>NW_019091197.1:5279750-5879750 GCF_002217175.1 Folsomia candida
TGGAGGAATGCTTACAGGATTCATGATCCAATTCGGAAACATTCCAAATCCTGATTCCCAGAACCAAGTGTCGCCTTCCGTTTTTCTGAACGGGAGAAAGTTTGCCTGTATCTTGAAAGATGTCCTAGCCAAATCTGGTATCCAATTGGAATCACAAACTACACCAGCACCCCAGAGCACCACTCCCCCTCAGCAAAACCAATATCTACCTCCCACCAATAGCCCTCCCACCCGGATGAACCTCAATCTCAACAATGTTGACTATAAAAACGAAATATTTTCCGGAATGCCGTCTTCTTGTGAGCTAAAGAAGCTGGAAATTAATGGTGGCCGATGCACACAAGCGACTCCGCTCCCCCCATCGCTGGAAAGTTTGGAAATGCAAAATGTGAAGATGGATCCCCCTACGGCGTCGCAAATGAGTCAATCCATCCGAAATTGTGAAAGGTTACAAAGATTAAAATGTGCAAATATTCCGACACAATTTTCCATGGCGGACATTCCAAGTCAAAACTTGCAATCTCTCTCCATGCAAAATACGGGGCTGAACTACTCGCCAAATGTAAATTACCCTAGGTGCAAAAATGCACGGATGGACTTACGTCAACCCAACAGAAACATGGCAAACCAGATGGACCGAATTTTTCCAAACTTGCAAAATGCCATGATTCAAGGCAATAATCCGGAAATGGTGGAATCTACGTTTAGAGCTCCGAATTTGCAGAGGATGTGTTTCCCGAGCGGAAATTATGGCCCGGGTCAGTTTAGAAATCCAGTATTAAACAATGCGGTGGAAAGTTGCGGGGAGTATCGACAATATCGAGATGATTATTGTCAGATGAGAAGAAACAATCGGGAGCGACGTTGGGTAACGAATACGCTGAGAAGAAATGAAATTGGGGAAGAGAGGGGAAGACAAGAATTTCCGCAAGTTAACAACAATTTTCGCCAAATTCCTAGAACCACGACGTACTGGGGGGTTCCGGGGATTGTATTTCCGAATTTTGATTAAAAAGACAATTTCATGAAAATCTTTACAATACGTTGCTTTTCCTTCATTAAAAATGTTTTATCTAATTGCAAAAATTAATCCTTAAGTACTTACTCTGATCAAACTCGACAAATGTGTCGATTAAATTGTTATCTCATAGTCAGTTCCCTATTCCTGTACCTTCAGTTCACTGTACTTACAGTCCAACCCTTCTCTATAATTTTTTATCTGTAATATACATTTTTTGTCAATCAATTAAAACAAACCAACTTTATTAAATAGCTCCTTACACGAAATCATTGTAACAATACACAAATCACACTGGCGCAACCACGTCTGCATATCTATTTAGCTATAGGGCATCTGAACGAATATACCATACCATGTGCATAATTACACCCATGACATTAAATAGTTTTCAATGAAAACTTTTCATAGTTCACCGGCTAC
The DNA here is from genome assembly GCF_002217175.1 of Folsomia candida. NCBI lineage: Eukaryota > Metazoa > Arthropoda > Collembola > Entomobryomorpha > Isotomidae > Folsomia > Folsomia candida. Next base: position 5,281,192 of record NW_019091197.1, read on the forward strand.
TTGCACAGTCAAGGTTATCTAAAACTGATAGATTGGTTTCCGTATGAGCCTTAACCTTGGTTTTGTGTGCATAAATATTTATGAGTTCAATAAGCTGATTCAGCTTCATATCCAGAAATTTGTTTAACCCTATGTCTGCAACTTAGCTCTTCATTCTGTGGAAGATAATTAGTGGAAGTTTTTTCTCCATTAATACATATGTAAATTGACACCATTATTCATTAGTTTCTGAGTGTTACTACCAAGTATAAGGCCACAATTTTAGTCTAGTTATTACAAAAAATAAATACATACACAACAAATATTGCCAAAAACCAACAGATATACGTAGAAACATAAAAACACGATTCAGATTCTAATGATACTCGAAATTACATACATACACATTCTATAAATATATAATTCAGTTCAGTTCTTGATTACAAGCGAAAACACGTCATTTACGAGCGTCACTGTACAGAAGGGTTTGGCATTTTGGTGGATACGAATTTGACCTTGAATAACCCCGGAACAGTTTGTCGTAGCGGGTCAACATTTTGAACAGACGAGCACGTTATCCTCAAATAGTTGTGTGCAAAAATTCAACTCTCTACTTTCAAAAATGCCTCCCCCACAGCCCCCAGAAGTTGAGAGAGTCATTTTAACTTTTTCCAAACTCCGTCTCAAAAATTTGGTCTCCATAGAAAAAAATTTATTTTCAAGTCTTCGAACCCAAAAAAGTCTATTTGACTTATGTCAGGGCATTTTACAGGTATTTAACTATTCGAAATGATTTTTATCCCCATTCTAGGTTCAAGGTCGTTTGCATTATCTTGAGTCAACGTTGTCGTTTTCGAAGTCGCTGAGTCATTATGAAAAATCACCTTATTTATTTTTTCACCGTGTAATTTAGGAAAATGTTATTCTAAAAGTGGTTTCAAAACACGGTCCACATCATACTTTGCAGATACGTTCACTTTTTGGGAGACTTTGATAAGTGGGAGGATACCACGACCGGACATTGCACCCACAACCATAAAATGTTTGAAAAAGTTCTCCTCACTGAAAACCACCAAATTTCTTGAATTTTTTTTCGGCATTTGTCGTGTACTAAGCTCTTCGAACCCAATTAGTAACTTGTAGGGAAAATAGTTCTTCGTCAATTGTCACCAATAACGCACTCTTATTCCTGAACAGAAAATTTAAATAACATTTTTTGCAAACACGGGCGAGATTTTTTCTGGAACAAGTTGAAATGACTGTCTCAGCTTCTGGGGGCTGTGGGGGAGGCATTTTTGAAAGTAGAGAGTTGAATTTTTGCACACAACTATTTGAGGATAACATGCTCGTCTGTTCAAAATTTTGAACCGTTACGACAAACCGTTCCGGGGTTATTCAAGGTCAAATTTGTATCCACCAAAGTGCCAAACCCTGTATGTATACAAGGTCAACATAGATAGCTTGCTCTACGGTGCCTGCGTATCTCAAAAATATTTCAAAATGCAGCATAATTTAAAAGTTTTACTACTTATTGTTGCAAATAGTAATGCATTGTTGTCACTTTTTTCTCACCAATTAACTCGTCTTCCCGAACCGTTACCTACTTTTGAATGTACATTCCATTATCATCATGTTGGCAAGTTTGAGGGTGGTTTGCATTACATTGGCGATATCCACAATCGACTTGAATCATCCCGCGTTTCCTGGCTTATCTACACAAAATGGTCGTTTGGTGTTTCAGAAGAGGAAGATTCGACTGGACTGTAGGAGGCATCCACAATGCAGAGAAGACATCAACCGTGGTGCAATGTCATTTTCTTCTTCGAGTCGCCTCGGGAGGAAACCTTAAGTTACCTGTTTTTTGCAAGTTTTCGTCACCAGATATATCGACAAGAATCAGCTTTCATCTTAATTCGTTACAGTTTTGGTCATAATTTAAATGTGGAACTATATTCTGCACCGTGTCTTGTCTTTGTCGAATTTTATTTGGACAGATCGCTTGAACATCACTACTACAATTACTTGGAACGAAAGACAATGCTGCTGGTAGAAGTGCCAAAGGATGTCGAAATCGTCTCAATTTTGTATAAATTTCCCAGACTTGAAATTTCGAACCCATTTCTGCCAGGAGTTGTTCCCACGATGTTTGACGTTTCCGATATACGTACGTAAATATGTGTATTTATTTTTGTAGTGTAGTTTTAATCAAATGTGTTTTTCCATATTATGTAAGAAGCGTACATCTTTCGATAACGAATTTCAAACAATTTTAGATAAACATCAGTTGGACTGTTACAAATTCACTGAGGACATATGGTCGTGGATATCCTGGGACCTTCCCGTTGGCGTATGCCCCGTTAGCGCTGCTAGGCTCGCCTTTATTAAAAGCGCACTCAACCTTACCGTTCTACTTGGTCAAAATGCCTATCCCTATATTACCTTCGAATATCGGAACGAATGGTTCAAACCTTTCCAAGTCAGATCGTCCGAGTGGAATCCTTCCATCATTTATTGCCGAATAGAGACTCGGTTACCGCAAGGATGGTCAGTTTGGATGAGTCCATTTAATCCTCTCGTGTGGGCCATGATTACCGCCAGTGGCGTAATGATGATGGTTTTGTCACTTTTCCAAAATCAAGAGGAAAATGTAGCGCACGAGATGGCTTACTTGGCCTCAGCCCTATTTCGACAGAGTTATCAATCAAGGAAGATACAACATGTATCTTTTGTCTTAATGTGCATATTGTTATACACATCGTACGAAACCTTATTTGCGAGCAAACTAATTGTACCTGTGGAGTTACCAGGTTATAAAAATATTGGTCAGTTTATCAATAACTCGGATAAAAACAGGATTATTTGCACGTGGGATATTAGATGTAATTACTTGATGAATGTGAGCGCTGATATCGCCTCCAACTTTGCTAGGCACGGCGTTCTTCAGAACTTGGACAAGGTCCTTATCGTCCATCCAGAGTCGAAAAATATTTGGCTAGAGCATCATAAAGAATTAGCTTATGCTATGGCAAATGCAAGCTTGCATGACACCCAATTAGGCGTTCTTATGGATGCGACCAGAGTTAAACAAAATGTAGAGGTGATCATCTACAATTTGATTGTTAATCATTTTTTAGAAGCAAACTTCGATTCAGATGCTATCGTCAAGTGTCATTTGTTGAATGTCGGCTCAATTTCGTATTATTATAGTTATTTCAAAGTACCGTATTTTAAACAATTGGCGCAAGTAGAATCGGTTGTAAATGAGTTCGGCTTTTTGAAATTGTGGGAGGAAAATTGGATCGAGCGAATGCAACTTTTGCTAAGCCAAGAGTCCAAAAATGTAGTAAATGTGAAAAGTAAAATACCTATACTTCTAAGCGACGTTACGTCAGAGTCAAGATTTGTAGCTTTTTCACACCTGGTTCGATTTTTTCTGCTTTGTTTAACAATTAGTGGGATTTGTGTGGGTATACTTTTGGGGGAAGTGTGGTATGAGATGGTTAGAGGTGGAATGTTTCCTTTGGTTGATATCATTTCGGCAGTTTTGTATTTACAGTATGTTAAAATTAGGATGAAGATAACAAATCAGTTGAAGAGTTAGACTTTGAATTTCCCCATGTGCATGAAGCATATATAAATTTATATCATGAAAAATTACGGATATTGGCTGAATAATATCCCCTCTGATAAGATCTGATAAGTACAAATATTTATATTTGTACCAAAATTTTCTGCGTAAATTTGCTCATATTTTTGGTATGTAGGTGTATTTAATTTGCTTAGTTTTTTAGACGAAATCATACATACATATGTGCTTAAATATAAGTATCTACTACATATGTTCTAATACATATGTATGTATATAAATCACGTTTGTGTAAAGATTGATATGAATTTTAGTAGGTAAACAAATAGTTTAGAATATTGAAGAACAAGTAAATTGCTAGGGTTTGCATGAATTTATTGTTCAATTTTACTTATCTCTATCTAAGGAAATTACTTTTTGTGGATTTCAATGTTAATTAAGGTTAGAGTCAAGTATGAGCAGCGATATCCAAATTTATAAATAGTAATATATGTAGGTATATAAGTTATTACCTTCTATGCGTCATAACTTATTTATAGACCTGCTTGACGACAACATTGTGTCAAAATGTTTATATGCATATGTAAATTATATCCTTGAACGAATTAATTTATGCATATATTCATAAACATCCTTTTTAGGAGTTAACCAAATTACCTTAGAATTTTATTTTTTTAGCTTCTTTATGAATTTATTTATTTTTTGGAGTCTAGAGGTGTATGGACGCTATAATTTGATGAAAAGCATGCTCATCTTACAGATATAACTAATTTAGCTGGTATGCGAAAACATATCTAGAATAATCGACAAATGTATCATTTAAATTTCACTGCAAAACTTTTAGAAATTTTGAAATAGATTTACTTTTAAAGTTAAACTAGCTACATAATCAGTTCAAGTCGATTTTTCGTAATGTGTTCGTAATGTGTTAGTGTGTTATTTACTAAGAAATGATAAAGTTATTGTAACGTCAATCCGCTAAGAAATACACACCAGACGTATAAGTATTGTATAAGTATTTACCTACTTAGGCGGACCAATTTACATAAGCAAATTAATTATGCAGGTCAATAGTTTTGTTGGCTTTGTAGACTATACATAAGTTGGGTTATTATTTATTATTATTAGGTAAAGGTTATTATTTCGCAAACTTTAATAAAATGTTTTTTTTTGCTTGCCTATGTTACCGTATATAATTGTTTACTTATTATTAATATACTGTTTCAAGCGAATACAAACTGGACACAATTTTCTTTAATTTAATAAGATCTCATATATCAAATATCGATTTCTATTTTAACGTCATATAGTTCGAGACTCGAGGGTTTGTAATATCCAAACTCCTACATTTACATTCAGGAATTGCGATAAATTGGAGCCCACACTAACAACTGAAGAAGGTATTTAGCAGACTGAAATTAACTACTCGAAATTACATCCAAAATTGGAAACTATGGTGCAAAAAATTTTACTATCGTGTCAATATTTTGAAATCTACTACAACAAAAAATACCCATTCCGCTATCCATTTTTGTTCCGATGGAATTTCCCTGAAGCTAAGATTTACCTTCATTCCTATAAAAATCGAAAATTTCAGGCATTCTTTGAAGTGTGGCCATTATTAAGTGCATTCCTTCTCCTTGGAGGATGTTTAACGAATATTTACCTCATTTCGAGCCACCGTTTCCAAACCAATATTTCTTACCCTTCCTTTTCGATTTCTTTCGGGATAAGTTGCATACTTGCTGCGCTCATAGTCATTCAAATTCTGTCGTATCAATCCATTGTTATTGGTCGACATGGAGGCGATTTTGCGTATGGACTGAATCAAGCGTCCAGCCTTTCAGAATTGTTGAATACTGGTAGGCCAAATTCAAATCAGGGTTCCTATATATAGTGCTCAGTCATTATTACTACTTTTTTAAAAGGCTAATTATCTATTGTAAAATTGCCACGAAAACTGTTTTTTTGTGTCTAACAATAATGGTTGGGTTGAGCAATACGGAGGCATTTTACGCATGGCATGGCTTAGTAAGTCCGTCACGTCAGTTTACGAAGATCAGCTTACGAACCAAAAACATGGCTTTAATTTTTTTGTAAGTTCGTAAGACGTTCCGAAGTTTCCTCAAAAGTTAGTAATTTTCTTAAATTTACGTGGTTACCGGCTTACGAAGGCTGACGTGAAATGCCCTAATATATTACTTATGTACAAGTGTAATGTGTTTTTAGTAAAATTATGAATTGTGCTTGAAGATATTCTGATTAAATATTATGTAATTAAAATAGTTGCATGAAAAGTTTTGTTCTTCACTCTACACTTTTCACATTAACAAAATGAGCAGAGTTTTTTAGTGTTATTCAGAACTGCAATGATTTACACAGCCCTCAGACATTGAAGTAAATTATATCCCACAAATTTAAAGTACACTAATCAAAGTATATCTTACTTTATGCAGCTACCTTCAAGAAACCAGGCAATTCAGCACCCATCGAAAAATGGTTGACAGAACGGGTAAAGCGACAATTACAATTTCGTTATTATGGCTTCCCAATCGTAATATTCTTCTACGTTTACGCCGAGCACGATTTTTTGACCCACATTTCGAAGCAATATCTCGAAGATATGATTCTCCCCTCCAATTCTGGAAAACATTCGGACATGACATTCTCTCTTTTTCGCGGAATCCTAACAATTTCTGAATTTACTGTGAGTTTTATAACTGCCTGGTTTTTTCTCGGGGAAGCGTTGCGGCTACACATGTTCCTTTCGACATACTCCATAGTTTGTTTACAAGTTTTGAGAAAACTGGTCTGCCAGATGGAACAATTACTTGACCAGAGAAACATTTTAACCCAATCTCATCTCATGGTTTACCGGAAATACGAAATAATTGTACGAATCTGCAACAACTGCATTTGTTTTGTTGGCTACGTCTACTTCATGGGATCAATTGGCTTGTGTGCGTATGCAAATTATATATTAATCTCTAGAAATGAAGTCCTCCCGTGGTGGCTGATTGGTACGATTGTCCTCTGCACATTTGTCGGAATTTTGGGAACTTTGTTTGCCCTCGATTTCGCGGACACGGTTGCAGAAAAGTGTGACCTGCTTCGACATCGTTTCAAGTGTTTGGTGATTTCCGTGTCTAACAGGAAACTTTTCCTGTGTAAATTAAGATCTTTACGAGATATCAATTTGACCATGGGATTTCATGAGCTTCGATTCATGCAGGTGGATAAGGAGACAAAGAGTGACTTTCTGACCAGCGTTGTGGAGCACACGGCGAATGCTTTGCTAGTATAAGATTAAAATGTACGAGAATTATTTGTTATTTATTGATTGTTAATTATAGTATATGTAACTTATATGTTGATAAATACTTATCAAAACATGCCAAATTTAACCAACTTTCTTCAGTGTTCTACTATGCAAAAGTAATAAAGATACGGTTTGATTAAAGCAAAAGTTTTCGATCACCAGCGGCGTTCCTTTGTCCACAAAGTTTTGGCCGAATTGAATCTTTGTTGGTCGGGATGCTTTCAGCTCCTTCCTAAAGCTTGAGCGGACCGAAAACCCACGAAGTTCTTGGTTCAGATCGACTAGTAAGTTTGAGGAATTAGTATTCACTGCAGCCGCTAATGTATTGACGACAAAGTTGACGACGGAAGCATCCGTCAAAATCAGTGGAAATAGGAGGACGCCAGGAAATGGTATTTTCGACGAGAGCCTGATGCACACGAATAATGAAAATACTTGAATTTGTGGCACTAAACCGATAATTGCAGGGACAAGTTCTCCCTTCAGTGCGGAATTCAGAATCCTGTCCAATAATTGGACACATCTATAGGTATGGAAAACATGTCTTATTCGAGTTGTTCTGTCATCTTGATCCTCAAAATCAGCATGGTCATCATTTTTCTGTATCCTTAACGCTTCTATTAATCTATATGTTAAACATAATTACATATTAACATATTAAACGTAAATTTAACCCTTGATTTACGACACAAATCACGCCAAACAATGCTTACCGCCCGACATGCTTGAGATAATCCAGCATGCAAACGACAGCCACAAAGAAAGTGTAAAACACAAAGAAAGTTCCGTCATAAACGATGTGTAACCATAACCAGTACTCGACACATAGCATGGACACCCAAATGTGCAGAGGTGGCGCTGTCCACACGCCATCTTGACAAAACGGCGACATTGATCCGAAGAACGGAACGGCACATGGGTTATGCAGCTGAATTGCGATAACCATCAGGGGCACAACGACGACTGAAGTTTCCAAAAGTTTTAGAAATACGACTAAAATTTTGTCCTCCAGAGACGGTGGGGGTAGAGGACCTATATAAGTTTCAAAATAATTAGGTTAAATTATATTTTTCGAAATTAAACCCCATTTTACGAAAAGTTTTACCATTTTTCTGTAATGTTTTTTCAAACGTCAAGAACGCGTTTAAACTTTGGCACGGTTCATTTATCGCCTTTAAGTGCCATCTGGGCATTAGGAGGACAAACGATATCCCAAGAAAGACGACACCTTGACACTTTGCGGCCAAAGGGTCTTTTCCAAGCCCAATTTTGGCTGCCACAAGAAGTGCGTACGCCAGATGAGAAAATAGTTGAAACTTGAAAAAGTATCGACGGAAACTACTACAATTTTTTGGGATGGCTAGTTGCTCTGTGGAAGGATCCCATTGAAAGAGTGTGCATCGGATTAGATTACACGCCCACAAGTGATGAATCAAAGGTGGTTTAAAAGATGTTAACCACATGATTGTGGATAGTTTCAAAACGTGAAGAGTATGTATGCAGACAAGGAAATGTATTTTTTTACGGTGACGATGGGTTGAATCCTGAGTTGATTTTCTATCTATGCAGACCTATATCTATTTGATAAGTATTTCAAATGTGTCGATTGTATGCGAAACGCTTTGACGCTATAGTTGTGTAAAAGTAATTGGCTCCATCATATTAAAATAAGATATTTAGTTAAAGGTAATCAATAACTTGCTTGTTCGGAACTGAAATTAAGACACAAATTGATTGTATATGGCTAATTGGATTTCATTTGCTATGGCATTGTCATACATACTTCCCAAGACATTCCTAGGGAAGGAAATTAACGATAAAAACTAAACAATTATGACGATAATTATTTATTAGACTCAGTAAAGACTGAACAATTAATGCCTGAATACATTTAAGCAATCGCTCAGCATTTTATTCATGCAATATAAAATAAGTAATTCATAACTTCCCGAATATCGCTGTTACATATGAACAACAACAGAAAAATTACCTATGCGGCTTAATTTCCATGCTTATTTCTATTGTGTTTATAGAGCTAACCAGCTTAATTGTAATTTATTTACTTCTGGGGATCAATATTAATATTGCACATATTTGTACATTTGGAAGTACGATTATGTATATGCATATGTACATACGATTATTCCATGATAATAATTGTTCAACATATGGTTCACTTTAATTTCAAATAAAAACAAGTTCCAAAAAATCGTATGGAAATAAATTTCGAGTTAATGCATCTACTTATGCGTTTGCTTGTTGTAATCAAGATAAGATGTGATAGATAGACTCAGGATTCGTAAATTATTTAATTTCAATTAGTTTTTTGCAATACTTGTTACAAATTTATGTAAATAATTAAATACTTGAGAACACGGAGAATAATAATTTGTTTAAATATACATAGAAGAACAAGTAAACACCACAAGAGAATCATTTTGCATGGATGGATCGTTTTTTGCATGTGTTCTGGACCAGGCTTTCCTAGTCCCAGCGAACGACGGATGGATTTTTCAGGAATATTTTATAATACTCGCCCTGTCATGAATATGATTTCTATTAATATTTGCAAAATCCAGTACGACACTAATCACAATATATATAAAACATACTCTGTTCTGGCTTGGATAGCTTTCAAAGCATTGCTTGATAAAGTCCTCCAAATTGTTGGCCAGCATCGCTTTGTGCAACATGACCATGTCCACCTTCATAATGTCGACCATTCCCTTATAGAGTCCGAGCAATTTGCCCTCCTGTGATTATTTTTTACAGTTAGTCAATATTTTTAAAAAATGCTGCGCTTAAGCTAAATTGTTTACATCATTGATTGAAGCACACTTGGCAAATCCATAGTCATGGCGTAGATTGGCATGACTTGGCCCCAGCGAAGGGCATAAATCAACTCTGATAGATTGCTCCAACTGGTACACCGTCCACTGGGGGTATAACTTGTATTTCGTTTTGACAGCACGTTTACCCGCAGTTTCCCTATTTTTGAGACACAAAAATTAGCATAAATGTCAAAAACCTAATATTAATATTTAGACTAATTTACTTTGTAATGCAGACAATTTTGTGCTTCATCTTGTACCAGTCATCGGATTGACAGTCTTTGCTGCAGTAATATGCTTCATGACATCTGGCACAGCATGAATTTGCAGTGGCTTGAAATTCTAGAAAACACAGTTAATTTGTAGCACTGTTATCATATAAGAAAATTTTCCTACGTTTCATGCAGTAACGGCAGCTCTTTTGATTCGGTGGAATTTTATTCACAATTAAATTTTCAGGATGGATGACAACAAGAGCGACTTTTCCATCCTCGCCAGTTTTAAGCTCGGGATCGGCCACGCTAATCTTGAACGAAATTCCGAAAAGATCTTGGACATTGTTAGCGTCCACGTCTCCCATTTTTGCGATTTCGTCAAAGTCTTCATACTCCCTGGTGTTGTGAATTGTTAAAAATACCTATTGTATGCACAAATACGCACATTGGCATCTTACATATATCACTTACCAAATCAGTGTTGGTAGCACATAGTTGTAAACAAATCCCCGATTGACGTCCCCATTCCCGTCCTGGAGAAGAAGAACAGCGCTAACATGTTGGGTAGTAAAAGTGTCAGCCGACTCAAATTCAAAATGCATCGGGATATCAACATTTGTCAGATGCATAATCTTAAAAATAAGCATAATCAATTTATTAAACTAGGACGGCCATTTATTTCATTGCTTACTATACCCGTCCTTTGTAGACAATGTCGGGTTTCATCTCCTTGAAAGTGATCGGTTCTAGGCCAGAAATGTCGTCGCGAACAACCGGTTCGTTTTCTCGCCAATAATCTGGAGGTTTTCCGCACAGCTCTTTCCTAACTCGGAGGAGTCCAACCGTTTCGGCCAACTTTGGATTATACTTTACCACATTTTTGCGATGTTCGATAACAATTTCCTTGATATCGTCAGAGAGTCCGGGACAAGAGGAAGCCATATCTTTTGAAAATATTTACCAGGTAAATAAATCCCTAGTTTTAAATATATTCCGTCTAAAAATTGGGGTACAAAAAAGTTCCAATTAAAAATTTGAAGAAATGTAATGCGAATATTTTATCGCCAGGTACAACAGCGAGCTTATAACAGTTTGAACTTGCCGGAAATTTTCTGTCCTGGGTGAAGCGATATTCGTCAACACAATTTTTTCAAAAAAATAATTTTATATTTGAATTAAAAATTATAATTTACAATTTAAATTGTGCCGTATAATAAATTGCGACAATTTAGAGCATGAGGGGCGTATAACTCGAGTGGATCGGAATGCGATTTCATGTCCGAATGTTTACAAATATACACGAAGTCGTATTACATGAGTTTACCATGCAAATACCATATTTTTGCAACCTCATGACAATCTTGCAGTGTTGCTTAATTACTTGAGTTTGTAATTAATTACTAATTACTTAATTACATCGGACGAGAGAAAGTAATTAATTACTCAATTACTAATTACATCAGTCGAGTAATTAATTATAATTACAATTACTTCCGTCAAAAGTAATTAATTACTTAATTACAAACTAATTACATTTTTTATATAATCATGAAGTATGGTACAGTTACGCAAGTACTAATTTCCCGGTATCAAAGTTACTATCTCTTGATCTCAAAGTTATACCGGTCGGCTGGTAAATTTTTACCGCTCCGTAAGAATTTGTTACCGATATGGTAAAACTTTAATACCGAGCTATTACTACATTGCACCACTTACCACTACCACTTTGGTAGAGTCACATATGAATACCGGTTGGTATTATTTTAATACCAAGCGGTAAAAGTTAAGAGCGTAAATGTACGAATGTAATGTAAATTCAAAGAACTATAATTAACATTTCAAGATTAAGCAGTTAATTAATCCAAGGACTTAATTAATCTAAGTATATTCCAACTTCTCAAATTGAAAGGAAATTAATAATTGATTGGGGGAGCGTAATTAACGCAAAATTAATCTTCACCATCTTCCAAAAACGAGCTCGGAAATCAAGATTTTACACAATACACTGCCTAATTCGAAGCAACCGAGTAATTAATTACCCAAAGTAATTAATTACTTTGTTACCCAATTGAAGTCAAGTAATTAATTACTAATTACAATTACATTGCCACAAAGTAATTAAAATCAATTACTTAATTACTTTTCGATTTTTCTTGTAATTAATTACTACAACACTGCAATCTTGCAATGGTAATTTTGTTGAAGGTAAGTACATATCCTGCTCACACCGAACACAGAAGACTCCACTTATGTTATTTAACTCTGTGATTGCATGCAATGTATATTTATATATGTACAGACCATGGTCCCATTAAAAAGCTAAAAAATGTTTCAAAATTGCGAACTGTGTTTTATCTTCAAAGATATTATCTTATTTCATTAATGAAATAGTCGATGAACTTTTTGATATGTGGTCTTGCAATGCACAATACTTCCCGCTATTTAGAGTAACCTAAGTATTTTTAGTAGATTTGTACACTATTATTAATCAACAGAGCTGGGATAATCCTGATTAAGGATTATGGATTTTAATCCCGGATTATGGATTATTAATCCATAATCCCTAATCCGGCAATGAGAGTTTTTTGTAGATTAATCCCAATCTATAATCCCGATTTTTCAGGAATTAGAATTAATCCGGGAATAATCCCATTTGATTTCATTAATCCATAATCGTGATTACGGATTACTAATCCTGATTAATCCCAATCATGATTAATATTAATACCTATTCATGATTAATTCTCAATCTGGATTACTCAGTTCAATTCCCAGTTCCATTTCATCCCACTGTGTAGCTTGAAGTCTCAAGTTCTCACAACTTTGTTCTGTCAGCTACCATTTGAAGAATCAACATGTTCTCGCTGCCTTGTGCTACATATATCAATTGAAACTGGCCTTTTAAATATTTTATGTGAAACCACATAGTTGAAGTTTTTGCGCTAGATATAGTGTAAAAATCATTAATCACCAAATTAATCCGGATTATTAATCCATAATCCATAATCCTGAAATTTCCAGAATTTATGGATTAATCCGGATTAATCCTGACATGAATTAATCTCACGAAAATAATTTAATCACAATCCACATTATTTTGTGGTTAATCCATAATCCTTAATCCACCCTAAAAAACCAATAATCACCCAGCTCTGTTAATCAATCATTAATCCGTTATATGTTTTGTTGAATTTGTATTCCTTAACTTAAATTTACAATAGTACCATACATACATACATAATTCATAATTCTATCGGTATGTATGTATTACTGGAAATCACAAAATAAGGCTGTTTCATGGTCGTCAATTTTCCAAACGGTCTTAAACTCTTGAAATAAGCCATGGCTAATTAATGGGTATTCATATTGTCCGTCCAACGACTTGAGGTGGGGTGGATCCTGATTGAATTTTTTGTACGTTTGCATCTCGGATATTAGTTGGCAAATCTGTATACATAAAAAGACACGAAGTTAATTTTTTTTATTTTTTGAAAATTAATATGCTACCAAATTTTGCATGAGTCATTTACATTTGAAGATAAGCCACACCCGTATAAAAATCATGTGGCGACTTCTGCATAATACGGCACACTTAGTCGGCATAATGATTTATGCATAAAAAATTGTGAATAATTCTGCATAAATTCCTGGAGAGTATATTCTGCATAAAAGTTTATAAACTGATATTTTTATGAAGAGACTTTTCTTCATACAAAGCTTGTGGCTAGAATTATCTCATTTCTATAGAAACACCTTAGCATAATTATGCATAATCCTGCACAGTTTATGCACAAATCACCCTGCATAAATTTGTGTGCATAAAATTCAGCCAAATTGCTGCATAAAATCCAGCCAAATTTCTGCATAAAATCCGTTAAAATTTTTATACGGGCATACAACGTATTCACATTCAGTAAGGAGTAAAATGTCTCTGGCAATTTCGAAAAGGCCAAACTTCCTTTTGGTAAATGACTCTGAGAGGGAGGAGTGAAATCCAAGCACTTTCCAGGTGGGATATCTGAAGAAGCAAGCCTTATAAACCTCTAAAGTTTCTATCATCATTAATTTAAACTTACAAAGATCTTGCTTCATTAATCACAGATGTATTATCGGATGAAATGTAAACTACTCGTGGGATTGGTTTTTTCCCCAGAACTTCAATTTTTTGAAAATATTTCTCAGCTTGGGCCATGTATTCGGAGACCTCGTGGACAGATTTCGGTGCTTCGAGGTACTTGTCAGTTCGTCGAATATGTAATCTAAAAATCCACATTCACATACACTGTGTATGATACACATGCAAATTTCATAACTTTCTCGTCTTCACTTGATGAATCAGGAACTGCAAGCTACAGGCCATGACGTTATATAATGCCATTGATACTCCAATACAAATGTCTCAACAATAACATCATGTTCCGCAACCCCCTGGTAGAGATAATAATGAAGTACACAAAATTGAGCCATACCCAACAATTGTTTCAGTGCCGGCGTCGAACCCAATTTCCGTTTTCCACTGTTTAATTTGATTCTCAAAAGTTTGATTCAATTTCATAGTATTTTTTGCAAACTGGCCAATCATCCATAAAAATGGGTCTGGAATACGATTTGTGATGTTTTGAAATAAGTCGTAAAGCGATGGATCCACAGGGATCCCAAATGAGAGAGGATATGGAATTTCTGTGTGAGAATGGTCAAACAGAACATTGTGGCATTTGGACACTGAAAGAAAATTATCCAAAAATATATTAAATTATTATATTAAGTTATTTCACAAGTTGAAGGAACTAAATTATGTGTCATTATTACCATTTACCATAGCCAGCTAGCCAGGTAACAAATTTACGGTCGGTGGTTTTTATTTCTCGTAAGATGAGACATGCTGAGTGCTTTGAGGCCGGCCTCACCTCAACAAAAACCATCTACCGTAAATTTATTCCCTGCCATGTCCTAGGTTAGCTGGCTATGGTAATATTATTAACATGAGATTTGACGAATCGGTTTAGTTTGTCAAATAGAGTTACCACCTTCATGTTTCTTATCTAGATCCCATCTCCAAGTGTACGTATTTGTGCTGGGGGTACAATTTGACCCCAGAGGGAGAAATACTTCACTCCATTTATTGTTATAGGAATAGGACCAAGAGTCACTGTCCACGTCCACGGTGTGAATTAATGGCATTTTGGTTACGTATGAAATTAAAAGGCATGCAATTCTGTGATGCAGTTGGCAACCTAATCCACAACCTAAATATGTAGAGGTAGGTCAAATTAATAACTTATTCATGTGTGCACGCTTTACAGTACGTTTCGAACCGTTTTGATGTCCGCACGTAAAATTGGGCTCTTCACATCCCTTCCGCTGAATCGATTCGATTTGATCAGCTAAAAGTGTCGATAGCCTGTTTTCCAAGTCAGCCTCCTTCTCTGGATCATGCATAAAGCTCGTATCAAGCCTAGATTCCGCTCTAACTTGCGATCTTTGTAGGAACGCTTGCAGCCTGTGAATAAATTCAGTTTAGAATATAAAACTTATCAAGTAAATAAGTTTACCTCAACGTTTCTTCAGAAATATTGCATTTATCACTCCACTTGCGAATCGTATGGGGTGTGGCGTTTTCAACCCAGAAACTTCGACACAGTCGATTGTATCGAAGTTTCTGGGATTGCAATCCCGTCGTTCCGTCTTGACCAAAGTATGAAGAAGTATAACACATTGTCCCGATAAGAGCGCACAAGACGAGAATTTTTAATTTTTTCCTGTTGGTTAATAATATCATGTTAGTAGCATTAATTCACACACTGGAAAAATTAATTATGCTGTAACAAATACACAAACCGTATATATTTTTTATCTGGTGAAGAAGAAATTGTTAGAATGGTTGCCGCGTTACCAATAGTTTTCCCATTATATTTTGTTTTTGCTGAATTTATGCATACACTCAATTTTTACACCAATTTGTTGCAATTTTGAAAAATAAGGCTTGCAGTACTTTTTTCTGGTACGGCCCCCCTGAAACAATTGTATTTAAAATTTGATAATTTTTAATTTTATTTAGCTAGTGTAGTTAGTCAAAACAATGCAAAAAATGCGTACAAAAAAATTCACATGTCGAGGGTACCTCTAAGGGACCCATTTAACATCTTTTACACATATTCCTTCATTGTTGGCCAACCAAAAGTCGTATCAACATGTGGTTTGGATATTTTTTTTATCCAAATATGATTTTTTTCTAAGGCGAAGTTCAGTAATGAACCCCTACGTGACCTTTTTGACCGCAGTAAGAGTAATTTTTCCCATGCAGTTGCTGGTACAAAATGAGCCAAAAGTACAAGTTCTTTTCGCGTCGATTTCACAGAATTTCACATAAAAAATCCAAAATTTATTTTTGGGTAGAAACATCAATATACCATAGGTATTTTCGAATTATATGCAACCACGCCCCCTTCAAAAATTGTTAAAGGAAATTTTGAAAAATGAGAAAGTCAATGTACACTCGGCACTAAAAGAATAAGACCCTAACTTGCATTTGCAATTTGACTTCCCCCTGGAATACGAACATTTTGATGCATCAAGAGTTTCAAAATTCGAAAATTGGCGGTTTTTTTTGCATACACATAAATCGTTAAAAAAGTCATGGTCCCAGCCATTTCTAGGCTGACAACCTGATGCCAGAATTTTCTCCGTATGAAGGGCTACATTTTCAGCTTTTGTTGCCCGACTAGAAATGCTTGGGACCGTGAGATTTTTGGGGTCAAAGTTTCTGAGGGAGTGACTTATACGGCAAGTGCCGTAACAAACGAGGGCTAATGATATACCAACATTTAAGTTTTTTGTATTTTAATAAGACAACATTTAAGTAACCCAGTATGGTTAATTAAATAAGACGCATGATTGAGTGAGTGCGACAAAGTGAGACGGATACGGCACTGACGCGCGATGGTTGTGGATACCCACCAGAACTCGAATCTCACTCTGCCTCACGCTAAATATGGAAAAGAGTTTTGTAGTACACTTGGTCTGGTTTTCATCTGCTTTTATACAAAAAATATTGAGGATACACGAGAGTCTCGTGCATCCTGACGGAAGAGACATCAATCAGCATAAAGAACTCGCGTCAATTTGTACAGTTTTTGACATAAAGAGCCCGTACTATAGTGGCGATGGAGAACTTTGACCTAAAAATGGTCAAAATATGATTCTAGAAATCTCAAATTCTGGTGTGATATCGTAAATATATCTAATCATAGACATTCGCGAACAAAGAAGCCTGAAGTCCATTGTCCATCTCGTATTCAACCTTTTTCATCCCGTCCGCCATTACTGATTTTTCGGAAGACTTTGCAACTTAATGGGTAATTATCTCCTACCTGATTCGATATTTTCTTAAAGTTTCGACTGTTTCACAAAGCTAGGAGTATTTCTTCTTACAAATAGCCCAAATTTTATTTATTGCGCGAAGATAAGGGTTGAATGTGAGGTTTTCATTTCTCGACGTCAAACCGATTTTTTTCGATTTAAACCTTTATAGTTGTTGGATTGTGAACTGGCCCAGGGTCGGTCCAAAAAATTACATTTTATATTTTTTGATACTCATTGATGAAAGGAATCAGACGGTCTATCACACATTCTGATTGGAGCCTTGGACCCCCTCTCCCCCTCTAAGTAATTTATGGACAGCCCCTTTGGATATTTTTTATCCAAATATGATCGTCTAAGCTAAGAGGCGAAATTCTGTAGTGAGCCGCTACGCTACGTGACCTTCTTGACCTAACGTCAAGCAGTGAGACAAGTCAAATTAAATTTTTTTCGCTTTTTTTGGTATTAAGAAGCTTAAAAATGCATTCTTCATAAATTAATGATTGGAAAACATGCATGTACATTGTACTACGATAGATGCATGTTTATCGGTCCATGAGTTTGGACTGTACATGATTAGGGCACCAACAGAATGTGGACAAATGGCAGTGTTATTTGAATTACTTGTTACAAGTGTTTTGCATGAAGATGATGATGCTGTTCCTAGCTAATCAGTATCAATCAAGGGAGAATTTTGCATGCTAACAGTGATGGCATGGTCGTTCACATGTTCGTATATCACATGTATGTACATACGTATGTAAATCATGTTCTGGAACATATCAATCTTCCACAAATGATGAAATTCATTCGTTAAGGTCACTTTCATCGTGTTCGGTGCTCATTCTGTGACTGGAAACGACTGGACGACTAGCATATGTAAAATAAAACCGATTTAACTTCACGATTTTGAGGTAAGTATTTTTTTTGCAAAATAGTGTTTATTGTCATATATACATATTAACATATTTATGGGAACATACCGGAGGAATACTGAAAACCTATGATTTTTGAGGATTAAAAGATGTCCAATCCGCCCAGCAAAGATTTACGAGATGGGGGCTGCTGCACGTCGAGCAAGTCAAATTTGGCCATCGTTATGGAACAAGCTTTGATAACACCTGGTCCAAACATTGTCGCCACCGTGGTGCACTTGACCTTTCCACCAGGCGACGTCGGCTCAGATCCCCACACGCACCCCGGTCCAGTTGTAGGATACGTGCTCGAAGGAGAATTCCTATTTCAGGTGAGGTCACAAACTACTTGATTGTAAGCAAAGTAGTTAAACTGATGAAATTTGGTTCTGCTAAAATGACAAATTTTAATTAGGTGAATGAGGAACCCTGTCGAGTAATTAAGGCAGGTGAAGCCTTCCACGAAAAGGATGGTGACGTTCATGTCTGGTCTGCAAATGCATCGAATTCCACGACGTGCAGGGTTGTCGCAACCTTGTGGGGAAGCCCAGGTGAACCCATTCTCACGTATGTTGAGGGTTATCCTCGTGTAAGCAGGGAGAAGGCGTTGGAAGTTGCAGTTAGAGGAAATTGAAGCTAACGTGATGTGTCAATTTGACTTTATGTTTTTAAAATTAAATTAAAAACACATTTATTACTTGGATTAAATGCAATTTATTAAATTTCTGAGTTAACACCAAAAATGTATCCGCACTCATTTAAAGACTAACACATGGAAACATAAATGAATGTGGACATTGCCTCCCCAAGTTACCCAGAGTTGTTCAAGTCTTGGGAATAATGCACCCACACATCTCTCCTTCGTGTGAAACTCGTCCAATGTATATTTTTTCATTTTGCGACGTGTAGCCCCCGATGACCGCATTTTCCGGAATAAAGCCACAGCTATGCACCCATTTTACTTCTTGGGGCGGTTTAATTATTAGAATCTGAAACAATAATCTGTGCATGAGATAATTGTGGGTTAAACAATTAACTAAATATGTACCTCAAAATAATCAGTGGCATACTCTTGGAAATTTTCGGTTGGAACGTATGCCTTCGAATGACCTCTGATCGCTTTCCCCGGAATTAATGCCCCATTTGCAGTCAAAGCTCGAATTACGTGAACTTCTTCATTATAATGAATTCCAGCATTTACAAAACCCTCATTAATATACACATAATTGAATCCATAACTTGCTACCCAAGTTATTTTAGGTGATGAATTTTTGTCATGCTTTTCATCCATTTTGCTTGTAAGTGTTGAAAGCATATGCATAACAGACTTGGAAACTGTATGTTGCTCTATTTTGATGCGTAATTGACGCAGAGTGTGTTCTTGTTCCAGTAGTTTATTTCGTAAATCCAAAGCTGAATCATCTTCTTCACGTTTTTGTTTTACATTTGCTGATTCACGAGGTTCCCCATTTGAGTAAAATACATATACGTCTACAAAAAGGTATCAGAGTTATTAAAATATTTTAATTGTGTTTGAATTAATTATGCTAAACCGAGTTTCAATCGAGGTTTCTTACCTGCAAAATCTGGGAGTGTTACCGTTGCAAAAATTATGCTCGTTACTGTGAATGTTATAGTCAAAAGAAACAATCCGTTTTGGTGGAAAGGGAACATTTTATTTAGTAAGGACACGTTGAGATGGACCTTACAAGAATTCGAGAGAGACTGAAGGGAAGAAAGTGTAATAAGAAAACGGAATTATTTGGAGAGGACCCTTACTTAACCTGAACTAGGATATTTATAGCATTTGAACCATTTTCTCATGAAGAAACCTGATTAACATTTTAATATGTACATATGTACTTAAATACATATCTAAACATATACATATGCGGAAAGTGTGCGTGCATGTATGCACAATGTACATACATACATGTTATTAATACGTAAGTAAATAT
Source organism: Folsomia candida (assembly GCF_002217175.1). Classification (NCBI taxonomy): domain Eukaryota; kingdom Metazoa; phylum Arthropoda; class Collembola; order Entomobryomorpha; family Isotomidae; genus Folsomia; species Folsomia candida. The sequence continues at coordinate 5,301,353 of NW_019091197.1, forward strand.
GTACATACATACGTGCATGTATTTACACATGCCAGTGTAACAGAAGTTCTGTAGTGCCAAGTTAACGGTCTTGGTCCAAGTCTCGGTAAATACTTACCGAGATTAGAAATATCTAAGTACTTCGGTGACGCATTGCAAATATGGAACAATTTTATCTTCGTATGAGCGAATTTACTTTATATTATGGTTCGCATTTTTGCATACATATGCATATTTAATACTGTAAGTTTCTGTTTATCAACAATCGTGACCTTTATGGATTGTATGTATGTAGTATATTTTGTAATCATGCAAGTGTGTAATAACAATTTCTCTGTTTGAGGTCACAGTTTATATTAGTTCAACTTGACCAATTTTTCGCTCATTTCCCACAACTTTGTGGCGTCCTTCTCGCTAAGCTTGGGCCTCTTGCTGTAGTCCCAAAATTCACAATTCCTGTACATTTCCCCGCTCTGATGCGTCAAATACTTGCTGAGGGAGCAGTACATTGTTGTTTCAGCACCCTGTGTCATAAATCGTATCATATAATATGAAGTAATTACTTGTGCAAATTGAAAATAAATAAATCTCTAACTCAAAAACTCCATCAATAGACAAACCTCTTTTGAATCCTTCATAATGACCCATTTAAATATAGGAAACAAGATCTTTGTTACATAAACTGGTGGCGGATTGTTCATCATATCTTCTTTGCCAATATTCGTGTCGACAATTCCAGGGCAGAGAGCATAACAATTAACGTTGACCTTGCCGGATCTGAGTCTCTTTGCGAGTTCCAAATTGAACAGATTATTGGCGAGTTTTGAATTTGAATAAAGTTTGGACATCATTCGCCAATCCTCGAGTGGAGTTTTTTCATACATTAAATCGTTAAAGTTGAGTGAACCCCAAGTGTGTGCGAGGGATGAGACGATAACCACGCGGCTGGGTTCGGAAAGATTTTTTTCTCCAGCTTTTGCTAGTTCGGGAAGGAGTAGATTTGTGAGGAGAAAGTGACCAAGATGGTTGACGCCGAATGCCTCTTCAAATCCGTCCTCAGTTAGCTTCCTCTTCCCGGCCGCATTAAGAACTCCGGCATTGTTGACAAGGATGGATAGGCCACCTCCATATTTTTCGATAAATTCCGATGAAAATTTTCTCACGGAAGAGAGTGATGAGAGATCGAGGTGCATTATTATCTGGAGCATATTTAGACATGAGAGTAAATTGAATAATAAGTATTTCCTTTACTCTACCATTTCTCCATTTGTTGTCCGCGTGCGGATATCCGCCACAGCTCGTTCCGCCTTCTGCAAGTTTCTGCACGCCAAAATAACTCTAGCTCCGCGGACGGCAAATTCCTCCGCGGTCACTTTTCCAATCCCATCCGACGCTCCGGTAACAATCACCGTCTTTCCGCTGACGTCAACTTCATTCGTGAGGTCAACTTTCCCACGTAATTTTCTAATTGTGAATCTTATCACGAGGAGGATGAAGGCAGGAATGATGATGAAATAGAGAATAATGGAGTACAGAAACGACATTGTCACAAGTGAGAAATATTTGCCAAAATATTTGTAATTACTAGGAAAATGCAAATGGGAGGTACATATTCACCAAAAGGAAAAGAGGATGAGCTTTAGCATGCATGAAAGTTAGAGATGACTTCCATTTTGCAAAATAATTGTCATATGTACGAATGCACGGAATATAAAAACATGACAAAGTATGCAGATATGTTGTAAATGTGATATTTGAAGTTTGGTTGTGTACATACATATCTAAATGCAAGTTTAAGTTGCACGGAGTTTCTTTTTTTATCAGACGGCCTTGTCCGTCAATTTATTTCATGGGGCTGTATTCATACACACGAGTCGAGTGAGGTATCTATGTACAAATGTATGTATGCAAATGTAAATACTTTTTGCAATGATTGAGCTAAATCTGATTTTACTGAAGCATAAGTTAAGCCGGACTGAAACCGATAACTGATTTACTACAAATAGATATAACGATGCTCAATTTTCATGTTCGTAAGTGCATTGTGTACACTACATACATATGTACATAGACTTCAATTAATTCCAAATCTAAGTGTGGAATACTATTGTAGACTATTGTCGCATTTGTGTCCAGTGAATAAGTTGATATATGTATGCATATATACATTCTGACACTGGATAGTAGATATGTGCATGCATATCAGACAAATGCGTCACTGCCTCCCCTGTCGAATAAATAATCATTTCTAGCAGAGAAAGGACAACGACTGTCGTCACAAGATGAAGCATGACCAGACACATTTTCAAACCGAGCAAAAGAGAGAAAGAAAAAAAATTATACAATTCTTCACAATCTTGTGAATAAAATGCGTAAAAAACGTGACGGCTTGAATACAAAAAAATCTTTTTATTCGGTCTTAGTTATGTAAGAAATGTACGTGGTAATGACGCAAATATCGGGTGCTTCGTACCCATAAATACCTTCACATTGTTATCATTTGGATCATTAGAATTTGAGTCTTGACCAGTTGGCCATTTCAAAATTATTCGAAATCAAAATGCCTCATCTTCATAACATTAATCTCTCGTTCGTGGTGGTAAGTTGTGAATAACTTTTTTAATTTACCAGTTATTTGATAATAATATTAATGATTAAACCTCTGAATTTCAGTGTTTGATCGTTGCGATCGTGAGTATTGAACAATGTCACGGAAAATCAGTTAAAATTTCGCCTGAGACTTTGCCCAAAGTCCAAGAAACTTCGAATGTGGAGGAATTAAAACTTGACGACGTACAAGAAGAACCATCACTTGCGTCCCCTCTGACTAGAGTGCGACGAGGGGGAGGTTACGGCTATGGGTACAATAATTACGGAGGTTATGGGGGAGGATCTTGGACGGCTTATTGTTGCAATTACGGATACGGAATCTCTCCTGGGTGCAAGTACAATGGATTTTGGAACGCAAGAAATAACCCGTACTGTTATTAAATGAATTTAAGGGAGGTGTCGTACTATAAATATTATGTCATTATTCTCTAAGGTAGACAATTTTATTGTTAGTATTATGTAACTTAAGTTGGGACGATGTCTTGTGACCAGTGCTAAGCGACCTGTAATTAAGAATTTTGTATGTCTACTAATTAATATATTGAATAAGTCATGTAATGAGAAATCAATTTGTACAACCGTTTATTTATTATCAAATAAACATACTCTTGGATGGCTATAATATAATTTTACATATTTAGATGTTTTTTATTGAGACCTGGATTTTAGCACGAGAGTACAGGGTACATTAGCAACATGCTAATGGCAGCAGGTTTATCAAAGAATATAGAAATCGATACATAAGTAGCCAGCTAAAACATTGGTACGGCGGCTTCAAATGTGACCATGACATTAAAAAAACACTTATCCGGGCAAATATGTATGTAGTGAAACTCTCCTCCTATTAAGTATTTTTTAATGAGAAAAATAAACCATTTCCGAAAAAGTTGTAATGCTATCAAGGTGATGAGGATGTATGAATTCGGTCATTGTAACCAAATTAAGTAATTTTGTCAGGTATGTATTTATTTCATTATTACATTTTTGCAACAACTTAGGATTAGTCTTGCAAATTATACATTTTTATTGAATGATAATATCGGCACAAGTCCACATCCCATCCCGTCAGTCCCATTGTGACAATTTGTAGTTACGTGTAATTGTGAATATGTGCATACATAGGTAGATAGATATGTACATAGGTAAATGTCATGCACAATTTTTATGAAGATAAATCAATTTACCACCCCAGTTATGTATTCCTAGCCCTGTACTTAAGACGCATAATACGTCGAATTGGGTGTGGAAGGTGAGCAACAGCTTGATTCGTAGGGTTTCCTCCATTACTTCCAATTGCGTATTTGGTAGAACTGTCTTGAAACGTTACACCGGTTAGACGGTTTCTGAGCATGCATTCCTCCGTCTCTGGAAAATAGCTCCATTACGCCACGGTGAAATCGAGACCAATATTTATCAACTATAGGATGGGCTAATTTATTGAACAGTTGTTTAAGATAATTGTTTAAGATAATTTTTGCTTAATTTACTGCTAAATACGTACCCATCCTGCTTCATATGTCCTCGTGCTCGTTCGCTCTCTAAGCGTGGGGTCAGAATACCGGTCGCCCCAACGCCTCCAGTATTTACGACTTGACAAGCTCGGCCGAAATATTTAGAAATCGTCAGTGGATCGTTTTCGGAAAAGTCTGGATTTCGCCATATTGATGAACGACTAACGGGTACAAGCAAACATGGGCGACTACGACGAGTGTTAATTTGTAATCACAAAGCCGCGTGAACCTTACATATTATGATATGAAATGATGGATTAATTTGACACGACTTCCTTTTTCTTAGTGAGGCAAATACCTAACAACGAAAAAAATTTACTAAGTATGCATTTACCCCACCCCAAAAAAGTGAAATAATTCTATTTCTCGGCCATTTCTCAACCGATTTTGATGAAATTTTGCACAGATCATTGTTACGGAATATGAAAACGATTTCTGATCCGACTAAGAGATATCTTGATTTTTGGTCTAGTTATGGGCGACAAGGGGCAAAAATTTGCACTCCGAGTCACATTTCTATCCACAGTTCCATTTTGGAGCATCACAGTATTCTAAATTATTGGAAAAAGTTACGCTGATTCCTTCTGATCATTTTAAGACCAAGTTAACCGAAATCGGTTAAGAAATTACGATGTTATTCAATTTTGAAAACCAAAAATTTGGTCAAATTACTCTTGATGCAAATATAATGGCGGTGCTGCAGTGAAATAATGTCGTTGACAACCAATTACAAGTTTTAAATAAACAAGGTCCCAAAAAATGGGAAATCTTAGTGAGGCAGTGCAATCTCAACTAAGAAATAAAATTAGATTGCAGAATTTTTGCATCACCGCTCTCAATATCATTTTTATTGGATGCACTGTAAATTTTACTTTGCATAAGCATGGATTCTCCAATCTTAATTTGAGAATCTTGCGTTTTTACTAGTGAAAGAGAAATGTGCTAAATTAACTGAGATCTAATATAATGGACCATTATTAATGGGATATACTTCCGAGAGCGGTGATTCAAAAATTCTGCAATCTAATTTTATTTCTTAGTTGAGATTGCACTGCCTCACTAAGATTTCCCATTTTTTGGGACCTTGTTTATTGAACAATTGAATGGGTTGGTGCAAATAAGAGCACTTGATCTCATTTCACTCTGTGTTGCATGGATAAGTACTAGCTTTAGGTTTACTGACTTTGTGACTCATTTTTCATTTACAACGTGCATAAGTATGTATGCACATATTCGAATCATAGCACCAGTTACCGTGTGCAAAACATTCCAAAACATGAAAAAATGCACTCAATAAACCAATCTAAAACACTAATTCTGCTGATAAGTACCAATTGCGAAAAAAATTCAGCAAGCTGAGCCCAAAACTTTCAATTAACCTGCATCAAAATATAATTAATATACAAATGAATTTTAAGCCATGACCCCCCAATCATACCCCTTGTCATACCCCAATCCCATGACTATGTTTATACTCGACAGGCTTGTACTATTCTCGACAATGATCGATTCGTACTAATTTGTTGATAAGTAATAATTTCATTTATTTATGATGTTTGTTTGACCAATGAAACTGAACACGAAATATGAGGTAGTGCGAACATATTAAGCGTGGTGTATCTCCATCGTCGTGCGCAAAACATTTCAAATATTAAGCCTAAAGTGTGCAGTGTTTACCTATATTTAGTCAGGGTTACTGCCAACTTCTAAGGATAAGTTTTGTCATATGTACCAACTACTGTTCGTAATTGTCGAAAATGCTATCATAATCAATCAGGCAAAAATTGGTACTTCTTCGACCGATTTCAAAAACCAGAGGGGGCGACCCTACTTGATCCCCCTGACAAAAAACTCCTGACAAATAAAGATTTATTTCATATTTGTTAAACTGATCTAACCCTGCATCAGCATGCCAATTTCTACGGCCATTTTCAAAAATCGGCGAGGGTCACGTCACCCTACATACTGGGTCCTTCAAAATAATAATTTGGTCGGTTGTCGACCATGTCACCGACCGTCGGTATATAAGACATTTTATTTTACTTACTTAAATGCAAACTAAAAAATGATTAAAAATGACATCATCTTGCACATTTTTGTCTTAAATTTATTTTTTTAGCTAAATGTAAATCATAGTTCTGGTGTACAAAATCTCGGTGGTTTCACTTTAAATTATTCAGTTTTCACTGAGATTTTTTTTTATTATGTGCGTGAATCTCAGGACCAGGACCTCCTTTTCTTCCTCAGTGACGAAGAAAAACTACCCTGAAGAAAACTCAGTAACGAAAAGGTAAGAAGAACGTAACCCTGACTTGCCCAACCTACTTGTCACGCACCCTTCCTATGACAGTCTCTTTTATGGTGTGTAACTGGTTCATTATTCTGGACAGTGATTGATTCCCCCTCAAGTTGTTGATAAGTAGATCACCCCATTTATTTTTAACCAACAATGTTTTGCACACCTTCTACCCTCAAATTATTACATTTTAAGCATGATATCATGACCGTGTGCAAAACATTCCATGACATAAAAAATGCTCCCAATCACACTTTTCAGTCGAGTCCGCTGGGTACAAATAGCTCGAGTTCTGCGAGTCTTAAATCATTCGACAAAGAGTAATTGAATTGAAACCATAATTAAGCAAGCAAAATGAAGCTTTTTCTGAGTTTGGGTCTCCTGTTGGCGTGTGGGTCCTTTTCCAACGCTCAATGGAACGCGATCAGTGGGTACGCCACGCTCAATGGCGGAACCACAGGTAGATTTTACATGTCAAAAATATTAGAAATTTCTAGATTTTTAACTTCATTTATCTATTCGGCAGGCGGTCAAGGCGGAGAAACGGTTTACGTATCCACGGAAGCCGAGCTGGTCGCCGCAGTTACCGGAAACGACCCCCGAATTGTTAAGATCACTTCTCTAATCACACTTTCCGACGTGGTCCGACCTGGTTCCAACAAGACGATTCTTGGTGCCAGCCCAGGCGCTGGAGTGACCGGATCTGGATTCTACATCCGTCGCGTACAAAATGTTATTGTCCGCGGACTCCAAATCTCCTATTCGATTGCCCCCGATGATGGCGTCTCCATCGATGAAGCCACCAACGTTTGGGTCGACCACAACGAATTCTTCGCCGACCGAGAACACGGCAAAGATTACTATGATGGACAACTTGATATCAAGCACGCCGCTGATTGGGTCACTGTTTCTTGGAACAAGTTCCACGATTCGTACAAAACAAGTTTGGTCGGACATTCGGATAGTAATGCGGGTGAAGATACGGGAAAGGTAATTAAAAACCACTACAAACTTCAGTTTATTAATACTTTAATACTAACGCAACTACGTTTTTATGCAGCTCCACATTACTTACAACAACAATTGGTTCACCGATGTTGGCTCTCGCCTTCCATCGCTTCGTTTCGGCACGGGCCATATTTACAACAATCTGTACGAAAGGGTGGATACTTCCGGAATTAATAGTCGCATGGGGGCTCAAGTCTTGGTGGAGAGGAACATCTTTATCGACGTTAAGACCCCGTTGACCACGGATTTGGACTCAAGTCAAGAAGGTTTCGCTGTCGAGAGGGAGAACGATTGGGGGGATTCGGAGCCAAATATTACACAAGAAGGTTCGTTCACCAATCCTCCGTATTCATATGAGATGGAGGAATTGGCACAAGTTGCTGCCGTGGTTAGAGCCGGTGCAGGAAATACGATCAGTTTTCCATAATAGCTTGGACAGTTTCGCTAAATTCAGACGATTTTTTTGGAAATTTGAACTATGTATTATTCGATCAATTAATAAAATTATAAATTCATCAGCATAAATATAATTATGGGAATGACACAAATTATTTAGGGCTGGGAATTGGCATATCTCGAAAATAAATATTCCACTGATTTATATTAATTATCTGGCCAGCTTATATGCATTCATGTATATGCGGGCGGCTTCAAAAGCTTGAAAAGAAATCTGCTAAGTAATTGTCTTCTAATCTAAATATAAACTTACCATTCATTATTCTCGCGCAAGAGATATGAATTATTTTTAGCACATAAATTTGGCTTTGCTTTACTAAAAACATGATTCGTCGAACTAACTATTTCCACGCATGTAAGTATTATCAAAACTTATTAAGTAATTAGCAGATATATACACAATACACTGCGTATGTAGTCAAGAACTTTAGAGTGGACTTGATAAGTTTTTAAACAAATGGCATATCCTTAGCACGTGCATACTATCTGATTTAAATAGTATGATGACACACTTCTATTTACATAATTTCAATGGTCAATTTGCGATTGCTATTGTGCAGATTGACAGGTGTAAGTGTAGTGCCATACATAAATACGCACAACAATGATACATACATGGGTACTATTACTTGACGAACTGATTATGAGACTATGTATCATTCATATTAAACTGTCAGGTTAATAAATACCACACAACTAAAAGCGTCTCTAGTTTGACGTGTGTTACCGAATTGGCTCGGAGTATGATTGATAATGTGGAAAATTGGTTAGTTATTGACGCATATACACAATTTAGTATACATAAATACTATATACTTATGCAATATTGTGGATAAGTTACCCAGTCGGGAAAGACGTTATCTTATCTTTACAGTTGTTCCATCCGTACTTGAATCCAGTTGAAGTTCAATAGCGTTCATTACCTGGGCCTGACTTGGATAAATTATACCACAAATTATTTACGCCCTCACATATATTTTTAAGCGGATACTATTTATTCATTCATCAAAAAATATTTACTTGTAATAGTTATCAAATTATAGAATTATGGATTTTAACTACGACTTGTCCACCCTCGTTCTTGATAATGACGCCTACTTGGCTCGTAGCGTCCTTGAAAATCCTTTGGTAAGTTGTGCCAGTTATATTTAAATATATTTAAATTTGACTTTCATAGTTTTTAACTTGATCTCAGATTATGTCCAAAGTCTTTTCGTACCTGTGTCTTAATGAGGTGAAGAACATTCGTCTCGTGTCGCATGCCTGGCAGCGTAACTCGATTCAAACCATGCGACGCCTCTCCTTCATCAAAGTCAATCACAGAATCCTTCTCTCCTATTGCGACGTACTGCAAAAAGCGGACGACACGTTTCTCCACTCCAGCTACGCCATATGTCACGACGTTTCGGACGCCAATTCCTTGAAAAACAACGCCCTCATCCTCAAGTTCTTTTACTCGATACAAACTCACCATTTTGTCAAGATCCGGTTTCTCCGAGTGATTCTGGGCAATACTAATCTTCAATATATCAAAAGCCTACTGAATCTACTCCCCCACCTGGAAACGTTAGAAATCGTGCTAGGACCGTTAGCAAAGGCGGGAAAAATATTAAGTGATGACGGCATCTTGTTAGGAAAAGGAAATTTATACCATCTCAAAACTGTGGCTTTTGTTTTTGCGAATATTTCCAAAAAGCAGGCGAAACGTTTCTTGGGACCGCTTTTCTCAGTTTTCTTATCGATGCAAGACCATCCCCCGAATCTGAGGCAGGTTGAGATTTTTGATAAATCAAAGAAATCAGAAATTGGGGCGGAAGTTCTGAGGGAAATTGAGACTTGGAAATTGAGAAGATTACGCGACGTACAGTTGATGTATGGCGGGAGTAAAATTTTGAAACAGTTAGTGTTGCAGGGGGCATTTTTGAACGTGCTGAAAGTGGGAGTGGTCGGGTGGGACGATTTACCTCTTTTGAAAGAAGTGCTAGCGAAATATGCAAAAACTTTGAAAGTATTAAAAGTGGAAGTTAGCACTGGAACTACGAAAGCTTCCCGGGCGCCAAGTACGTTTGAATTTCCGTGTATGCCGGCATTAGAGTGGTTTGCATACGTAGTTGGGAAATGTGAGACTCTGTAGAAATTTGTATGCAAATTAAACTTTCGATAATTATACATAATAATTTTTGATCACAGTGCCCGTTCACTTGATGATTGGATCGCGAAAATACAGTCCCGGAATGTTGAAGCATTACGGTTCGTTAGCGACATTGGAGGATTTATCATTTCTGGATTATATGAACGTGACAAAAATTCTGAAGGTGACATTTTTTTCTGTGAAGGAGCACTTTTTTCTATGGATTTGAGAATAACAACATAACACAATTCTTAACCAGGGCGGGGAAGCATTATTTTCTAAAACATTTCCAAGCATGTTTCGTCTCGAGCTCAAACTTTGTGGCGGATATACTCGATACAACGATATATTTTTTGCTAACTTCGGGAAGGACGTCGTCATTCCGCAGATCAAGGAGTTTTCTATGGAACTTTTAAACTGGGGAACGGAAGGTCAACGAGCTTGTTTGCTGGGGAGGCTGGCCAAACTATTTCCTAACATTGACGTAGCCCTGTTGCAAGGATCGATGGGGTAGTGAGTTTCAATTTGCGGAATTGAATCGATATCGTATGTATGCGTATACATGATTTGAAATTGATGTCTGCTTATTACCTTATTAACAAATTGACATTTTAACAAATCCTATTTGCTCTAGTCCATGAAGTGAAAGCAATAATAAATTCTTCGCAGTAATTTTTGAAGATTACTACGTACGACTAGTTCATTTACTTTGATCAGCTATCAACACCATTCTACAAATTTATCTATATTTTTCATCCTATCCCTCCTTTCGCATTGCTTCTTACGATTCATCATTAGTAAACCATTTATAGGTCATATAAAATTCGTAGGGGCAATTTAGTGAAAAATACTCAGAGCAGAAATTGTGGAATAATCCTTTAAGTATTTACGCCGAAGTCCTAATCACGATGAAATTATACAACAAAATATGAGTATGAACACTATGACCGGCAGTATCGATTTTTATGATAAAACAAAATGAATTTGCGATTGGATGCAACTAGTGCAAAATTAAAAGTGGAGATCAATAGTAAACGATTAGAATGTAAAATTGGTATTTATTAATATATATCTACATACATTTAATGAAATCCGCTTCATTATAAGAACAACAAGTTGCAAAATATACTCATAATTTTACAATATTTTTCAACCCACCCTGACATATTATGCATCACATATTTATACTATGTGTTTTACAAGATAACATACTAATATTACCGTCATAAAAACTTCCGCTCTGATAAATACAAAATATAACTTAAATTTGTACTAAATACAATCACATAATAATTGTACAGGAACTGAAACAATCGAGCAATACGACACATCATTTTTCCGAAATACTAAAATGTTCTAAATAAAATAAATTTCTCCTTTCAAAGTGAGCGTGGCGACGTGTCCATCTCTCGTGATGCAGGCGTCGACAGGAACGCCGAGTCGATTTTTTCCCACGTGGCGCAGAGTATGGAGCAGAGTTCCGTCCTCCGAGCTGACGCGAAGACAATCGTGACGAGAGTCGCAGGTCAGAATATTTTCCATTTCGTCCACGGTCACGCCTTGCAAACGACACTTCGATCCCTGCCTTCCCATCGTTTTAAGCTCCCCTGAAGCCACCTCGATTCGCATAATGCTACTCGTGTTAAAGTCCGTGGCAAAGATGTAGCGACCTGCAGCCATAAAATTTGACGAGGGTCGTTTTATGTAGGAAGGCAAATTATACACAAATTCTGCCATGTAAATTCTAATTCCCACAAATTATATAATATCAACTCACCATCTTAACTCCGCGCGGATACTCAAACAACTTTTTGTACCCGTAGGGATTTTTCTCAAAAACGGAAAATTTCGCCAAATAATTTCCAAAACGATCAAATACTTGGACCCTGTGATTTTACGAATCCGAAACTGCAATCATCTTCCCGTCAGAAGAAGCATCGACATCCCACGGGTAGGTGAATTCTCCAGGACCGTAACCTGTTTTCAGAATCATACGATGTCGTAATGTGTCAAATGATTTATAAAAACAGGAGTGAGAATAAGCAATTTCAAACTGCGATTTATATACCTTTCGTGCCAAATGAGGATACGAATAGTCCGTCCATCGAGTACATGCAGATGCGGTGGTGATCCTTGTCGCAGACGAGAAGTCGATTGTTGACATGGTCAACCGAAATCCCGCTTGGTCGGTATAATTGACCGTCGTGAAATCCATGGCTGGACTGACGCCCACCGAAACGTTTGATTATTTTGCTTGTGGTCGAATCGATGACGATGACGTCGCTTTCTTCACGATCCGTAACGTAAAACTGCATAAAAGTGAAAAAGTACACAATTTCAGGATAATTCTAATGATGAAATTTCATGAAAATTGGATACATGGGAAATAAATGAGGAATTACCCGATCTGCATAGTGATTAACGGTGATGCCCCAATACTTGAAGCCATTGTCGCCCAGCCTGATCATCGGTTGGGACGGGTTCCGAGCATCCGAGGAATAATTCCTTGACACGTCCAACTGGATGGCAGGGCAGAGTTGTTTGCTGTCAATTCCGACGTCAACATCTTCAACAATGCCGTTCGGACAGTGGAAAAGTTTGGCAGAGTATTTTCCAGGAAAAGGTGGGACGAAGGAGCAACGAAATCCGGGGCTGTGGTCCAACTTTTGCATCTCGACGGAACTGCTTTGTCCAGAGGCGTGAGTGATTTTGCCACATACTTTGAGCATCGTTTCCTTGCAGTGTCGGACAGATGTCTACGTCCACATAGTCGCGTCAATTTCATTTTCAAATTGTCACTGAACTACTGAACCAATTTTCATCATTGATATATCAAATTCTCACAAATTTAACGTAATTTCATAGCACATTCTTAGTTTTCCGCTAAAAAATTTATTTTAGGCCAGAGATGTATTTTAATTCAAAATGAAAACAATTGGATGGACAAAAATCAACGTCCAGTCAGAGAAAACATACAAAAAAAACTGTAATTTATAAGGAATGTTATAACAATTAATTTTTAATATTTGGTTGGGCCTCCGTTCGCTTTAAGGACGGCTTCAAGGCGTCGAGTCATAGAGTTTACCAAATTCTTGGTCACATCTTCAGAAATGGTTTCCCAAACTTCACGAATTCTGGATTTTAGGCCCGGAATTCCTGAAAAAGATTTTTTTCTTATTTCTCTTTCAATGTGGTCCCACAGATGCTCAATGGGATTCAAGTCTGGAGATTGGGGAGGCCATTCTAGCTTCGGAATTTTTTTTTCTTGAAGTATTCCATGGTGGACGTGGCAGAGTGTTTCGGATCGTTGTCTTGTTGGAAGGCAAATCGTCGTCCAAGTCCAAGTTTTCGAACAGATTCCTGGATATTACGGTCAAGTATTCCCTGGTACTTGTATTGGTCCATAATTCCGTCAACAAATTCCATTTTTCCTGCCCCACTTGAAGCCATGCATCCCCACACCATTACCGACCCGCCGCCGTGCTTAACTGTGGGGTTGAGATTTTTTGGATTCAAAGCTTCTTTTGGATATCTCCACACTCTACGACGCCCATCTGACCCAAAGACATTGAACTTTGACTCGTCAGTCCATAAAATATGTCCCAGAATGTTTGTGGCTAGGAAATGTGGTCTCTGGCAAACTTCACTCGTTTGGTTGCATTCCTCGGTACAATAAGAGGCTTCCGGACTGCTCTGTGGGATTTCAAATTTCCCTTATTCAGTGTTCTTTGGATGGTCATAGGACTAACCTGTTTGCCGAACATCTCCTTGATCTCGGTAGATAGCTTTGGAGCACTAAGTGAGGGTGTAACGTTGACTTTGTTGAGCACGTGGCGTACTTCTCGGTGAGCCAAAATCGGTTTTCGACCACTTCTGACCTTGTTTTGGACTGAACCATTAGCTCTAAAGTTCTTAATGATTGTCTGGATGGTTGTCCTTGCTAATTTATACTTGGTCCCTATTTGTCTCTGCGACAGCCCCCCTTTTTGTCCACCCTTCCAGTCCTGAATGACAAGATCTCGAATAGCGATAGGAATTTCCTTGCGTGTCGACGCCATCATATTTTTCTGGAAGAAAATTATTTAAAAATTAATGCGGCATATGTTATTGATAGATTTATTAAGTTACCTGATTTTATAAATTGGAGAGATTTTTGTTGTTGACAATTAAAGTGAAGTGGACGTAGACTTTTGTCCGCTCAAATTTCATCCTCTCTCGCTCTGCACTATGATTCTCAGTTTTCCCAGAATTTTCAGAAATAACTCATATGTTTTATGAAATTACGTTAAATTTGTGAGAATTTGATATATCAATGATGAAAATTGGTTCAGTAGTTCAGTGACAATTTGAAAATGAAATTGACGCGACTATGTGGACGTAGACATCTGTCCGACACTGTAGATGTGGTCTGTGGGAGAAAAAAGCAAACCCATCGAAATTATCAAGAATTTATGGGTTCGAAATACAGAGGAGATTTTCAGCGATTTACTTTGCGTTTAATGAGATTGGGGTTTAGTTAAATAATTGTAATCTTACCGATTCATCTGCGCTCACTGATTGAGATTTGTCCGGGAGTAAATAGAAATAAACCTCTTCCTTGGCAATGTTTGGGCGACCATCTGCCTTTTGGAGGACGTAATTGGTCTGGGGGACGATTTTCTCAAACGTCCGCTCTCCAACGACGGCCGGGTGAGTGTAAATGGGGACCGGTCTGTCCACGCGTCCAACATAATTGCTCAGCAAATTGGATTTTTCCGTTTCCCATAAATTGCTCGTGTCTGGCAGAATGTTTATTGGCAGTGGGCGGAACCCAGATGACCGCGGAGCTGGCGATGGCGAAAATTTGACCGCTGTGCCGACGATGGGGTTGAATTTCTGAGGAGAAGAAGGAGCTACTGCCGGAAATGGGGTTGAACCAGTGAAAAAAATAGGTTGGAACGATGACGAGGATTCTGCTGCGGGTGGAGATGGCGATCCATTTGAAGAATTCTCCGATGAGTTCTTCACGGGTGACAAGTCGAGTGGGATGTCCTACAAATAACAAAATGTAATTATTTAGCAAAAATCAACAATTTTTATGTCCGTTTGTTTCATGCGGAATTATAATGCGACAAAC
Source organism: Folsomia candida (assembly GCF_002217175.1). Taxonomy (NCBI): domain Eukaryota; kingdom Metazoa; phylum Arthropoda; class Collembola; order Entomobryomorpha; family Isotomidae; genus Folsomia; species Folsomia candida. The sequence continues at coordinate 5,316,460 of NW_019091197.1, forward strand.
TTAATAATGTCCCTGATAAATATCGAATAGAAAATAATTACCTCTTTGGCTGAGATTTCCGTCACATTTCTATTCTCCAACATTTTCCAAATCCATGAAAGTTCGCGTTGAAATTCCTCAGAATATTCGTTCCCCAACTTTCTACTAGACATTGCCATGCTTTCTGCAAATTTTCTTGGTTGGTTTGACTCTTGAAACGAGATTGCTTTTTGGAAATATTATTTCGGAAACTTTGAAAAAGGTTTTAAGAAAAGTTGAGCGGAAGATGAGAAGCTGCCTTAAGGAAGATTTGACGAGAAGTGAAGGGATCGGGTCAGCCTCATCTGCTTTTATACCCACCTTCAGCCCAAGTAACGCTCACTTGACCTTTTGGCGTGGCTTGAGCATCAGTGTATTTTTGGAGCAAAATTAAGACTGGAATGAGCTAAAGAGTCGACAGGTGCAGGTTCAACCCGAGCGTTATCTTCGTCTTAACTTGAGTTCACGAGGTGCTCATTCCTTTGTGCTTGCAAAAGTGCAAAACATCCGTGGAATTTGCACCTGGCCAACCAACGCTTCCTCAATTCGTGGGCTAAGTCTATATGTACAAAGTGTATTTGAATTTTAAAATTTTTGGACGAAATGGTCAATTAAATAAGCACATAAACAATATCAATTTTTATGAATATTTATTTATTTAAAATACTAGCAGCTTTTAAATTTCTTTAAGTTGAAGTGCTTAATCGTCGACTCAGTAAACACCATGACGCTATTTTTGCTTATTGTCCTGCAAGAATTAGGAGAAATTCAAAAATGTTATAAAAACCAGATAACTGGAAGATTCCCTAGTACAGCCCTTCGGTAGCCCGGTGATGAAGATGTATGTACATATGTATATGCATGCAATTATTTATGTATATGTATATATTGAGTAATGTATAATTGCAAAAGTTACATTTTGCCATTTATTTAATCTATTGAATTTATTTGATTTACATATGTACAGGGTACCGGGTAGAAGATAAACAAATAGTAAATACATAGAATGACAATTTAGCAAATCCACTTATAAAATAATACCATGTAAATTGTGACCAAATAATACAAGCAGGAAAATCAATTTTATTCGTCATGTCAGACACATCAAGTGAACGTAAGATTACAGTTATGATAACTCCAATAAAAATTGCTCCACGATAGCCAAAAACTCTTCGGGATAGCGAAGGTGCAAATTGTGTTTCCCTTTCTCCATGATGTGCACCCTAAAAAAATAGGTCCCATTTATTAACAATGAAACTCGAATTTATCCAAGTCCAACTTACTTTGCATGCGGAATCCTCTCCTTAATAAAGTGGACGTGTCGCACTGGGGCGACGGGGTCAAGTTGTCCATGCACGAGTAAGGTCGGACACTTGATTTTAGACAAGAACTCCGTGCACAAGTTGCCTTCCTCCTCGTCATAAATCCGTTTGTACAGAGTTATCAGTGACATCCAGCATTTGAAGAAATATTCCTCCCCGTAAACTTTGACCATGGAACTGCGTGCCAGTTCGGACCAGTTGCTAATATCCGACATGACTAGAGGGGCAAGATAGGATTTTGAGAAAACTGATTTCAAATCGTTAAAATAATGCATCCTTACGATTATAAAAGGCCATGTCTTCGTGTCCAAAGAATGCCTTCGAATTGATGGAAATTAAAGATTCGATTACTTCCGGGTACTTTCCTGCCATCATTAAAGCTTCCGTACCACCACCACACCAGCCAAGAATGGAAAATTTTGGGTACCCAAGTTTCTTAATTAATGAGTGGGATTTAAAATTATGATTGGATTCTTATATAATCAGTATTGTGGTTTTAGCTAAATATTTACCTGCATAAGAATTTTTGCAAATTCAATGTCACCATGGAGGAAGGACTCTTTCGAAGAGAAATCTCTTTCAGGTGGAATGCTCTTACCAGCACCTTAACGAAATTATGAATCAATTAAAAATTGTTAAGCTAAGCTCGGAAATCATGTATAGTTTCCATGCCTGGATAATCCCACGCAACAACGGTGAACTTGTCCAAGTTGAACTTTTGTAAGATGGGTCCAAAATCCGAAGCAAGAGATCCTGTGAACAATTATGATATTGATGAACAAGTTTTTTAAAATTTAAATTGGTGAAGGACTTACCAACACTTCCGCACATTAGCAAAACTGGTTTTTCCCCAGTTCCAACTTTCACGTAGTTGATGCTGACCCCTTTAACTTCTATTCTCTGGTACAAGTGGGAAACGTCGACATGCTCGACGGTATCGACTATGGCGTCCTCCGAGAGGAAAGTTTTTTCTTGCTCCTTGGCAAGGTTTTTAAATTCTTGGATTTGTTCGGGAGTAATTTCAACCAGGTGTTTAGTTTGGGATGCCATTTCGAATTGAAAGATGAGATTATGAGCGATTAGAAAATTGTTAATAATTTTCGGAAATCCTTAAGTAATGTATTATAATTACTATGATTAGTAGAATTTGTATAATTTGTGACTAGTTCTCCTCACTATATATATGAAACTTTTCCAAAGTAAACTAATCCCGTAACATGATAAGCCTGAAAGATTGACATTGAACCTGAACGTACAAGTATAAATTCGTTTACAACATAGTCATGGGATCTGACGACGACGGGAATCAGTTCGTTTTTTATGCATACATATCCACATAAATATTTCTAAGGCCAGCATGAGATAACCATGTCACGGGTGTAGAGAGAATCATTTAGTTGACTTGGTCTGGATTTGACGTAAGGTAATAATTATAAATTGCACGTGATCAGCAATAATAAGGAGCAACGGTAAAGCAACTTTGGTTGGGGACAACCCCAACAAAGTTGGGGTTATCCGTCATTTATTGTTGTAAGACACGAATGCAAATTGGTAAGTTTTATCAAATCATCACGCGGAATGGGTAGTGACAACGGCATAATTCAGTTGTCAGGCGTAAAATACGTCATGTGAGGTCTTATCGTAAATGAAAGATAAAAATGAGTCGATGCAATGCAACTCGTAGAGGACAATTAGTTAGTCATGCAAGTCTGCGCCTGATTTGCACGCCGGATTTCCTAATACCAGTTTGACGTTAATGGGGAAACATTTTAGTTTAGCAATGTCAGGATTTATACTTCATTGTAACTTTTCGTGCTTCGAAAACCTTTCAGGAAAAAATAAAAAGTGATATTTTTGAATGAATTTATTAGCATATAAAACTCCTGCAAATTTAAAATTTTCGAGTAAATTGTATCATTATCATAAATGAAAAATTCTTTATTGGTATATTAGAAAATTTTGTATTAAGTCAAGTCTGAAAATATATTTATACTGTCGAATTTTTTAATTCGTTGGAAAATTTAAATTAGAAAGGTTATTACTGTTATTTGGAAAATTTCGGATGTTCCAGTTTTTTAACTAAAAATCTCGAAAGTAAATAAATAAATAAACAAATTTAAATAATCAAATAAATTTGGCCTATCTATATTTAAATATTTTGTTTCCCCTATGAGATGATGGATTAGGATTGGATTTTTTATTAACCTTATGTAAGTACCTTCATTTCCAAAATTAGCTGTATTCAGAGATTTATAACCGTTTTGGAAATATTTTTTCAAGTACGTTGTTTATTTATTATTACCCTATAATAATCTTCGAAATTAAAGAATAAAAACCCGTGGCCACCCCAAAATCGCCCTTTAAATCACCCTGGTGTCCTTCGCGCTAAATTTCGAAAGTTTCCAGAATTTTGAAAACCCGAAGCTTTGGATAAATCGTTTAAAACTCGCGTCTCGCGCTCAAATTAGCGCCTTATGAAAAATTCAAAAATCTGGGTATGCTTATTTTTTGTGCTGAACAAAATAAAATTAGTCCCATGGATGTCTGAGATTTACACGTAAAATACCTGCTGGTAATTTATCAGCAGACATCGTAATACCGTACGAAATTTATATAAAATCAGAGGTGGGCAAGATCATTATCTCAGATAGCAGATCAAGATCAAGATAATATCTTGATCTTTGATCTTCGGCTGGAGCTTTTGATCTTGTATGTATGTATGTACTATGTGGGGTGACCAGACTACTCATTAATAGAGACAGCCAGGCCAGCGGCGGTAGCGCATTTAAGGCTAATTGCCGACTCCCCTAAGAACACTTGCGTTTAATATTGCGAATTCTGCCATCCGCGATCGTTTAAAAATCTTCCAGACTTAGCAATAAACCTTGCTAACCTGGCAAACGGCATTTCAAGTAATTCCTCGGAGGTCAGATAAATCCCTTCGAGTACTACCAGTCTGGTCATCGCAAAACAATCACACTCTGTGATAAAGTGATACCCTGTTTCCTTCCCCTGTCCACATAAGCAGCCAGGGGACGACACCAGGTTCAAATTATACAGATGTGAGTTCAAAGTATTATGCCCCGTTATTACCTGAACCAGTTGGCGCAGTGAATTTCGGTTTAATTTTACAATGTTCCCTAAGTTTGCCTGGTATGGCTCCTTAAGAAAGAGTTTGGTCTGCTTACACAGATGAGTGTCCTGCCACCTAGATTTGTGTGCTTGTTCAGCCCACGCTCTACAGGCCTTTTTACGGTCCGATTTCCCAGGCCCGCAAACGGTTACTTTACTAGAGAGGTTATTGCAAAGGTCCATGTGTGACATAGGCCCTTTGAATCCCCTCCCATACCACCCCAACCATTGGTTGTTCACTTGCAGACGATACATTGTTGAAAGTGCGTCTCTTTGAATCCGAATGTCCATCGGTTCAAGCCCGAATAGACACTCCAAACTCGCAGAGGGAGTACTCCTCATGGTTCCAGAGGTCGACAGCATTGCCACCCTCTGTACCCTATCCAGGAGTTTCATATGGCATTTGACTTTCGAAGCACTACACCACACCACTGCTCCATACTCCATTGTCGGTCGGACAATGGTTTTGTACATCCACATCACTGTAGAAGGTCTAAGTCCCCAAGTGGGTCCAATCGCCCTTTTACAGACAGCCAGGGCCATCATACCCTTCGTAGCCCTGTCCGTACAATGTGGTTTCCAAGATAGCTTGTTGTCAATTGTGACCCCAAGATATTTTGCAGATTTAGTAAACGGAAAAGGTTTCCCAGCAATACTAAGTAAAGCTTCGCCCCCTACCCGCTTGCTCGTGAGTAGAATGGCAGCCACCTTGTCGCCCTCCACGCCGAGGTCTACTTGCTGACTCCACCTATTCACTATATTGGTACTCCGCTGAGCATCCTGTACCACTGTCCCCAGATCCAGTCCACGACTCAAAGTACTTATATCATCGGTATAGCCGTTTGAGTACACCTGTGGTAAAGAGTTCCTCAATTTCTTGAGTACCTCATCCACCACTAGGTTCCAGAGCAGGGGAGAAAGTACGCCACCTTGTGGGCAGCCCCTTTCCGCCACTCTGCTTAACCCGTGAGATACCGTACGCACCACCCGGTTTCTAAGCATGTGCGAAATTAGCCTTGCACACACCGGATCGACTTTATTCCTGTACATACCATCCTCAATGGACCGAACCGTTGCATCACTGAACTCCCCCCGAATGTCCATGAACACAACAATTGCGTGCTCACGTGTCCTCAGGGTCCCTTCAGCTCTTGCAACGATTTGGTGCATTGCGGATTCCACCTTTCATATACGCGTACTGGTTGTTGTCCATCAGTCCCCCTATAAGTTCGGGAGTCCTGATGTGCCAGTCAATCAGACGTTCAAATGTTTTGAGAAAGAAGGAAGTTAACGAGATGGGTCTCCAACTGTTAGCCCTTTCGTAACTATCCTTTCCTGGCTTTGGTAGAAAGATGACCTTAGTCTCCCTCCACGCCCTCGGAGTGTAGCCATGGTGCAAGCAGGCCCTCATGACCGTAGCCAGAGGTCCACTCACACTTCCGCTGACCACTTGGAGCATTCGGGGAAACACCTCATCCACTCCCGCAGCCTTATAAGGACCAAATGACTTGATGGCCTTTTCCACCAACTCCGGGTTGACATAATTGTCGATCCCCGCAGTGGTTTCTACTGCTTGAGACATTCCCCGTTGATCCCCTTTCGGGTCCGGTGGGTAATGTTTCTCAAGCAGTAGTTGCAGTGATTGTTTCACATCCACGGTATAACCACCATTCGCGTCCTGAATTCGCCCGAGTCGATTGACTTGGTCATTTTTCAGTACACGATGTAGCCGAGATGTTTCATGTGTTGATTCAATTTCCCCACAAAAGGTTCTCCAAGAGTCCCTCTTTGCCGTTCGGAGTGCAGACCTGTTCCTCACGGCGCAGTAAGCCCCCCACGAGTTCCTATTCTTATCCCCCATGTACACCTTCCATTGTACACGCGATGCCTTCCGTAGAAGGTCCAAATCCCGAGACCACCAAGGAATTACGCGTTTCCGTGGTTTAACCAGTTTTAGAGGGCAGGCTACCTCAAACCCCTCTTTCAAAACCCGAACTATCCTATCGACCTGCATGTCTATTTCCTCCGTAGAGGAAATCTCCATGCCGGCCATAGTGCTCAATTTCGGTTTCACTTGCTCAGCGTAGACCCCTCACTTTTCCCTTGTATGCATAAGGTTCTTGAATGAGGCATATGCCTGTGTGCCCCTTACCAAAAAGCACTCGGCATAAATTAGCCGAGGCCGCTTTGGAATGGTGCAAGTTGATCTGAACTAACGAATGAGTTTTACTTCGATTCATAGTCCTTAATGAACAATATATATATATTTATGAGACTGGATAAAATAAGTAATATCCAACAACAGAACTGAGGAGTAAACAAAAATATTTATTTAGACCTTTTTAAACGCTATTTACAAGAAAAAGTACTACTACACCACCTACCACGCCCTACTTACCTGCTCCCTCCGGGACCACCCCCTTAGGAGGGGGAGGTTCGAAGGTGAAAGTAAGTAGGTCATGGTAGTAGTATATTTTCACCGGATCTTGAATCCAACTATGGCTCTCTTCATCCATCCCGATAAGCAGAAAGTGATCCCCCCTACTAGGATTTGCATAACGAATGCACCACCTAGAGGTATCCAGCCCCCCATTCTGCGTCGACAAAGATGTGAAGAATTTTCCCGGTTGCGGGTCCGCCCTCTCCCTCACCCACACCCCCACAGTTCTCTGTGGTGCACGAGATCGGGCCTGTTCGTGAGTGATGGTCCTGAGGGTTCCATCCAAGATGTTCCCCACAATACCCTCCACCCACAGTTTCGTTGCCTCATCATGGCATTCCACCTCCACGACTCCGTTCTTCATCTTAATGCCTCCGATTCGGACAAGTAGTGAACCCTTTAGCTCATCTATTGCCGATCGGAAGGCATTCATCACACGAGTGAAGTCCGTGTTGGAGAATCTTCCCTTCGTTTCGTCCTGGTATGCGCAGAATACCAGGTTCGCCTCTTCAGGGAGTGGTCGGATGTCTCCACCCACCCGCTTCCGGGGCCGTGTATTGCCCGACTCAGGAGTCCCCCGTTGCCTTTTTGGGCCCCTGGGTGTCTCAAGAGACAAGGCTTCGACCCTGGATGTGGTTTTAGCCAGCACCCTGGGTTTAATCTTCCCACCTTGAGGATTTGGAAAGGAATGGGCTGACCTTGTGGTTGGCGTCGACGACGATGATGGTGTTGGTCGTCCTGGCGGTGGTGGTGGTGCCATTACAGCCCCCTCCCACTGTCCGCCTTCGCCCGCCGCCCTGGCAGCCTTCCTCTCCCTCGCCCGCCTCGTTTTCGTCGCGCCGGAGGGTTTTTTTGCAGGGATTGGTGGTTCCTCGGTGTTCCCAGGTCCAGTGTCCCTGTTGTCACCAAGTTCCATCTCCTCCTCGTCCTCTCTCAAGAGTTTTTCCTCCTCCTCTCTCTCTCTCACTAGTTGATCCTTCTCCATCTGAAAGAGAAAATCACGATGAGAGAAAGTCGTCAGGATTGAGAGGTGATGCACTAACGCATCCCCCTCTCTCTCTTCAGAAATAATTACGACCACATTACACCACCAACCAGTTACCCACTGTCGTGGTTCTGGTTGATGATGTTTTGTGGTTTCACATTCATTTTTCTGCAGGAGTATATCCCCAGCAGAAATTTCATATATTTTTACATATGTATTTATGTAAGTAGGAGCAACAGTGGTGGTGGTGGTGACCCCCCTGGAGGTGGGAGTGGTGGTGGTGGTGACCCCCCTGGAGGTGGGAGTGGTGGCAACGTGAAGGGTTGCGAGAAACGCCCCCATCCACGTCACCAGCAACACTCCCATAAAAACCACACAAAAGTTCCTTCCACACAGCCTCCCACCCCCCACCACTGCTACTCCCACTCTCCCCACAGCCTCCCACATATGTGGTGACTGTGGGGGGTGTGTCTTACCTTTAAATTCCCAGGTTTCCCGAATTTTCCAAATATTTGAGCACTGAGCACAAATCACTACGTGTTCTCACGTTCGAGTTCCCCGCAAGAGTTTTCAAAAGTTTTCAGTTTTTGATCTTGATCTAGCTCGGTAAGATCTTCTATCTTGATCTTCAAGTTCAAGATCAAATCCCAAATATGAAAAGTAGCATTTTGAAACATTGATATTTTTTAAAAATAGCACCTTGGTCCATTACTCAAAGTGCATTCAAGGAAACGAAAAACACTCGTACGGGATTTAATTTTTTTTACTGATTAATGGACCCAGTTATTCAACTACGATCTATTTCCTAAATGCGAATATTGTTAGCCCGTCGACCGGATACTTCAACTATTAATTTAACTTAATTTACCAAGAAATGAAGTATAAGGGCAACTTAAAACATCAGAGCAAATCTTTGGTTATGTATTATATAACTATACGAAATTATAACAACCTTGATGCTGTCAGCTTTGAATAACTAAAATTGGTCAGACAACCAATTTTCGTTACTTATCTAGTATTTGTAATGTGCACAGTGCACACTACGTACATTACACCTAGTTGTATTTATCGGTTTATGTATAAAAAAATATTTGCAACATATCTGGAATTTATTTGATCTTGTGATCTTGATTTTGATCTGGGATTTGATCTTGATCTGGGATTTGATCTTGATCTTGATCTTTTATCTTTAGTATTCGGCAGATTTATCTTTATCTTTATCTTTATCTTGTGGGGCGCAAAAATTGATCTTGATCTTTTATCTTGATCTTCGAAAACTTTGATCTTGCCCACCTCTGTATAAAATACAAATACTAGAACAATGTCAAGGAACTTTTACTTTATGTTTTTCCAAAGAATTATTACAATTTCTGATGATGATTGTTGAAACTGCGATGTTGTATGAATGTAATAATTTTAGTGAGATTTTTGTCTCAATTTTCTCTTTTTTGAAAGGAGCGGTGTGAGTCGTGACGTCGGATTATTGAGAGCACGCCGGTTTTTTTTAGTAATAGTCAAGTGGAGTTGCGAGTAAGAGGCTGAATAAGAAGTGAATTTTTTGTGTGAAAGAAAAGATTGATTGTAGAGTTAATATTCAATTGATGTTGAATAAATAATTTTCAGTAATAGTGAACACAGTACGACTTGTCAGTGTATTATTTTCTCCAAAGCCATTTTAAAGTAGTACATTTCACAATTAGTTCTCATCGTCCGATCAACTACGACCCTGGACACATTCGTAGAAGTTGTTCTCGGGTAGAGTTCAGTTCATTCTACAATGATACAAGCTTAGCATAGAAAGCTTGAATAGATTGCTTTATTAAAACACCATGTCTTCCGGCAAATTCTCTTTAAATTAAGGATTTTCAGTGATGAAAACGGTAAACAATACGAATGCATTTTAATTTCATATTTAGCTCATTTATTAAAATATCAGTAATTTTCTGTATCGTTCATTATATGATTGGCACATTAATACTTAAATGTAATTCAAGATTGTAAAGCTATGTACACCGGTTTCTTACAGCGGGAACGATTGGAATGGTTGAACCATGATTTTGTATTGTCGATAATAATTGTTCTTCCTTTTCATGACTCCTCACCTTTTCCAAATAGCTGTTTCTAACGTTTGGGAAGAGTTTTGAAATTCGAGCCAAGATGTTTCGATCTTCCATTTCCGTTGGGGAGTATATATCCAGCTCATACCACCATTTTCTTGCTCGATCTCTTGAAGAAGCCCTTTTGTTTATAATTTCTAAAAGTGGGAACTTCAACTTAAGCAGAGTTCCACAAACTTCAAAGTCATTTTGAGGAATGAATATTTCAAGATATGATAGAAATCCGGCGTCGCTGGATTCCAAGAACCCCAGAAATACTTCCAACTCTTCTAATTTAGGAAAATATCTATTATAATTTATTCCTACACCGGGAAATTTTATATTAGGGAAGGAATCGTCATTAATTTTAAAAACTTTTAATTTGGGAAATATTGCCAGTTCAATATACCCGTGGACACCGCTTGGTAATCCTAATTCCAATAATTTTAAACTTGGGGAAAACTTTTCGATTATGTCCGACAGCAATGAAACCGATTCGGTCGGTGGTATATTGAAAACGAGATCATCCTCTTCAATATAGTTAAGTAATGTCAAAATTTCTAATTTTCGATCAAACCTTTTCAAAATTCTCAACTCTAAATGAGAATATCGATATAGTTTGAGGGAATTCAGAAATGACAATCCTCCAAGTACAATTTCAGTCAGAAATAACCAACTGCTCGTTGAATGTCTATACTTAATGATTCCAAAAAAGGTGCCCTAACTATGAAAGAATTTATCCAGTCTTTCATTGCAGTTTCTTCAATCGGGTTGAAATTAGGGCGCCTTTGAATAAATGTGGTACTATGAAGAAATTTAAGATCTAAACTTTTTAAGGTAGAGAATTTTTTAATAGTTTGTGGAACTTCGACTCTTTTTATAACTATCAAGTCTTCGTCTACGCAAATATCTAATTGTTCTATGAATTGAGATCCTAATTTCATTACGTTTTTGAGTCTTTCCCATCCCGCCTCACATATTATTTCGTTTTCGATTCTAAGCCTAATTTTTGTGCCTGGCTTTACGAATCCCTGCTTAAGATAGGTTTCAATGTCGGAGAAAAATTTTCCCCCCGGACTGCGTTGCCAAGTTTCAGATATGTGCTTAGTGTGCACTGGACATTCTTCAGAACATAGGCAGAGGGAACATGAGATAAGTATTGTTTCCGGGGATGTACAAGATTCATCTGTTTGCTTTTCCAGCATATAGTGGGACAGGCGATTTCGCAAAGATGGAAAGTTGTCGGAAAGACTAAAGTTTATCTGCGCAACTTTGTTGAAACGTTTGGTAGATTCTTCTTTCCAGCTGGAACAAACTAGACGGCAATTTCCAACATCACGTGGAGACTGAAGGTAGTCAAAGATCATGGATAATGCCTTAAATAGTATTAATATAAAAGTTGATTACACATAAATGCATATACATTTAAAATACTATGTAGTGCCATAGGTTTGAGTTTAATCAAGTATATTTTTAAAATTACCAGTGAATCCAACGTGTTCCATCCAGCCTGACCATAATGTCCCTCATTTTCTTGAAATATTTCCATTGCGTTGGGCGGGGTAATAGATTTTCTAGTAAATGTTGGCAAAAATTGGTTTACTTTCTGCCCTGCCAACCAATTAGCACGAGCCTTTTCATATGGCGTGTATCTTTTCCAATCCCAAAACCAACCTTGAATGGGTAATCGGCTATATTCAGAGTGAGGTTGTACTTCCTTTTTGGACAGGAATATAATATACCAATCAGTGTTTATCTTGGCTAAAAAGTATTGACAGATTAATATTAAATACATACCATGAACCAAAATACAGCTCTTGCATTATTTTGGTATTCTTTTAATTCTGTGATGTTTCTGCATTCATCAGGGAATTGGACTCCGAGTGAAATGAGATCTCCAAATTGAAGCTCTTGTCGTCTCACAAGCTTCGTGCCATTGATGAAAGTTTCGCATGTTTCATTTTGAAGGGGCTATATCAATTTCAGAATTAATTTTAATAGTGTTCATATTATATAAAAATTAAGTTTACAAAAATGACAAACCTTCACGTTCTGAATGTAATATGAGCCATTAAAGCATACAATTTCACAATGGGATCCTTTAGAAACGCCCGGGCCGAAACAAAATAAGTACTCCCCTTGCGTCTCGCGACTCTCAAATGCCTGACCAATTGTGTACTGTAATTATTGAAATAAATTATTGAACATATTATTGAAATTGTTAAAATAAATTATTGAACATATTATTGAAATTATTGAAATAAGTTATTGAACATATTATCGAAATTATTGAAATAAATTATTGAACATATTATCGAAATTATTGAAATAAATTATTGAACATATTATCGAAATTATTGAAATAAATTATTGAACATATTATTGAAATTATTAAAATTGAGCAGAAGATATGTTAAAAAGTAATTCTCACGAGATCTTACTTTTTGTCCATTGAAGTTATGCAACACCCCAAACCGAAGCCATGGCTCGTTCCCGATAACCCTAGACACTGAGTCGCCGATCGAAGTGTATGGCAATTTGCCACTCGTTCGCTGCACAATCTCGACCCAATACTCGTCGTTGGTTGTCATCCGGAAAAGGAGCTCCGCATTTGCCGCAGACATTGTGACCGCCTATTCAAAGGGAACAACAGTTACGGTTATAATTAATTTAATTATTAAAATTATTTGTGAAATACACAAATAGAAATAAACAATCCTATTTTTTTAAACCACGCCTGAGTGGAAAATAATATGCTGTCTCATGATTCAAGGTGTGGTTTCCAAACAACCTCAGCAGTGGCGCTCCAAGTGGGTTTTTAAGGTAATTAAAAGTCTGTCCGCAATATTTTCCTTAAAAAAACGTGAACAATTATTTAGCTGGAATGCCACATTGTAGAGTATTTCAAAATGTAAAAAATTGGTAAATAATTATCAAAAAATGAAACACGAAATGATGTGCGTGTAATGTGCTTTTTTGACTCCCGCACCACTGGGGGCCGATTGAGATTGGCCGACGGGCTTAAAAGTGGTTCGCAAATGCGAGCTAAACTACTCGTTAAACAAGAATAGCCACTTGATGTGCTTTTTGAGATTTTCTCCCAGCACTGGGGGCAGGGTGAGATTGACCAACGCTCGCAGATGCGGGCCAAACCATAGATATGGAGTAGGATAGATCGAAGCATGCGCAAAGAAGGGCATTTTATCTCATTGTTTGAGCATGTTCTGATTTTTCCTGCAAAAGTTTGAGGAGGAAAGTTGGGAATTTTTTATGTTCTGTACATTAAGCCTTCAATTTGATGTATAGGTCGACCCTAGGTCATTCACTTTGAAAAACAGGGATTTACGGTACCATACGGTGGTAAGGGGTGCTGACGAGCGGTGCACCTCTGCCGGCGCTGTAGTTCATACAGCGCGTCGCTAGATGGCGCATAATTCTTGCAGTTTTTTTGCACTATACTTTTTTGCGTTTCTTGCTTTATAGTGCAAGAAATGTAGCATAAAACGAAAAACTGATAATTATGTCGCCAAACTCTGAGTCTCAGTATAATATTAATAATGAAATTGAATACCTGGTTGAAGTAGATATATGACTAATTTCTGAAGTTATTTAATATTTGATGTGGTTACGAGCGAAAAACTTTGGATTGCTATGTCTTGAGCATTTCACGGATTACTGATAAGAGAAAGCAATCTGTGTCATAACTGGCATGGTTCAGAATCATGACGGTTGCCATGGTACTTTACTTAATCTGTCTTACACATAAATAAATCTGCCTACTTATTTTATTCAACTTGTAATCAGTGCAAGGCCAAATAATATTGAGGTAGTCACGTATGCAAGCTCCGTTTACTCAATCAACCCATTCAATATGTCCAGGCTAATAAACTTGTAATAAAAATTGCGACAGCTCTTTTAGCTGTCCAGACATCAAAGGAGCAAGGATAAATAAATTACATAAATTTCTTAATGAATAGAAAATAAGAAATTTCTTAGTCGTGATCCTGGGTTCCAAAGTGCAGTGGAAAGGTTTGTATGTAGCCTCAAGTTATTGATACGGTTTTAATTGCCGAAAATCACTTTGTATGTATGATTAAAATTGAATATATGGAGCTAGGGAAGTTGAGACACACAATTCAAACTCAAAACCCGCATATGCATGAAATGCTGCTCAAAAGCTTGCTGTCGTGAATTGCTCCAATTTTTTAATCGCTTACCTGTTGACAATGAAACGTTCTTCTTTTACGCTGAAATAGAAACCAAGTCCCATTTCCAGGAAAAAACGCTGAAAATTGTTAGTGTATTTGTGTACATAGCGGCTCAACAATTCTGGACCTTCTGGGCTCTCAAATTTCAACCTCGGATCAATCGATTCAATTAATATGCATAACAAAATAGTGCATGCAAGTGCAACTCATGCATTATGTATTTAAGAGGCTTCATACAGGTTATTGATCATCACATCCCCCATATCAACCAACGCTAAGATGTCGCGTATGCAGTAGTCCTAGGCAACCACCAAAATTTTCTACCTATTGAAGTTAACCATATGCATACATACATACTTGATGCACTTGAGAAGTTCACCGTTATATTATCTGTAGTCATATAATGGGTCAACGTGTAAAGCAATATGCACACATTTTGGAGGCAGGTGCATGGATTTGAATATTTGAATTTTTTTAAATGCATGCAAAACGGACAATAACCGGCATACTTTTGGGAGTCTGTACAGAAATATATATGCATGCATGCAAATACATGCATCCATAAATTCATACTATTTGATTTATTTAAGTAAACTTCATGTAAACATGTATGACGATTGTAAAATTAATTCCCATTTAATTTTATGAGCGCAATAATTCCTGGCCTTAGACTTGGAATGGTTTTTTAAATAGCACACATGTGCACATAGGCAAATTACAGTTTTAAAAGTATTCCTATAAATATTACTGCAGTGTTAAAACCGGCAACCATCAACGTTGTTATTTATACAGCGTAGATGATCGAAATACTTATAAAAATTCTATATGAATTACTGGTGACGATGGGTATTAAGTTTTGCTTGTCGCTTTTCTCGTTTCGCCTAGGTTTTTAAGTTTTGGACATGGGTTAACTTTTACATAGAATAGCCCAGTTATAGGTGACAGGACTACCTCTTACAAGCCAGCAGTTTTAAAACTTATAATCCATGTTGCATAATAATATACTCTATTGATAATTAACAATGATAAATAATAATTTAGGCAATCAGTCTTAAAACAATTGAATTCTAGGAACAATAGTTTTGTACATAGTTCAGAATTAGGAAACTTTTTTATGCTTAGTCGAATAGAAGCTCTACAATGAGGAGCTTGACTAATTTTATATTTGGGAGAGAAAATCGTTTCCGCTTCATCTTTATTTCAACAATCTTGATCACTTTTGTGTTATTAGTTAAAGTCTTTAATCAAACTACACCAGATCTTATTAACGAACGACGGGAGGATAATTCTCGCCAAGAACACGGATCACTTTCTACTCTACTTTCATCTCACTTGATGAGAGGACCAATTTTATTACCAGGAAGTGCGAATAAGTATGTCACCCAGTTGTCGCTGCGGGTTGTAAATTTGACACTACCGAAGCCGTCATACGCAACCAAAACCGTGTTATGGCGAGGACTAAATTATGACCGGAAAAGGCCAACAATCAAGACAAGAATTAGGAGACTGCATGCACGAAAAATGGGAGATGGGCGTATTCAACATAATTCTTTAACATAAGTACGTACATAATTTTGAAAAAAATCAGATCAGTGATTTTCAAATAGTTTTACGGAAATAATATGTAGCATGCAAATATTTGCTTTAATTAGTACAGCTGGTCTAATTATCTGTGTGCCCTATTTCAATTAGGAGGAATAAGTCAACTCTGGCACGGCAATTTACCAGAGAGGGTGAGGGGGCGGGGTCTTACTGGAAGTCTGAATTACTGGGAATAAGTTAAGATCCAAGTGTAGGCAATAATAATAAATAAATAAATAAGCCAAATATTTCAGAACTTTGCATTTGATATATTTCTTCGTTATTCAAAAGTAAATAAGAAAACAACTTATATATCTTTGTAAATGCCTGCATTCGATAATAAATATATACTTATCACAAAATATTTAACTTCTTCAAATAAATATTATATGGGCGATTTAGTTCAGAATTATGCATACAAAGTTGCGTACACATGTTGTATGTACGATTTAATAGCGAACTTATTTTTTATTGAAAATTTATCACAAGTTTCATTTCATGAAGAACGTCATTCAGATAAGCACAAAAAATTAAATTATGAAATTAGGGAAGAAAATATTTCGCGAATTAGCTGCAACTGTAATTTATTTAGAACGGAATAAACGTGTTGGCGTAGGGTAGTATCTTCTTGTGATCAGAGATCGACGCCGCGGATCGTACGCAGCCGGATAAATCTAATTTCCTATTCCTTCAACATTGGGACGAAGCGCCGCGCTGCCGACGCCGCCGAAAAAAACAGGCGCAGTTGGGACTGCAAAAATTTATGCAAATACATATTATTGTTCAGGAAAATGGAAAATATTATTGCAAAGCAAGCTGCAACACATAGTATTTCGAAATGATTTTATAAACTATATTTCCTTGCAACGATTAGGCCAAGGTCAAAAATTTTCTAACTATTTAAAATTGCAATTTATTACTTTTACATTATAATTTTTGTTCGTATCTAAGATTGCACGGTAGATACGTTCTTACGCAAATATTACAATGCGGAAATAGCGATAGAATTATTTTCATACATACATATATCTCGGACATTCATTAATCTGCATGTGCTGCATGTCCAGCGTCGTCCCTATATGTTAATGGACTAAAATGAAATATTTACTTTACATGACACAGTTATACAGTACACGACTGGATCTCACTTAGGATTAATTGTATAGTAATGAGTGTCGTTAACAGATACATATAGGTATTTAAAATGTTCTTATGTATGAAAATGAGGATGGACACTGAAGCCTATCTTTCTTGGTTTTACAGTTACAAAGTTAATCACGTTGCAACTCCCTCAAAACCAATTTACTTATATACGATTATTAAAATATATCCAATAATATGTACAAGTTGACAAATTGGGTAAAGTAAAAACTAATAACCAATGCACTGCATTAAAGCCAAAAATACATATGTATGTACATATATACAACCGCATATGATGACAGACCGAGGGGGGACAAAACCACACATGGTTTTGTTGGCGGAAATAATTAGTTAATTGAGGATTTACCAGTTTGTGACCACATTAAACCATATTTATGGAATTGATAGAAATTGCAGTGCAAAGTAATTTCACAAGTGATCGGAAATAAGAGTAAGCGTCAAGAAGTCAAAATTGTGCATGCAAAATGTTGGACCTGGAGACAAAATGGACATGAAGTTAACGTAAGCAGAAATATTTTAGATTTATATGTACTTCAGATAGTTACTTGGATGAATAGAAAATCTGCTCTATAGATATTTAGATTTTCATACATTTGAGAATTTGTGGATTTCCGGGATTCTTTTGATTTTTCATATGTAGCTCGACTAGAGTAGACAAGTTGGCAGCCAACGAAATTGCAAGCAAAAGTTGAGATAAAATATCCCGTCCGTCCGATGAAACTCTATTCAAATTTTTGTAGATTATTATCAGATATGCAGATAAGATTTTAGTTTACTTCCATACATCAATCTATTTACACATGACCAGCGTCTAAATAAGTAGTCAGTCTTATTGTTAGTCCATGAGTGAATTCACGTATGTTTCTAAAATCTATAAAAATTTAGCTAAATAATTTCGCTTTAAAAACCTACTACAAAACGAAACAAGGGTATCAACAAGAAACTATGTAAAGTAGTTTGCAGTTAATAATTAGCAGTTAATTAGATTATGAGACACTTCGTGGCAAGTACAAATCAGTCGGCGCGTTGTATTTAAGTTTCACTACTGTTTGCTTTCTCGAGCGGAAAAGCAAAGACAACATTTGTCTTTTATCCCGTCCGTGGTGAGGAATTGTTGCGGATAAGTGGATAAGTCCCATTAAATTTAATCGTAGAAATAGACATTTGAGCCATGATTTTCTGACGTTGCAAGAAATATAAATAGTAATGCACTCTACTCTACTTACTAAATATAAATACGAACCAATTTAATTTGTTAATTTAATGTGGATTTTAATTATTATTTTGTAGACGAGATGCCTCTAACTGTTGCCTCGGTGCTGGGCTTCATCCCCAACACAATCTGGTCCCCATTAAAGAAGTTCCTCACAAAGGATGGCGTAGTGACGTTTGACCTGGCCTTCAAAATTTCGACAAAGTACACTCCTGCCCTTCTCATCGTGGGAGTCTGCCTCTCCTTTGCCAACCAGTTTGTTAGGAATTTGGAAATTGATTGCGTGACGGAGAGGACCGGCGGGAGCAATGGGGTTCTCCGTCCCGGCGGCAGTGTTAATTCCGACCTCAACGACTACTGCTGGAACCACGACACGTTTCTTGTGGTTAAGGCGTTGGAACCGGAAATGCAAGGAGAAATTAGCTACCCAGGTGTCTCTGGTTATCGAAAAGATCGCGACAGAGTAATTCAACAACGATACTATAAATTTGTTTGGATGATTCTCGTGAAAATGGCTGTGTTTTCGTTTCTGCCGTATTTCTTTTGGAGGGTGAGTTTTTTTAATTGTTAATTTTTTTATAGTAATACTTATATGCAAATGTTATTGTTAACTATGGCGTAGGTTAGCAATCTCCTTTCTCATTTAGTAGCTAGCTGAGTTCCTCGAATAAATTAACCATACAAATGCAGCTAAAGTATTTGTCAAAATGTGTAGGTGCGAGGAGATACGAAGATCAAACCACTTTTGGATATATCATCCGTCTCTGACGATATCACGGAGCACGATATTCGAGTCAAATACTTTTTAGACACTGTTGGTTTTAATGAGACCTTTGGAATTTATTACGCCTTCTGCAAGCTACTCGCCACCCTGACACCAGTTGGGGAATACTTTTACCTTTGCGGAATTATTGGCCCACGCTACAAATACTATGGGGTCCAAGTTTTTACTCACTTTTTGGACGAGACCGCTCCCTGGCCAAATCCGATGGATGTTCTGTTCCCCAAGATGGCAAAGTGCAACTGGATAGTTTATGGGTAGGTTTGGTTAAGATTTAAAAATATGCATTTCGATATTTTTCTAATTAAAGTGAAATTTGAAAGCTTCGGAGGAGATTCTGAAGTTAAGTCGGCCATTTGTCAGCTCCCAATGAACAATCTTACCCAATGGTCATTCTTTGTATTCTGGTGGTGGATGGCTTTCACCGTTGTGGTCAACATACTATCACTTTTGAGGCTCAGTTTATTCATGTGCGGCCTTTATCGGAGATACAGTTACAGAAGATTTGTCGCGCTAGCATGCAGAGACGATGTGGAGAAGGGACGAAGTTACAGAGGGCAAGGAAAAGGGAAATTGAAAAAGTTTAGCAAGTCGGACATTATCATGGTGAAGTTAAGCTTTGGAGATGTTTTGGTAATTGATTTGGAAAATTATTTTACGAAATTTCTTACTCAGTTTTTCTTGTCATAAATGTCAATACGTACATTGCACACGTGTATATTTGAAATGTATATAGAAAACTTTCTTCTTTCTCCTAGGTTCTTTCATTCATCAAGAGAAATTTGCAAGAATGGGAATTTCGTGAACTGATTAGAACCTTGGTAATCACTAAAAATCATGTCCTGCAACTGAGACCTGTCGTTTCTAAGCCACTCATGAAACCTCCTTCCCTCGGACGAAATAAGCAAGAAGAAGAACCTCTGAAGATGGGGTTTATCATGCCAAACTCGATTGAGGAAGACACATCTTGTATTCAAATTCCAACCGCATCCAGCACCACACAAGCTTATTCTGACCAGTCAACCGAAATCATAACTGATGTACGAGGGGAGGACTCTGACTTTTCCGACCCTGCGCCACCACCAACACCAGGTTGGTCAATAAAGATTAAAGACCCTGTGAACGTGGAGAGACGAAGCAGCTCAACGGATAAGGAATCAAATTCCAAAAATAAAGCAAACGATAAAACCAACACCAAGTCATCAACCAGCTCGGCCAAAAATGCAAATAACAAGGTAGCCCCTGCTTACACTTCCACTCCGAAGAATAAGCAGAATAATTTCGCGAGTGTAAATCCTGTAAATTATAATACCACCAATACCAACGATGACGAGGACTGGGGATAAAAAGTGTTAAATTATTTGCTCAAAGTTGTTACCGAAAACACAAATATTTAAAATTTACCAAACGAAGTAGATTATTTATGTGATCATATTTAGAATAATACTTTTCCTATACATATGTTCTTGCTGTATGTAACGGGAAATGTACCTAATCTTACAGATAACAATGACTTGCGTCACTAAAATTTACCTAATTTAAGATATGTACATATGTAGTAGTATTACGTATGTGTTCAGGTCGTGATAATTTTTCTATCAGTTTTTTTTATTCTTCAATGGAAATAGAGAATAATTATATATCTAATTTGCGATGCCAATATATGCTTCTGAATGCGAAGTTTGGCATTTAAAATCTTGTTTTACAACCTGAATCTCTTTGTTGGTGTTAAGTAGTTTTATATCCTTTTATATTGTTAGGTTATCTCATTTATTTGTATTTTCTAAAATACTTTAATAAATTATACTGATGAGGCAATCAAATTAAGTTGTTAAAATTAAACTTGGCATGCTAATTACTTTGGGAAGGATATACGACCATTTTATTCACATCTGGTTTGAGGACCATATTACATAGACTGACTGTAATACCTCTATCTTTGACAATTTTTAAATATAATAATAATTATTATTCATGTCCATATTTCTTATTTTTAGTAATTTCAATTTCAATTATTGAATATTTGTTTACCAATGTTGAGAGGCAAGATAGAACTGCTGCCTGCTTTTATCCACTTACTTATTTCTCATTTCTCAGCATTAATCGGGGGCACGAAATGTGAGGAATGAAGTGTGGGAGGACTGCCCGAAACCGATCGAATTGGAGTGAGTTTCCCATGATTCGTTAGTTGGTGAGTACATGGAATTGTCCTCTGAAAAAATCACACGGTCATCAAAACTACACACACGTCTCTGCAAACAATGAAGAGGTGTGAAGAGGGGCGGACATTGGACAAGTAAGTAAATGAACTGACAACACCAACAATCATCAATTTCTGTCTCATTGACTACACCATTGAAAAATAGTACTGAATCCAAGCAAAAAGTGGACATCCAGACGATTTTTATACACATATTTGCACAGTGTGTGTGCCATTGCTCGAAATAATGCCGATAACTTCAGCATTCATAAAAAAATGTCACTAAAATGAGGCAGACCGAGAGGAATAAATCATTGTACTGGGTGAACACTGTACATATGACAGGATACTTACATAAAGTAAATACATATATACATGCAAAATGGACACAAGTTTAGGAGAATGTAGAGAGATTTGATATATATATAAAAAAATATTCTACGAAATCTAGATAAACAGCATTAAAACCACTTTTTCTTTCCTCAAACAAGCCCAAGTATCGTCTCGTCAACAAAGTACGAAGGACGCATAAAATGTGCAAAAACTTGGCTCAACTATTCCAGTCGTGTCCAAGTCAAACCCGAGTCAACAAGTCGTCTCACTTTCCTCTCTCTCTCTCTCGTCTCACTACTTAACTCCTCGAATACTCAACGGATAAAATTGAGACTGGATAAAAACCGGATTTACTTACGCACAAAATTTTACCAAAGTGTGTTAAGTTAAATACATGTACATTTCGATAATTTATGTACTTTTGCAAAGTTTACATTTTCACACAATTTTGTGAATTTCCTGGGTGAAAGCAAGTGCATATTTCATGATATTTCTTCAGTGCACATTGGTCGGATTTTGATCGTCACCACCTTATTGCTTTCAATTCGGGTAAGTATATCGAATCCTGCTCATATTTATTGTGTCGTAAATATCTCTCCAAAATAATGACGTTATTGGCCCACTTAGCTCATCTTTTATTGACGAACAATAAGGTGTCTATTTATGGACTGTGTTTTGTCCGTGTAGAAAGATACGGTTTAATTCCGTGTTATTAGAAATATGTAGCTAAATTATTTTGTTGTTGACTACCTCTGACGCGGAGTTTGAAGGGTGCACTGGTCTGAAAGCCAACCAAGCACATTTAAAGTTAATTACTGCCTTCGCCTATCACAAACTTCGGATGTTAAAGTTTCATGATTACTTTAATACTGATGACGATACGATAACAATATCAGAGTAAACAGAAAAAGGGCAGGACATGAATAAAATATTATCAGTGTTCGGTCGGGGTCTTTGCCTACTTAATAAGTGAAGTATTGAAAGCAGTATGAAACAATGATTTCAAGTCAACATGCTTTGGTATTATGGATTTTGGGTGGAAATGGAAATTACTCGTGGGTGTATTTCTGTATATTATGGATTACTGGGTGGTAAAAGGTTAATCAAAGCTATTCTATTTCATCAGCCTGTTTATTTAACCTTTGCATAAATAAATATGCTCACGTTTTGTTGAAAACAACAAATTTAGATATGAAAATTGAGATGCCGAATATGTATCAGGAGTGGGTGGAAATTCTGTCATAATACGAGGAGGGGATTATCAAAATACACAGACGCATAAATATTTGAGATTATATACACATGAAAGTAGTGAAAATATGTAGCATGCATTAAGGGCTACACACAGTGTGTAACACACTGTATGCGGAATTACTTCAAAAATGGAAATAGGAAATATAAATTTACTTTTCCAAATATTCCATTCGAATAACTCTGCATTCTTCTTGGATTTTGTTTTGTAAACAAATTTCAGCAAATAAGCGCAATAACCCGGCAAGACGTTAATGACGCATAGACACAACAGTGCTAATTGTCTTTGAAGTACGTGCTTTGCACACATTCTAAATATTTGGCTGCCAACCAACGAAACCACCATAATGTAAAGCCACAACATAGATACTTTAATTTGTTACCAACTACGAACAAGTAGATAAACACATTCATATGTAGTTATCATGTGTCTACGTAGGGCCGGTAATTTAAACTTTGTTAGTTTACTTTTTAAAGTCAATCTCTTCTTATTCAAGCGTAATATGCAAATATGTATGATGAGTAATATGCAAAAACTAGACCACATGCTACATATTCATTTAAAAGGTCAAGTTGATAATATTCAGATCAAATCTCTTAAAGTTTCCTGTTGGTGATGAAATGACGAATGAAAATGGTTTTAATTTGTAATTTAACACATATGTAAAGGTCTTTGTATATTGTGTTAATTAGTTACTTAGAAATACGATTTTAATTAAATGAACATGAAGTTGTGCAAATACAAAACGGCAAAGCAATACACCTCGAGAAATCTGCAGCACAAAAAGAATAAACAAGTCATATTTATTTGCAGGTTTGAAACCAAAAGAAAAGGAATGAGCAACTTCTCTGAATAAGAAATGATGGATCTTTCCACCCGTTCCTCACTAGAAATCGGGCACAATCTCAACTTTACCGAACTTCTGGACACGGCTGCTGCTGAAGCTGCTGCGGATGATTTCGAACGTAAATAATTTTTCAACCTGACATTGGTTTTCACCACGAAAATACTTACATTGACATTGACTAAACAGGTGCAGCCCAACTTCACATCGCTGCTGCGGAATACGCGTGCAATGTCACGAATGAGTTGACATCTTACAACAACGCTTCAGGTGATGCATAAACATCCGAGAAATGCCGGAAATTGAATTTAATGATGTGATGGAGCGTGTCGGATTTCTTCCGGCATTTGATATCAATCAATCTATTTATAGTTTGATACAATAGACAAGATGCCGATTTTTGCATGCCTGTGGAAATGCCTTCTATTTTGTGCAAATTATAATTTGCGAACTTTGTGGTTGTAACAGGGACCTACTGCCCCAGAACGTTTGATGGCTGGTCATGTTGGAATGAGACCCCGACAGGTGTAACTGCATTCGCCCCTTGTCCCTGGTTTATCTCAGGGTTTGATCCGAACTGTGAGCACATTTTCTTGTCTTCTTTTCAGGATAAATGTCCCACATAAAATTCGGCTAGTGTAAATGGAGACGTTTATCTTCCTGTTCTGTTCTTTGGTGGCGATGGAAGAATTCAGAAATGCACATCAAAGAGTAAAACACAAAGTAATAGCAATTCAATTTGAAAATTTTACAAGGTGAAGATGGCTTTTGATGTAAAAACAAAGAAGTCGTGCATACTCTAGGACAGTCAACAATGCATTATTTAACTTTATTGTACTGTAGAAAATAACGTGCTTGTTTTACATATAAGATTCGAATGAATATAAGCAAATGGTACAATTTCAAATGATGGGTCGATGATGGGTCGTTCCAGATAATAAATTGCTATGTTGTGCAACTTGAATGTTGACCCCCGATTTTTGGATGATTTTTGGGATATGGTCCAGCTTTTAACTTAATTAAAACTATGTACGAATTATTATTCCAATCTCGTTTGAACTGCACCTTCTTGTGTATTGCAAAATTTGCGATTCGGAAACTAAATAAAAACAGCCAAAAGCAACCCGAAACTGGCACAATGCGGACTTTAGAGTAGAAGTAAAAGTCAGAGAAAAGCCTGTGGGGAACATTAAGCTAAATGAGTGAAAGAGGTGTCTGCGTGCGGAAAGGGTGTGATCCATTTTAATTAAGGAGTCTGTTTAAGGGCCCAATTCGGATGAGCAGAGTTCTTTAAACTTCTTTACACCTTTGTGCGTTGCTCACATAAAAGGAACTTGCACTGCATTGACGAGATTATTAAATATTTCATGAGAATTTGCACGTGTTGACTTTTGAGTTTATGTCATGCACAAAGCAAGTCAAAGAGAAGGAGTGTCTAGCAGATTGATCACATATTGTGTACAACGCACGAGTATTATTCATGAGGCGAAGATGAAGGATGATTGATGCTTCGTAATTAAAAGCGAAAAGTTGTTTAATTACACTTTAATTAGCCGTTATTTAATTGAGTGTCTATTAGGACAAATTGTACCCTTTGTAGCCTTGATTTCATTGATCTACGTGCAAATCAGTAAGTACTTTGTTTGTTGCATCTGAATATATACATATGTGCATGTATCTAAGAATGCAGCCAAGCACCTTCACACTTGTATGCTCATTCCAACGTGAATTTAAGAATCCAGAAATGTAATATACTTCAAGCAAAAAAGTTGTGTATTACAAATGGGAAAAGTTTGACAATTAAAATTCTTCCAGTTTTTTATTAACGATCGGGAGGAATGCACGCAATGTGCGTCTCGTAACCAAACTTTTTTGGAAATAATGAGGTACAGAAATTCACCCGAAAGGTAAGCACTGAATCGGTCAGTGGCGTGGAACAATTACGGAATACCTATAGGTCGTCATTCACAAGTGAATATGATATGGAAATGAATGTGCAGCAGCAGTAACAGAATGTCATATCACTTTGGTTAATTAACCACTGAATTAATTTGCCATTTGGCCCAGGAAGAATTTCATGGATCGACTATGCATTCTGCTAAAGTGAATCTGGCTTAATGGAAAGTGCTCTATGGAATTATTAGATTTGGAAACTTGTACTTACTTATGTTTTGTCTAGATAGTTGTTGCAGTAGTGGGTTGAACGGAGACTAGTAACACGTAGTCTATTGGATTCCACATTGTGGAATTAAGTATATTGTTCTGTTTGAGGAAGCGATACCGTGAAATCTTCTTGATGTCATTTAAAATCTCATGTTTCCCCAAAATGGATTCTGAACGTCATCATTGCATAAAATCGCAATATTGAATCCTAAGATATACATATTTCTTATTTCTGCGAGAAATCTGCTAGTCTGTCGTTTCGAGGGCTTACTATTTGGGAATGTTTATGTATGTTCCTGTGATTTATTCTTGTCTTCGAGCCATACAACTTGTATACTTAATTCAATTCTATTGGGACTCAAGAACTGGATTAGAAGATGGAATGAACTGCTGAGGTTGAGTTGGATCGAGTGATTTGCATAAGAACACTGCTGTTAAATATCTATACGCTGTGTAACTTACTAAACGACTCTCAATTCTAGAATCGATTCAGAAATTGTAGGATTAAGATTTCAAATTACTTTTTTTGTAGAATTCGTAGAAAAGTTAATCAACTCGTTTAAGTATGCAATAGATTCCAAATAGAAACTATAGGAGAGAATCAAGAGTGAATTAAGGAAAATGTAAATTCAATGTCGAAATCGAAACGAGAATGAAACCCAACATTTCTGTTGTATTTTTGCAGTACAAGCCCACAAAGAGTGCCTGGAGGACGGATCTTGGTTTCGCCATCCAGAGTCCAATGTTACATGGTCCAATTACACAAAGTAAGAAATTGTGAGATTATTATTAACATTTTAGGTACAAGCTATATGGTTTTGCTATATCTTCCTCTAGCTGCGTCAACTATGCAGAATATCAGGTATGTACTAAAAATTAGGAAATACTAAATATTTATATTTATCTATCTGTAAGACCACGCTCACAGTCCGGGAAAGTACATGCTTTCCTGCTTCGAGTTCAATGAAGTTATTGACAATAAGCAGCTTACGAAACGATAGAGACATCATTGTTTGTACACGTTTTTTGTTCACATGCAGCTACTTATAAACATTTGACTCGAGAAAAGCTTAACTGTACATAAATCTTGTGAAAGGGAAGAATTTCTCTCCATAATAACTTTCCCTTCTTCTATTTCATCCTCAGTGACAAAGTAAAGTATTTTCTGACACAAATTTTCTCGGAATTTTGAACATTGCATTCTTCTCATTCTTTGCCCGACTGATTTTGTATTTCACTTACTCTAATCAAATAATGTAACCAAACCTCTGTGGCCGTAAAATTAGAGTGCTGCTGCTGCAAGCTCTTGAGATTTGAAATTCGTTTTGTGAAGGATACCTAAAAGATTTTCGTGTGATCTCGCGTCTAAAAATCTCGTAAATTTTTTAGCATTGTACATATTAGATACATGTGGCAGCCATGGACATATAACTTATAACCTAAAATTATGACGTATGACGTATTTTATAAGTTATAAGTCATAGAAACGCCATAAGGAGACGTATATTTATAATTATAAGTTAAGTTATACGTCATAATTTTAAGTTATAAGTTTTGCGTCCATGGCTGCCCCATGTATCTATTACCGCTTTAACAATGATGAATTGTAGAAGAGAAATAGAGTAATATTTTATGAGCGTTTTTCCGCTTTGGTTGAATAGAGTAGATTTGGCTTGAAAAAGAGATTATGTGGACGAATAGAATGTACTTAATTCGCTACAAAACATAAGCATAATATATTTATTTGGAAGGAAAGATGTCTGTTTTGTGTCAATTTTTAATGGTTTAATGTTTCCTTCTTTTGTTTTGAGATTTGAGTCCTTGGCATAGAGTGAGTCTGTTAAATTTGTTAATATTTTGTCTGTCAAGCCGTCAAGCGTTAGGAGCAGGTCACGACACGTTTAATTCTTATGTACATAATCTGAGCCAGTCGTGTCCGTCAATCTGTCTGCGCCCGGATAAACGGTTGAACCGATTGACTGTAAATTTGGGACACAATTTGTATGTAAAGATTAAGTTCCTAAGCTTTGGAGAAGACAGAAGGTCAAGTGGTTTCGGGTGGGGTCGCTATGAAAATATTCGCAATTGTCGTAAGACCTTGATATTCCGTACATTCACCATATTTACACATCAAACTGGAATTATATAGGATCCATACGGATGAAATTCTTGTTTTGAGGGGTGAAATAAGGCGATCCTAACGCAACAAATTTTGAAAAATTGTCAGGAAAATTGACATTTGGCGCAAATTGGAGGTCAAATATACAAGTCACAAAATATTTAAAATAAATCATAAGTTGTTTGTTAGCGTGACGCAATATAATGATGTTTGTAAAATACATATACTCGTATTTAGATAGGTTAGGAAACCCTCACTAGTCTTTGAAAGTATTTATGCAAGTACACGAGATGAAAAATGACTGGCTTGGTCTATGTACATATATCTACATACGCTGAAATGTAAATATTTTTTAATACGTTCCTGCTTCATTCCGTAAATTATTTATTTCCACCCACTTTAAGGGAAAGTATTCCTTCTGAATATTTTATTCGAGAAAGCTTTGACATAATTTTATGGAAGATTGTATTTCCCAATATCTCGGATACGCTTTTTGCTGTCTTAAAATACATATTTACAGAGTGCGTAGAGAGTTGAAATGGGTCGAACGACAATTTTGAAATGGTCTTTTCCAACTCTTGTGGTCAGGTTGACAATTATTTATTACCAAAAGATACATACATTCGTTATTTGAGAAAATTGGAAAATCCATAGGTTTACCTAACATAATTATGTGCATATGTCTCAGCTTGCCAACTTTCCACCCACTCAAATGAAACCACGCATTTCATAAGATGTCTCCTGAGATAGAAACGCGTAATTGGACAGAATAAATGCGGCAAGTTGTTTAGCGAATTATTCGGTAAGATGCAAGGGTTGCTGGTTGTTCAGTATCTAAAATTAGGTTTTCTTGGAACAAGCTAAAAGCACAACGTGGTTTTCTTCAATTATTGCTAACAAGAAGGTTCATTGATTAAATTAAACAGATCTTCAGGAGAACCCATATGATTTCAATCACAACTTACGTAATGGCTTCCCATAGTTTTATAAAGTATAGAACTAAAAGCTCTGTGAATACTTTCCGACTCTGAAATAAATATAAAAATCCTGCGGGTCTTTTCATCTTGAAGATGAATGCAACGTATGAATGATCACTTGATCAGTTTTTCAATTCTATTTGAATTTATGTAATGTGAAGAAATATACCTAAAGCTCTATGTGCATATGTACACGCCAACAATAACATGATTTGTATGCTATGAAATCAAGCCCAACTCCCACAAAATATGTATCTTCAACATGCATTTACAAAAAAAAAGTTTGACTTGATTGATTTGCCAACTGTCAGAATTGGCTGGCTACGAATCCTGATTCCGAGTAAGTAGTTGTTCAGGGACTCGAAGAAAAGCATATATTTTCCGGATCATTTATTATTGTCAATTACTGAGTGACAATGAAAGATGGTACATACATACATATGTGCCTACATACATATGCATATCTTGGCTTTTAATTGTTCATATTGCGGGAATTTGTGACATAATTACAACTCAGGTGCACATGACGCGATTTTTAACATATTTACATATTTCTAATATTGAATAGTAAATGTATAACCTACAATTTTGCTTGCCATGCATATTTGTACATAACTTTCTACTCTTTACAGCGTTACAAAAACGTGGTGACAATATACGAGGTTGGTTATCTCGTCTCTCTGTGTGCTCTCGTCATATCTCTCATCATTTTCTTCTCATTTCGGTAACTTATTCATTAAACTCTTCAACAAGCAATATGCGAACTATATTATTGTCATATTTTTAGCTCACTGCAATGCACTCGAGTCCGTATTCACAAGCATCTCTTCTTCTCCTTCATCATGAACAACTCTCTCTGGCTCATTTGGTACAGGTTCGTCGTAAACGAGTCAAAACCCGTAAACGAACTAAATCAGGTTTGAAATTAATATACGATTCCACAAACTTATCTTTTAATATATCCGCTTAATTGAGTTATGCAACTGCAACTACTGTTATGAAACTACAATTTCAGATGGGGTGCGCCTTTCTCCACCTCTTTGTCCACTACTTTCTCGTGGCCAACTACTTCTGGATGTTCGTGGAGGGCTTTTTCCTGCACACTCTGCTCGTGTATGCTTTCACCAGGGCAGAGTCCACCATGATGAAAGGCTTTTACGCGTTCGGATGGGTCGGACCGTCCATTCCACTCACGCTCTACGCCGTCTTTCGCTCCAGGGACGAGGACCACAACGAACAAAAAGAGTACGTATTTAAATATGTACATATGAATTTAAGTGCTTCAACATTTCAGCAGAAATTCTACAATGATTTATCCCATGAATTCGTGCGTGGTGATTGCACTTCGAATGTGGGAGCGTGTGGCAATAATTAAAAGCCAGCACATAAACAAAACCGGTGGCCCTCCCACATTTGGCGAAGAATGAAACACATTTCATGATTTATTTGGAAACTTGAGAGAAAGTTAAGTACCGTGGAAGAGCTGTAACATTCATTCCTTCTTTGGACGAATCGTATGTATTTTGTGCTCCGCTTTCTCAAAATTCGTGCAGTTTACACTACAGTCATTAGAATCAGCAGCGAATAGCTTTTACCATCTATGTTCTTATGCAGGAGATAGTTTTTCATGAAAAAAACATTCACACTTTCAAAGAAAAAACTTTCATTTCTTTCACAAAGTTTATTGCTCAGTTTTACCTAAAAACTTTTGATAATTTGGATAAATTTCAGCTTAGAATTTAAAAAAAATGTGAATAAGTAGGAAGTGTGAGCAGATTGAAAGTAAAATAAGTGCGAGATAAGACAAATTTCATTGAAAAGGGCAATGATACGATGAGAAAGACTGCACTCGTATTTCTATGCGGATCGATTCGTCGTTAATCAATGTCAATGTTGTTGGGATGGTTTAAGTCAGTCGGAGGATTTCTAAATTTCAACGCACATCTGCAGTTTTTGCATAGCATTTGCGGATAAGCACGAGCAGCGTAAGACAAATGGAAGGCTAAACCGAGAGATTAAGTTTCTTGGTCTGAGAAATGTTTAATACTCAAGTCAGTGAAATGGGGGGAAGTGTTTAGTTTATGGATTTCACTTTTTTATGTAGGTGCATTATTTATTGAGCCGATTTTCAACGTGAAAAGCAATAATATTTTTAGATCGGTCGACTTATGCAAAGCAAAGTGCTAAAGCATGTCGAGGTTTTTGGTCGATTTAAGCTCAAAAGTATTCTTGCGGATGCTACTAAACCTTTCATGTGAAATCCCAACGGATGCAACACAGCGAAACTAAAATTCAACCTCATTTATTATCTCATCACCCACACTAGCAAACTTTTTATATAATTTCACATCTAATTAATCCAATTAAGCCATCGAGCTGCCACCTCAAATTTCACATCCAACTTTCCCACAAAGCTTAACAAGGCATTCTTTGTCTGCTTGTTCGTTTGCAGCTGCTGGATCAACGAGTCCAAGTGGACGCTGTTCCTCTCCGTCCCCGTTTGCATCTGTCTCATCGTGAGCCTCGCCTTCCTCATCAACATTCTCCGCGTCCTCCTCATCAAGCTTAACGCCAATCGAAGGACCTTGTCGACCAATAATCGAAGAGAATCCTCCGTGGCCGAAAATACGGCTTCGTTACGCAAGGTAATTAATACATTGCGACAGTTTTGAGGGCTTTTGTGGTGTGCGCGGTGGAGGTTAAGTGGTTTTGGGATCTGTCACTGCTTACAACTTATGCAACAAGGTTTCTCAGGAGCTCGAAATATGGTGACAAAATCTATAAAATCTTGATCCTTCCAATCTATTCGAGTTTTCGGATATCAAATCTACTCATCTTTTGGTGAAAGTCGCTTTGCTAGTCATTATTCTCATCTCCTCTCCATCGTAGAATCCAATAACGATATTTAATGCCTACCCGTGTTGAAA
Organism: Folsomia candida; assembly: GCF_002217175.1. Taxonomy (NCBI): domain Eukaryota; kingdom Metazoa; phylum Arthropoda; class Collembola; order Entomobryomorpha; family Isotomidae; genus Folsomia; species Folsomia candida. The sequence continues at coordinate 5,348,215 of NW_019091197.1, forward strand.
AGGAAGGTGATCTTTGCGAAGATGAGGATGGAGACTTTATTGTAGTCACGACGAAGGGTTGTTCTCTCCTGGGACCTTGTTGCCTGAGTTGTGGAGCGGATTCCAACCACAAATTCCGTCGAACTGTATGGTTAACAATTAAACAGGCAGCCAAGGCGTCGCTCATCTTGATCCCGCTGCTTGGAATTAACTACTTCCTGACTCCGTTCAAACCGTGAGTTAATCATGACGAGTTAATAAATTGATTGAGCAAAATTATGATTAATTGTACTCAAATAGAGATCCAGAGTCGGATTGGGCCATTTACTACGAGTACATTGCTGCAATCTCATCGTCTCTACAGGTTTGCTAATACTTTTGATTGTGTAACGTATTCAATTTCATGATCCAACTTTATCCATCGAGAAAACTTGCTAATTTAATTGGGTATCATTACCTAACTCAACGTCAGTTCCATTATGGCAATAATTTGGTGTGTGGAGCAGTTTTCCCGTGATTATCCGATTATGACTGCATGACAAATTACCCAAATTTGATGCTTTCTCTGCCACAGACCTTGAACATTAATAGCAGACATTATTTTCTCTCCCAAATCCATCCCGCTAATATGTGTCATTATTATATTTAGGGGTTAGCAGTGTCGCTGCTATTTTGTTTCTGCAACAGTGAAGTAATTGCAGCCTTGAGGAGGAAATTTGCTCATCCCGACAAAGTCAGTCGAGCCGGTGATTACTCGTATGGCAGGACCACAACGGTACATATGCTTATTTTGATGTTACATTATTATTTTAATTCGTTATGGCTTGCAATTTCCCATCATAACATGGCTAAAATTGTGTGTCGAGCTTTGCTTGGTATGTGTACGTTTGCAATTTTCTCTTATGTTGGTCAACATTAAACAAACTGAACTGAAAGTATGGACCACAAACAAAGTCCGAGTATTTACTCAACTAATGGCAGAGGCAAAGCAGGAAGTCCATCGTATTCTGAGAAGATGAAAGAAACGGCTTCTATCTGAAGCATTCTGGGAGAAAATATGTCTCTGTGCTGGTAAAACACTTAAAAGTGTCAATAACAAGTCTCCTTTAATGATAAAGTATCATTGGCTGGATAAATAAAATTCATCAATTCGAACATAATTGCCAATTTCGACCCATCCCACGCACACATTAACCTAACCGGACTGAAGTCCATGTGTCATAAGTAGATAGTTCGCCCTGGTGGAAAAGGTTACCTCAGTTCAGCCGTATTTCTTCCCCATTTAGTCTCCCCTGTCAGGAAATACTTAGTGGTGAAAGTTTCCACGAACTAAGAAGTGAAGAAGATAACACATGGCTCATACTTTCCGCTTATGTACACCGACCGACCGACTGAGGATGAGCTTACTTACCCAACCAGCCACAAAGAGAGGCGAGAAGTTGAGTTGTAAGTGAACATGGACACAAGCTGAGGGCGAATGAGACTAATTTGAAGGGAGAAAGTCGTCCTACGCTGCTTTTCATTCTCGGATGCGATGCAATGCGATTACTTGGAGAAAGATAAAACAAAACTTGTTTCTGACTCTGTTTCCCTTTCCGTCACGGGAAACTTAATTTATTCTTGGTATTGTAATCACGATAGGGAAATTAATTCCTTATAGCCACTGGCGAAGTGGGTAATGAGGGAGTGGTCCTCCCTTCTGGGAAGAAGAATGGTAAAATAAAGCATGGGGACAAGATCGCATTTCGTCGCTTGACTACATAATCCCTTAAAAATGTACAGTAATGGATTATTTCCATGCATCATCATCATTACACTGACTTGATCTCTTCTCATCATATTACTCGATAGGGTAGACCAATGGACGCGGAAGGGTGGGGGCAGAGGGACAATGTCCCGACGGTTATCGGATGATCTGCCCATGTTATATAAACCCCGCGCTCCCCTATCCTACAGTATTAATGTCCCAATGTCCCCACGGCTTCCGCGGCCACTGAATAGCATAGTACTTAAGCCTCTCGGATAAATAATCGCCAACAGAGCTCGTACATAATCCGCTTGTTAATTTTCTCGCTTCGCCTTATGTACAACTGCTTTTAAGCTTTGTCTAACCCTCCACATCTCTCTCTCAAATTCATTAGTTTTTGTTTGTGATTAATTTCCTAGCAACGGTAACAATGACATCCGATATGTTTTGCAAAAAATTGAATTCTCCCATTATGATTATTTTTGTCCATGTTCTGTGTGCCGTCCTCGTCGCGGATGATCCCTGTCTGTGCTGTGCTGCTGATCATGCCACTTGATTCGATTGCTCAAAAATTTGCCATGGCTTGAAACTAAAGAGAAAGTTGGATTGTCATTCCACTGCAGACAATGGTGGTCATTAGACATCCCAACGAGATGGTGAACGAAGTTGTCAGGCCGTTGTCGCTGAAAAAGACCAACTACTCCAATCCGGAGACTGGGGAAGCAGAAGAGGTTCAGGTTTAAAAGATACGAATTATTAGGATCATCAAGAATTTGGAGCTTCTAAACGATTGGGACAACTTATTTACAATGTTAGTATCGTCTCATAAGAAACACAAACGATCTAACTCTGCCATATCTCAAATGGTTTGAAAGAATTCACGAAATGTACGAATTTATGTACTAAAAAAATACTTGTGTGAATCCAATAAAACATATTTTATTACATCATTACGAATTCACATTTCTGATTTCAAGTATTAAACTAATCTAACGTTTAAACAGTTTGTTTTTATAATTTTGTATTGTGATTAAAATTTGACTCTTATTGGGATTGACCTCGAGACAACATTTTACTCGTGAAACTGTTAACTGACATGATTTTTAATTGAATAAAGAATACTCATGTTAAATTTTGTATGTACGTTGATAATTTAATTTACATAGCGAGACGTTACATTTCTTTCGACGCAGTTTACATGCATATTTTTAAATTATAGTCTTTAAGATCATTAAAATAGACCACTACATTAAATATGTTTTTCTCGAACCACAAATTTTGGAGTTGGGCCATGTGTCAGTTCACAGAGGTGGTGATGTCGTGTGGTATTGAATTGATGGTGGTTGACTGACGCTCATTAATAACTTACCCAACCATTTCAAGTCATATTTGATTATGAGGAAAATTCACAGGAAATTTTTCTTTGTTGGTTTAATGCACGTGACGGACTGCACACAAGCGAAATGCATTATCACGATAATGTTTGACAATTGAGTGAAAATTTAAAAGTAAAGAATGTTATGAGTTGCATGGCAAAGGAAACACTTGCTCCAATTAATTTATTCCCAGTGGACTAAATTTAAATTATAGGCAGGAAGACGTCAATTTATCTGGGTATCTACATATACATAACCATTAATAAAGTTTATACGCACTGAGACGATGGTTTCATATTAATTAGGCATTCCTTCACCAAACCCCAAAATTATTATGTGCAACATTACACCGTTTGCTGGTTCAAAACAAAGTTTAACTATGCAGAATCTCAATTACATTCTTATATAACTTAATTCACTTTGAGTAACTTTATACCGAATGGATTCTAACGTGGGTGAAACCTCCGTTCTTGATTTCACATTTCCATGCACTCGTGCGACTATTCGCCTGTTTCCTTCATGGCGACAAATGTCAGGTGAACATGATAAATGTGACATTACACACACGTCGCCTCGTACTCTTTAACACCCAACCAAATTGCGTTCCGCTTCGATAATCTCTCTTGGAGAGATGGGATTGAGAGATTTGAAAAGTAGTCTGGCCACGTGTGCGCATACATGTGTGGATGCATTTCAATTCGAGTGCGGTGTTTGGAATTTGATTTATGAGAATGGATACGCTGTCAGGATTTTAAGAGGTTAAATTTTTATATGTTGTTGTGTAGCGAGGGGAAAAGTGGATTTAAGTAGTTCGAGAAAAGAAAGGTATTACTGTACACACAATGTCGGTCAAATTGCGCTTTTCAGGACTGTAACACGACCAAAATCAGTCAAAGTTGCGTAAACCACGGAATTCTCCAGCGGCATCCTTTTATACGTATTGCAAAACTTGTTTGGCTTTCCTTTCGGGAGAAAGTTTTCTCCTGGCTTGCATGTTAGACGTCATGTCACCCAATTTCAGCCAGAATTTTGTGACACCTCGTACCTCAGGAAAAACATCTCTGGTGAATTGGTCCAAATAATATTCTCAGGGAGACGTACTTATACTTATATTGCCCACGCTGCGGGATTTTTAAGTATAGAAAAACTTTCCCCGACTGACAGTGGACATGAGGAAATACTTTCTCTAATGGTGCTGACATTGTGAAACATGTCGGATTGACAAAGGGATTCGAAGAAGGAAAAAGCAGGATTGAAAAACTATTGGCGACATACAAAGGGATGAGCCAGTTCATCAAACGAAGAGAAAAGTATACTTTTCCATAATTTAAATTTGTTCGAAAATGCCAACCACTTCAATTATGATAAAACTCTGTGGATTTACTATTAATCTTGGATATTGCATAAATATCCAGTGCCTAATGTTGGTCTACGTGTGCTTGTATTACAGGATAACCCCGAATTTTCGGAGAACATAATGAGATTTTGTAGGAGTTTTAGGAGTTTTCACATGGAGAATTTAGAGAAAAAGTCACCGAGGAATGCATTGGAATCGGCTTGGTTTCTCACAAAAAATAAATACGGGTTTGTAAATTCCTGTCAACCATGAAATCAGGTTGATTACATTTTGTCCCCAGACTTTCAATTAAATGTACATAATTCTCCCCAGTCGGGATTTATTATTTGTCTTGTCGTGCCTTGTTGGCAACGTTTTAAGCAACAATAATTTTATGCTGTCTGTGTTGAGGAGGAGTTTTTTGTAGGTGATCTCGGTTACATAAAATATGAACTAACAAACTTCTCCCGATGTTATCTACATAAGTACATATGTACATAAGTTTTTCATGGCTCTCTCTATGTTTAGGTGTACTAATGTACATATATATGCAAATATACATACTTATCGATTTGGTTTATAAACCTGTTAAATTAACGAAAGTCTACCAAAGGTGATTTACGTTAAATGGGGCGATTTTGAAGCTTAATAACTTAGGCGCTATATGTAATATCGCTTTGAAATTTTAGGCCTTTGTAGATCCTATTCTCATCATTGTTGGTTTAAAATTTCAAGTCGCTAGTGTAAAAAGGGCCTGAGATACAAACATCCGAAAAAAAAGTCACGAAAAAATGTTTTTCAAAACACCCAAAATTTTGAGGTTTAGAATATTTTAAAATTCTCTAAAATTGTTAATTGTTCATAGAATTTGATGTCGATGGTATCAAAATTTTTGGCATTTATCTAGCTTTCATAAATAACTTCAAATCGGGTAAAAAAAGTTTCACCTCTTTGAATACCAGGCCCAAAACAACTCAGAAACTTTTCTTTTTGATAAAATGGAACTATATAACTCACCATATTTGAAATTTTTCTATGATTATTATTTTGTCAGTTAGAGGAGGCCTTTCTTAATATAATGGCACCTGGTTGGTTTTCTAAGTTTTAAATTCGATGTTTGGTATGGATTTGAAGTAGACCGATGACGCTTAAATCGCGTGGGGGCTATTTTTAGGTTTTCTCCAAAAATACAGCCAGTTGTATTTGGGGGAAAAAATTAATTGTTTTGAGTTCCCTGCACACTGGGGCATAATATATGCCACATTTTAGTTTTGTAGGCAGCAATTGGGAGTTGGAAAAAGTGTTCTCCACACCCTCTTGCTCTGGGGTCTTTTGGGGGGGTCATTTCTGTCTTGGGAGTTAATTTTTGGTACAGACACATAGCCTTAGGTCACATGTTATTATGCTCAAAATTTGGGGTCAAAAGTCTAACCAGTTTCGGAGTTGTTGAACTTCAAAGTCGCCCCATTTAACGTAAATCACCTTTAGTATTCCGATCCTCGATTTTTAAACAGCAAATATTTGCCTATGCAATCGAGAAAAGTATATAATGCATTTCTTGAAAATTACCATGCATGTCATCGATATGTCAAAATTGTGACATTGACTTGGTTACTTTAACTTTTAGTTTCTCCTGAAGGTGATTTTTAGTCGACGCCGTGCTAGTACTGATACATAGCTAAATAAGTATTATATCATCAACCAAGCCCAAATATTAACCTATTTAAATATTAAACCAACTCTCATATTAATTTTGACATGCTTCATATTGATTGAAGTCAAGTAGCAATGTTTACAAATCCAAAGGAAGTGGAAATAAATGAGCCTGTATCACTCACAGATCTTGACGTCCAATCTATTTTCTTTGGCGTCTAGATACATATGCATGATACAACATGGCGTGTATGACATTACAGATGGATAACTTGAGAATATTGCGTTGAGATGAGATGAAGATTGTGTGAAGCGATGTGGACATTTGCAATTTTTTTACACATTCAACATTTCCTCAACTTTTCCAACATAAGAGAAACGCAAAGCAGTCAATGATGAAAAAAGTCTTGTTCTGCTTTCCCATTTCCGTGCTACTTGGCTCTCGGCATATTTCACTATTTATTTTGGAATAACCCAACAAATTATTAAACTACCAGGAAATGTGGAATTTGACAGGAAGTTTTGATAAGCACAAGGCCACAGTTCAAGGTTTTGACGAGAGGTTCAAGATCAAGACGGATTCATCACAGATGGCACATTACATTATGGTGCATAACATGTATTTGTATTTATAAATTAAAACAGTAGCTGATTGGTAAGTGGATAATTTGACGCCTGTGTTCCATGAAAACCACTCTAACTAGTGATGACTGACATCTGCATTGCTTGAAACATTTGTGCCGAGAAATTGAGGATCCGTGAGATTTACAACTTTCACATAAAAATGCATGTACATAAATAACAAATAAGAAGTGGTTGGTCTGGCTGGGAAAGTCGCCATCAACTCCAGAAAACTGTGAGATATATATATCATAGCTTTTTTCTGTATGAAAACTTTTGTCAAACATAAAATGGTCATGAGACGTACACAGCGACAGCCAAATGCGACATTCCATGACGCTGTGCTATTTATTATATGCAAGGAAGGGTGGTAAAATAATAAAATTTATTTGCAACGTAAAAATGTTATCGTCCGAAAGTCTCAGCTTGAAAGAAAAGGCAAAAGTTTGTCTAGTAATTCTATTCATGAGATTCGTTGTCTATTAAAAAAGTGTTGAATAAACTTTAATGCAAAAACCCTTGAAATTGAGTGAACCAGAATTGATCTGAAAGTGACAATATCTATCAGCTTGCACAACTTGTACCATCGTGCAGTAAGGTGTAAGGGAATGATACCAAATTCTTGAGTATGGATCAGTCAGTTGAGTTGGAAAAACTTGGATTTGTTTCATAATCGGGGCGTAGTTTCCTTTGAAATCGTTGCAGCGCGTGAGGAAAAGCCGATTGAACTTATGAAGTTGGACTCGAGGCTTTAACGTAAATAGTTTCAGACACCAGGTTTAACAACTTGACAAAGTGGATCCTATAAATCGGTCAATTTCTTCAGTTTAGTTAGATCCGGTATATTTAAGTATAAGGGAAGAGAAAGCGAAATTGGTGAGCTATTATGGTCGATTCGGTGTCACCCACCAATTCGCATTCTCAAGTATATAATTCGCATGTATGTATTTCCACCAGAATACCAAAGTAAGAGAAAATGTGAGGCATTTTATAAGATTAAACTCTAATCGTTAATATCAACCAAGCAAGCTCCAAGCTTAATCATTAGACTTGGTCCTTGGTTCTTTGTGATATGATTTTCGGTTTAACAATAAAGTTTGAAATATCTGTAAACAGGTATAGCCCACCATAATTCATTTTTCCTTGAAAAAGTCAACTGCAAATGGTACTCTGGTACCGTTAAATGTCTTTAAAAAAATCAGAAACTCCACTAACTTCGTATGTCCAGAGGAGAAATCTTGTTAACTTGAAAGGAACGATTATTGCTTTGAGGAAGTATGTAGCAAGCATTTTGTGTCATGTCCAGTTTCCGTTTCCTACATACATTCTTTCCCCAACAACAAAAATTACAAGATTTAGGACAAAACAAAAGACAAACGAGGTTTTCTTTCGTATGATTCAGACTATTTTTTAGCCGACAAACGAGAAAAGAATGAGAAAGTGAAATATGCATGTAACAAGACATGATTCTACAATTCTTTGGGACTGTTATACCAGTATATTTATATAGATCTACGTATGATACGATTACACCACCTGGGTCCCTGGAAACAATTTTCAAACAAGTTATGTATATATGCGTTATCTCATCTCAATGTTTTGATTTCCAAATTCAGCTCTCAAACACATACGTATATACAACTTATACAAGTACGTACATATACATATACATATAAGAAGTATGTAAATGCATATAGTACCTACATATGTAAATATGTATGTTAGAGAGCCAAGATACAGATTAAAATTTAAAATATAGTTATTCAGCACTAGCGTATAAGCCCGTCTCCCGCCGGGCGAGTGAAAATTATAAGCTGGAAATATCTGTCGGTAACGGAAGTGAAAGAAAATTATCTGCAACGCAAGGGAGAGTAAAGAAAGTCAAGTTTCGAATGGCGCAAAAAGTAAAAACAAATTAAATTTAAAAAATTCAATGTCTGATGGTAGTTATGTTGGGATGGTCGTAAAATGGTGGTTATTTTGGGTGGTTATCTTGACTATTTCGCTGCGATGTGGGAGGTTAATGTAGACTCACTGAGTACAATAGCACGTCGAAGTAAAATAAATAATATTCTGACTGTCTAGTGCCTTCGTCAGAATATTTCCCTGTTTTTCTATATTCACGGTGTTTGTTAAATTAAATTGGAGGTACAATTGTATTAAGTAAAACCCCAAACCTCCGTCTTAAAACTATGAACCACGATGCGGTGTCGTACTCAATTAATGTAACGGGACCTTACTCCCACTTTATCCAGTCGAGTGACATTTCGGTGTGCTCGCGACTCAATCTACTCCTACTCCAATCCGCAGCGGAGTGACCACTTACTCCTAGGGTCTCCTAGGGTATAAGTCCGTCTCCTGTACGGGGGTAGTTTCTGTGATTTTCAATATAACTCTAAGGAGTGATTGGGCTAGGGCTGGGCTTGGGCTGGGCTTGGGCACAGTACTACTCGCTACTTCACTCTAAGGAGTGATTGGGCTAGGGCTGGGCTTGGGCACAGTACTACTCGCTGCCCACTTATCTTACCTAAATAACCACCACCCCTCAGATAACCATCATCCCTTAGATAACCACCACCCCAAGATAACCACCACCCCAAGATAACCACCACACCCAGATAACCACCACCCCCAGATAACCACCACACCCAGATAGCCACCACCCCAAGATAACCACCACCCCAAGATAACCACCACCCCCAGATAACCACCATCCCTCAGATAACCACCATCCCTCAGATAACCACCATCCCTCAGATAACCACCACCCCAAGATAACCACCACACCCAGATAACCACCACACCCAGATAACCACCACCCCAAGATAACCACCATCCCTCAGATAACCACTAAGCCTCAGATAACCACTAACCCTCAGACAACCACCTCCCCACATAACCATCATCTCTAGATAACCACCATCTCAGATAACCACCACCCTAAAATAACCACCACCCCCAGATAACCACCACCCCAAGATAACCACCACCACCAGATAACCACCACCCACCAGATAACCACCACCCCCAGATAACCACCATCCCTCAGATAACCACCATATAACCACCACCCCCATAAGCCCATACAAAGAGTACCACACCTTCTGGTATTCAATTTTTTGAATTTAATTTATTTTGAATTATCGCGCCATTCGAAACTTAACTTTCTCCACTTTCACTTCCGTTTCGGAAAATCACTTTCACTTCCGTTGCCAACAAACATTTCCAGCTTATAATGTAGATACAGAGATTTAAATGAATTACATTCGCATGCTCATGTACATATGTACATATGATATTTATTCCAGAATCAAATGAATTTGCGTACGTAATATTTATATGATTTCTGATCATCAAGTTGGAAATGATGCACATTAATTACTTCTAACATTTGTAATGTGTAACTCTAATAAAAAGCACTATTGCATTATTTCAGTGCATTATTTGTTTTTTACATGTAATATGCATACGCATAAAAATATTTTTTTAAGTAAGTACATACAAATAATAATTTAATTGATCACACATCTTTGACAAGTCATTTTTAAAACAAAATTAGTGAGGCAATTCACGCCCTCCTTCGTAACTACGTAAACAGCGTAAAATCCGTAAACTTACAAACGTTTACAAACTTTTACAAAAATTGTCAAGGAAAATCAGTTTACAAACTTTTGTAAACTTACGCAGCTCACAGGCGTCTTTTAATTTGTTCGATACAGAAATTTGGCTTAGAGGTTGCTAATGGCTCCTAATGAAAGAATATGAAGTGAAATTGGAAAATTTTTCATCTGGAGGTACCCGAAGGGGTGACCCATACCGATTTTTCAAAATCATCCAATCGAGCTGAAATTTGGTATAGAGGCTGCTAAAGGCTCCTAATGGAAGAATATGAAGTGGAATTGGTAAAAAATCACATCCGGGACCCGTTGGGGTGACCCATACCGATTTTCATAACTTGTCTCAAAAAGCTGAAATTCGGAACGGTGATAGCTTCTCATGAACGAATATGAAGTCAAAGATGAACAAAAAATAACCAGATGGGCAATAAGGAAGGGGTACCCATACCGATTTCTAAGAAGTTATATATTCAGCTAAGATTTAGTGTGATTTAGGATTAGAATTTAGGAGGGTTGAATTTCGAAATTTTTATAGGAACAGCCTTCACTGTTCGTGGTATTTATTATATCAATAAATGCAGCTCCACAAATTTCTTCCATTAATTTCCGTTTTCTGGAAATGATCGGCATTTTGTTTCAATTATCAGATAAATTTTTACGAAAATAATTGCGAAAGTGAATTCACGGGAAGCTGTTTGTAAACGTTTGTAAGTTTACGGATTTTATGCTGTTTACGTAGTTACCAAGGGTGCGTGAATACCCTCAGTATTTCAAACAAATTAAGGCAAACACTAAAATGAAAGCATAATAAACGGCGTTGTTAGGCCCAACGATCCCACCACCACTGCTTCCAGGTTTACGCGTCGTCGTCGATTGTTGTACATCGCACCCATATTTTACATAGCCTATGTTGGCGATAGTTGCCTCCGAGTACGTAAAACCGTACCCGGCGTTCTTCACATCCAATGAATAGTTGTAACAGACAGAAATAAAATTATCCGGACTGCTCTTATAAACCCACGAATTCAAACCGGTAAAGTAATAGGATTGTGCCGTTCTGGAGGAGAAATTTGTTTCCGGTGGAACCACGCTTATTGACTGACCTTGAAAATTTGGCAGCTCAAAGAACGTGATTTTCCTTTCGTTTTGGTTAGCATCTCCAATCCGCCGGACCCGAAGGTCGGTCAAGTTATAAGGGAAGAGAAGTTGAGTACAGGGACCAGGAAAACCGGAACGTATCCAGGGCACGGTACAGTTTGTGGGTGATAAACACGGTATGATCTCCCATCTGGACAAAAGAGATCGTTAGTAAATTGTCCTTTATAGAAAAAATGAGTATGCTATGTGTTATACTTACAATCCATTCACTTTATAATACAATGGCTGTGTTAGTCCTGGCGGAGGTGTGGTGTAATTTGCAGAAGCTGTCCAACTCGCGAACGGATTTCCAACACAATTTGCACTGTTCCAAAACTGAATCAATTGTGATTGTTGGCCAATTGTACTGTGTACGAGTATCAAAACTAAGGATAAAGTAGCGATTTTGAAATATGAGAACATTTTTAGAAATTTGGAGTAGATGAGGTTGGCCTGAAGGTGAATGAGTTAGTACGTATATACATGCAGCTCGTAATTACTTTTTATATGGCACCTGTGACACATGGGTATTTGCACACATTTGTACCTGAGTAACAAACGGGCAGGATGAGATAAGACACATATATGGCTTTTAATACTAGTGTAACAATTCGTTTGAGGTTTAGTCCGGATAAGTTACGAGCTGATGAAACGACCTCATGGACGAAACGAAATGGAGGCTGACAAGATAATGTACAAAGTACGACCCTGTACAAAGTCCACACTAATGTGTGGGTAATTACCCCAGGTAGGGTTTTTCTATTGTCGGAGCATATATGCTTTTTGGTGAGTATGCATTAATAAATTAATAATAAAATGTAATTATTATGTATGTACACACACATAATATCCAATAACTGTGTATATAACATGTCTATATGAATGTACAATATGTTCACTCAGCACTTTACATAAAAATGTATTCAAAATAAGGTGAATGTATTTATATAAATAAGTCAGTATTTTCTCATAAATTATTTTCTATTCATGTTTTACATTTCTAAGTGACTAATAATGCTGACTAAATGCCGACTATATAGTGATCACAAAAGATTTGTCAAATAAATGATATAAAATAATATTGTACAAAGAGAATTGTAAGCTATGGTATTTGTCTATTGCATACATAAAATTCTTATGTAAATGTCACGGGTATTATAACTTTTAGTAGCAGTAATGCTATCCATTATTCCCTTTAGTTTTCACTGTGGCATTACAAAAAATGGAGAAGATGGGACAACCCCTCGCTGGCGGAGTTCCCCTGCAGGGCCACCCCGGTGAGATAGGCCAGCTTATGGGCATACTGACACGGCGCAGGGACGGTGACTGTCCCCGACCAGTTGAAGTACATGTGGCACAACTTGTACGTTAAGCGCTGAATCTTATCCGCGTCCAAGCCCTGCGAATCACAGAGCACGTTGTACGATGCCGGTGAGACGGTCCCTTGCCGAGAGAATTGAGAGATCAAGTAAAAGTCAAATCTGGTGAAAATATGGACATAAATACGCATAAGTGAATAAAAATATGCCCGTCTTATCAATTAATTTCAATTTGTTACCTCTCCGGAAGTGTGATAACGTCATCAACTATTGTTCCAGCTTCGGGATTCCCAATCCTGCCGTTACCCAGTTGTGCAAAGATTCGTGTATTAATCTTTTTTGTTACGACGATGAATGAAAACTTAGGTAGAGCTTTTCCAGAAGCGGTGTACACTTGATTCATCGCTTGCTGCAAATAAAACGCAAAAATTAGGCACAAATTCATAATGTGTATTTTAGTATCGAAATAAGGAACAAACTAAAAAAAACGTACCTTAATCTGTCTTATTTCAGTCTCAAAGACGAAATTCAACTGGCCTTCGCCCACCCCGTCGCGGTACATGATGATGCGATCGGGCAAGTCTTTGTTTACCTTTTGGAAAGCGTACATGCATTCTGTGGGAGAAAAATTATCAAATTCCGAACCTAAAAATGATGATATTTGCTATAGTAGGTGACTTACTCATCATATCGGCACACAGGTTGGAGGACAACTCCTCCTTGCTGTTGTGAAAACTGACGGTGCTGTAGTACTTTGCTTGTGTTTCGTGGGTCGTCGCCACCATAGCGCCCACACTGGCCCCCTTCCTCTTCCCGCAATGGTACACATCAAACCCGACAATCATCAGTTTCTGTGGAAAGGAAATTAGTCAATCAGTTATCGAGGTTGCATATATCAGCATTATTTATTAACCAAAGATATGCTCACCTTCAATGGGATTTGGACGAACCATGGCTCTCCGCCCAACTTGGCATTGACCTGGACCACAACCTTGGTAGCGATACTCATCAAACCGCGAGGATTATGGGCATTCTTGGAGATAAAGCATTGCGATGGGACTAAAATTAGAAGGTAATAAGTTAAGTTACCCAATATTTGCGCAAATTATCAAGACATTCGTTAAACTACTCACTGCTAAAGTCGACGGCGCACCGCTTCTTCACAGCGGCGTAGATATCGGTAACTTGTCTCGGGAGGACAATAAAGATCATTTGTAATTTGCCCTTCTGATTGGACATAGCCTTATCGATGGCAGTCAAGTAGGTGGGAATTCGAATATCGGGAATTCGAATGCTGTAATTAGAATTGGTACTGCTAAGTGTACATACACAAATAGCTAAAAAAATACAATAAGTCGTGAATTAAGATAAGCTCTTACACTTCTCTGGGACGAGACACCCTGAACCGGATGGGTTCTCCGACCCGTTGCATCGCTGATATGAACTCGTCAATCGCTTGCGCATCTCGTTGGGGTACGATCACTGCCCAGTTCTCGAGCGGCACGGAGGATGCCATTTCGTGATCTGAGTGAAAATACAAGATAACAAATAATTATAATATAGGAATTTTAAACAAATTTTATATTTATAAATGTAAATCACTTCTAAATGCAGCGTTCCAGTCGGCTCTGCCGGAGGCTGCTTCATGTTGATTCTGCCCAAACATTATCATCTCTCTGTCCACAACGCGACCCTTAACTTGGACGAGATTATCGTTGAATTTCAATCCCCAACGACTCAGCTCTTCCTTCACCTGGACAATCGAGAAATATATACAAATGTTACTATCATGCATACTAAATTTTGGCGCATTGTGTTCATAACGCCGCAAAAAATTCGGTGCATTGTACATTATTCAAACTACTCTGTACTTTTGGCAAATCTTCTGGAGAATAACGACACATTTCGAAGGGGTTGATAAGCAGCTATTATAGCTGCTTATCAACCCCTTCGAAATATAGCTGAGCTATATTTAAAAAATCTCACCCCTGGTGCCTGCTTCAACCTCGCCATAAACTTCTTTACCGCTTCCACTCTTCGATCCGGGCTGACATGTAAATATCCAGTCAATGACTTCATCAATTGAAAGTTTGATCTCATCTCGTCGGTGAGACCTGTCATCTGACAAAACTCTGGCACCAATAAAACAGGTCCAGTCTGCCCCCTGTGGAAATCCCGCTTCTTGGGCCGAGACACCAACATGGGCTGGAGCATGTCGGTGCAGCGAAGCCCATACTTTTTTGCAAAGTAGTCTGCAAACGTGACTGTGCCATGGCCCTTCATGTCAAAGGTAGATCCGGGAGAGTTATCCCAATCGATGTCGTCCACCCGGTATGTTTTTCGATTGTAATGGGTCATAACGATTGATCCCACCAGCTCCTCCTTAATGGCATGCTGCAAATTCAAAACATACAATAAGTACAATGATCAAGAAGCTAAGGTAAGCTAAGGTGAGCTAGGAGGATAAGGTCACACCACTCACCTGATAATTCTGCCCTCCCCTCAGCCTCTCCATGACATGAAGACAATTATCAGTCCTGAGAACTTTGTGAGTAATTTCGACCCCAAGAAGAATATTATGCTCGTGGTTTCGCATCGATGTTTTGTAACCGGGCCAAAGTTCGAGTCTGTGCGCCTCAATCTTGATGGCCTGATGGCGATCGTAAAAGTGGCGACCGAGTTCCTCCAAATCCATGAATTCAAGACATTTTCGAACCAAGATGTTATAGATTTGGAGGTACATCACGTCAGTGGGGGCCAACTCAGCTACGAGGCGAACAGAGAACTCGACCTTCTCCTTATCGTCACGTATTGAGCAGAGTATCATAGGCTGGAAATAAACAACATTGGGAGGATTGTTAACAATTTTGAGATTACTAATTGAGCAAACTTTGCATGATTTACAAGGCTGCAAAGTTAATGAATGAATGAAACCAAACTTACGTCTGGAGAAAGCCTGTACGACAAGTACAGTGAGCTCCCGTCAAATATATACGCCCCAAAAAACCCCTCATGTTCACGAAAGAGTTTTTTCTTAATCCGAGTCTCCTTCTCTGCTGGGAGGAAGTCGACGCGATAGTGGTAAATTGCCCAATCCGTCCGCTTCTCGAGGACGAAGTAATTGGCCAAAAAGTTAGTAGATTTTCCCGTTCTGCCAATTTTGGTCATTTTCTCCCCGTACTTGTCCACCTCACGGGAGACGACGAGGTCATGCCTATCTAGGCGTTCACGGCGACGATCCTCTAACGTTTGTCGAGGTCTGCCCCTCCCCGCCCGGACACCAACGACCCCACCACGGCCTCCCTCCACACGACCACCGCTGTCACAAGTGTCATACCCCCCTCGGGCAGGACCATGGCTTCCTCCTCCCCCACGATAACGTTCACCGTCACCGGAAAAGTGACCCCTTCTGTCGTGTGAATCGACTTCATCCTCACGAGCTCGTTTACGAGACCTTTCGGTGTAGTAGGTGGACGACATGGATCAGTTATTTGTTAAATGGGCTGTCATACCGTAATTTTATAATTCTATTTTATATATTTTTTGTATTTGAATAAAAAAAGTAAGCAGTAAAAAAAATCAGTCCTGCACGTGGCTCGTCACTCGTGTTACTGGTTTTCCTTTCCCACTCGAATTGCTCCATGCTCCGTTTATATCATGCATATATCATGTAAAAAAACGCTATACATATATCACGGTACATACAAATGAGGACTTTTTTCTGTTATGGACCCCCTGAAACATTTGTACTTAAATTTTGATAATTTTCATATTATCTAGTGAAGTACGTCCAAACAATGCAAAAAATGCGTGTTAAAATAATTCGCATGTCAATGGTACCTCTGAGGGACCCATTATATCTTTTACACATGTCCCTTCATTGTGAGCCAACCAAAAGTGGTATCAACATGGGGTTTGGATATTTTTTATCCAAATGTGATTGTCTAAAACGAAATTCAATAAGGAGCTGCTACGTAACCTTTTTGACCTAAAGCTTGACCTCTTAAGTTTTACAGTTTATTAGCACGCCAATTTATCTCAATACATGTAAATTTAAAAGGCAAAGTTTTATAAATATAAAACTAAAAGTTGTAAAACTAAAATAAAAGTTTTATATATCGTTATATTAAAGTTGTATAGTTTAGTTTTACTTTTATATTAAAGTTTAGAAGTAAAGTTATTCAATAATTGTCACTTTTCTTGCTCTGTTGGAAAATATGCAAACATATTCTTCTCATACACTTCTCTGTCGGCGTCTGAAAATACTGTGAAGATAACTCGGTCCACCTAATAAAAATTGTAAATAGCTTATGCGTAAAAGTAAACATCAATTTAGATGAAATACTTACATGTTCCTTGTTTTGTTTTACAAAATCTCGCACTGTCTTTAACGCTACGTGGGACGCATGCTCAATTGGATAACCTGCAAATAAATACTTTTAGCATATGTACGTTTAATCCTAGGTTGACAATTATTCCTAATTGAAAAGTGTTACCATAAATTCCAGTAGAAATTGATGGGAATGCCTACAAAACATAAGTATGCAAAAATTTACGTTAAACTGTGGTCAAATATGTAATAAAATTTAACCATCGTTTTTACAATTGTTTTAATATTATTCTCCTTCATTAGTTTTAAAGTGGAGGAATACGCAGATTTGAGCAATTTCCAGTCCTGGCATTGTGGACCAACTGTATGTATCACATCTACAAAAAATATGATACTTCAGATAAAAATTGATGAACCAGTATAATTATCGTATCTAGCAATAGTCTTAAATGTGGTAAGCACATAAATAAAGGCTCACATTTTGCTGGAAGTTTGTATCCTCCTGTAATTTTTGCCTGGCCAGTTTCGCACCCATTTAAGGATTCGCATTCCAATAAAAGGTCTTCCCCAGCGGCTGCATGAATGCAACCGTCAACTAAATATGCGAGTAAAAAATATTTATTTATAAAATCTACTCATAATAATTGTATTTACAATTATATTTATCATATTTACCTCCACCTCCCCCCAGTAAACTTTGATTAGCTGCATTTACAATGCAGTCAATTTCCAACCTGGTGATATCGCCTTGCCAAAGGGAAACTTTAGAGTTTATTTCCGAATCATGTGAAAATGCTTTTTCGTCCTGTTCTTCCGCTGTGATAAAAACAAGTTGACTAAACTTTAATATGATTTACATATTATTAAATGATATTTGTATTTGCATTTGTATGTAGTATGAAATTTGTATGATTTTTCATTATGTACGCACAAACTTCGGAAACAAGTCCTTTCTCTGCGACATAGTCAGCCCAGCTTGGAATTCTGCTCAAGGTAAGAAAATCTTCTTTACACGCGTATAATTTTCTTTTGGAGGAAAGATCCATGGAGAGAAACTTATCTGTCATGTAAAAAATGAATATATTAAATATAATTGTAAACATATTTTTCTAAAAAGTTTCGCAGTGAAAATACAAAATATGTATAATTTACCTTTGACTTTCTTAATAGTTTCCAACACAGCTGAGGCAAGCATTTTCTAACGATGGGTGATGGACCAGTTATGCAAATACAATGAAACGTTTGTTCAGAACGTCAGAGATGAATATTTTTTCATGAGAGAAGTTTGTACATACATATGTAGTAATCTCACGAGTAAACAAGCCTGCTTATGAGTATGGACATGGGTTTTACTGTGTTTTAACAATCTAATTCTAATCTATTCTCGGTATTAATGGATGATTACATAACATATGCATATAACAGCTACGGAGTCAACATATTTCCTTTCTGATAAGTAAGCAGGTTTTTGCAAATACGTTAAATTCTGCAGTTTTATTCATGTTGAGCATATAGGATAGTTTTTTGCATAAGAACAAAATCGTTGCACTCGAATGATTCAATCCTCATTTTTTTAAAAATTGTCAACTGTTTAACGGTGTCAACTATTTCTCGTTCGTCATCATGAAGCTTTACCATTATACCGATACCAAAGGGAAAACTGCAATTGAGAAAACAGAGAAAATTCTGCAGTCTAAAAGGGACTCGAGACGAGACGATGCCATGTATGGCGATGGCGTGTATTTGACCTCTATCCCACCGACTTCCACGACAGCCGAGATTCTCGGGAATAATTACGATGGAGTAACCATCCCGGCGCATAAAAAGGCAAGGACGGAATGGTATTTCGAATTTGATACGGGTATGAAAATTTGACTTATAAAGTTGTTGGTATTTGTCATCCTAAGAATAATTGTTCGTTTAAGATGACTTGGGCGACGATGTTGAGAATGTTGGGGATAAGAATGACAGAGATATCTGGCTCGTGAGAGACAAGGAGCTTCCCTGCAAGCAAAAAGCTGGGAAACGAAAAGTATAACTTTGTCGGAATTATGTATGTATATTTATTTACATAAATAAATTAGCAAAATTATTACATGGTTTTATTACATACAGTAACAGAGATTTACATTTGCTACAACGTGTTTTAGCACATTGAAAAGTTACAGGAGTGCATAATTTTATGATTTTCATAAAATTCTCATAAAACTTGAAGAGCTTGTCTATAAATAAATACACAGATATAGAGTTAATAATCAAATTTTAATTAACAGCATTAACCCAAATCTATCAGGGTTTTAAAGAGTTTTTAAAGTTGGTTTGATACAGAAAGTCATCATTGAATTTAAAAAATTCCATGAAACGGCGTTACTAAAGTAATTTGATGCATTCTATGATGCACGGTCAGTATAGGTCTCATTTTTATTAAGTAGCTTCAGCTACTTTATGTGAAGACTTTGTCTGTCTGTCTGTCTGTCTGTCTGTCTGTCTGTCTGTCCGTCTGTCTGTCAGCAGGATATCAGGAGAACGGATCGAGATAATCGAAATCGGTTTTCGCCATCATACATAGGACCCCAGGGGGAGGATCCTATCAACTTTTGGGGGCAACCGGACCACACCCCCTTTGGCGACTGGGGGTGTGGTCGGGGCAAAATGAGATTTTTAGTGCAATTTAATCTATAGGTGAAATAGAGTAAAATTATGTGTTCCGGAGTTGTGCCACACCCCCTCGGCGCCAGGGGGTGTGGTTGGGGCAAAATGAGATTTTTAGTGCAATTTAATCTATGGGTAAAATTAGGTGAAATTGAGTGAAATTAAATGAAATTAAGTGAAATTAAGTGAAATTAAGTGCTTCCCCGATTGTGCCACACCCCCTCGGCCCCAGGGGGTGTGGTTGGGGCAAAATGAGATTTTTAGTGCAATTTATTCTATGGGTAAAATTAAGTGAAATTGAGTGAAATTAAATGAAATTAAGTGAAATTAAGTGAAATTGAGTGTTTCCCCGATTTTGCCGCACCCCTTCGGCGCCAGCGGGTGTGGTTGGGGCAAAATGAGATTTTTAGTGCAATTTAATCTATAGGTGAAATAGAGTAAAATGATGTGTTCCGGAGTTGTGCCACACCCCCTCGTCGCCAGGGGGTGTGGTCGGGGCAAAATGAGATTTTTACAAAAAATTAATCTATAGGTGAAATAGAGTGACATTAAGTGTTCCCGAGTTGTGGTGGGACCGTTTGGGGTGAAGTACGTCTGAAGCTACTTCCGTATGCGCGTTTGCGACGGTTTATTTTTGATAAATTACACAGCAAGTGTTAAATTGAAATTAACCTTATTTATTATTTTAATTTTGTAAATACGTACTTCTGTATTAACATCTTACCATCCTTTCATATTGAAGTTAAAAATGATTTTCAACCGGATTTCAGGACTAGATTTTTTTTAAACTACACATACAATTTTATTTCATTTCCACTCGCCAAGTTCTCTGTAACATAAACTACATATATGTATTTGTAAATATTTGCTATATTTCTAAGTAATAATTGCTACCTAAAATTGTCCAGTCATGCATGCACAACTGTTTATTTCTCTCGGAATCTTGAAGAAATAATCTAACTAAAAAGTAATAAAATTCCATCTAACAAAGTTATTTAAATAGATCTGAAGATAAGGTAAATAGATATTCACTGGAAATTTTGGACGGGATTATGCGGGTAAAGGATATCCCAATGATTATATTTTTTCCACAAATATGCCCCCGAAACCGAACGATACATTGTGACAGAGTATTTTCTCTTCCCCCTTGGGTAACGCTGCTCCATATTCCCGACATATCGAAAGTTGGGTTTTGATTGGTTTTGGCTCCATGTTCTATAAAATTATTTAGGCACCAATTCAATCGGAGGTCAATTTTATATCCTCCGGCGTGAGTATTTATTCCCCCTCCACCGTGACCCACCTATTAAGCAAGGAAATTAAAATTACTAAATTATCTGAAATCTACAAATTCTGAGAATAAAATTGTGACGAACAAATAAAATATTAATGGTTTAATACTAATGTACCTCCGTACCGCCGGAGACAATAAATTTGCATCTCGGGGCAATATTTTTTATATGGATTAGCCAATTGATCGTCTCCTGGCGAATTCCATCTAACGAGGTGCACAGTTTATTGCCTTTATTGCTGCAGCTTGCCGTACTGTGGACATCGATGCCTGCGTCGTTAATTAATATATATTTGTGGTAAAGAATTAATCAAATTGGTACCAAATTATCTAGTATTTATTTTCCATTATACCTGACACGTCAAGTTGTTGCTTGGCTTGCAAGTGAGTGAGTGGCGTGGCAGCATCACTGTGAAATCGAAAAGTTGAACTTATTATCCAGTATTATCCAGTAATTTATCAAAATTTAATTTTTCAAAATATTTCAAAAAAATCAAAATGTATTTATTTACCAAGGGATGGACAGGAATCCCAATAAAAATATCGCAGCTAGGATATTATTTGAGTACATTTCTTAATAGTAGGGATGATTTTTGGTGTGGAATTTTTGCAATCAGTAACGATCCGACCACACGCTTCGGTACAAAAACGGGATTTGAGACGAAGTAAGCAAATTGTTTGACTCATAAGTAACTTTGCGAAGAAGAGCATTTGTCATTTGCGATGTGTTGTTTTAGCTAGATTGGTGACTACGTGCATACATATGTAGCTGACCAACCCCCAATTAATGGTGATTTACAGCAGTGTTGTTCTATTTTCGGTATTCGTCGACTACTGAGGATCTCGTTTATACCGGTATTTTCTGGTATTATTTGGTTCTTGTTGACCCCGTCGAATTAAGGGGTTGATTATTCTAAAGTGGACAAATAAATACATTCCGGAAGTCCAACGTGTTAAAGTAATTAATCGTATGGGTTGAGCAAGGACGGGTTTAACCAGGAAACTTTCCATGAAATGGCATATGCATTCGTCCATCTACTAAATATGAACATATTGCAGTGATTAAATTAAGACGTGCAGTGATCACGTATGCAGACTAAACCTACATACAAACGTTTCGTATGGAATTTTGCTTTACGAGTTTATCGACGCATATCAGAAGCATATGTAAATTACGTAACGACTTCTATGATGTGAATTGTTTCATTATAGTTTTACGATACAATAATATTTCAATTATTTATTATTGCTAAAAATATCCCCTTTATGGGTAGTGGCATTAGAGGTTAAAGAAATGCATCCGCTTTACTTTTGCAATTAACAATTTAAAAATCATAAATACAGGAACATTAAAACTCCCAATCTTACAGACACAAATTCATTAGACCAAGGCCTTTTAGTTTGAATTTGAATTAAATAGAACCACATATATACGAGGACTACATGACAGTCACTAAATTCGTTTGGACTAATTATAACTTCCTTTCAATTGGATTGAGTAGGTTGGGGTAGAAATACGTGACTGTGAGCACGATTATTAGATGGAATTGCAAACTGTAGTTGAGATTAAAATGCGCTTTTCGACATCACGACACCACCACATTGATGAAAATGTTCCGGGATATTTTTTAAACTGAGAATAAGGTGTGGAATTATGAAGGAAGGTAATGCTGAGTCCCTACCGATTTATTTATCGTTATAAACACATTTGCAAAATTATGGACATAACAATTATCCCAGTAGCACCAATATTCCAACCAGCCCGACTCTCACGTGTCAGGATAATCTTGGGGTACGCTGTTTTAGCCATGCTTTCATTAAGTCCAACAGTTGGGTGGCAAAAGGCATGTTGTTCGCCATATTGAGCAAATTTTTGATATCGTTCTCGAACAGGAAGAGACCAGTTCATCAAATTTTCGACGACATGGCTATACTTCAACCCAGCCAAATGAGACGGCTCAATTATGGTGGCGTCGACCTCTCCTTGATACTGCGGAGAAATGGATAAACTTTAGAATGCGTCAATTTACTGACCTCCTCCGGCGTCACCCCGAGATTCCGCCTATACTGCTACGTATCTAGAACTTAATTTGTTGAAGAACACACGTTTATCTAACCTGATAAACCTTTTCCACCCCCATGAAATTTAGCACTTGTTCCTGATCGTGATAACTCCCGCACAGGTTTACGTTCTCAATTCTTGGCCAGTAGAGTAGAAAGGCGATGCACATCTCGTCCCGTGCTGATCTCCCACCCAGCACACTTTTTCCACCCTTCCACACCGTGTCGTATACACATTCCACAGTTAAATGATCCCCCGGCATGATTTTTCGCGTTTCTCGAAGCCGCCGATTGTTCTGATAGTTGAAATCGTAATAGTCATCTTTCGCTAGAGGAGGGAGTTCGGTACCGCTTCGAAATTGGCGAAGCTGCATTCGTCGCCCTAAATAGGAGCACTTTTGAAGTCAGTTTAGGGATAGCAAATTTCGAAAAATGTAAGAATACCTGAGTTGTGTGAGTGAAGCATAACGGAGAAGGTGTTAATTCCTTCGGGGGGTAAATTGCTCGTGCATGGAGAAGAACAGTGGGAACTGACGGTGAAATTAGTCGAATTTGGGGGCACGGTCAAAGCATATGATTTACTAGTCATAAATCCAACGTAGAGCTGGCCAACCTCTATTGGTCTCAGGTTAGAGGTCAAGTAGATGTTGAATCCGGTTTCGAGAACGATATCGTCACGTTCGTGGGGATTATCGTAGTGCGTTTGGGTCATGTAATACTCATTTGGTTGGAGTGGAAGTCCCATATTTTCAGGAAATAGGGTGATCTATTGATGCAATAGGATAAAAAATTGTCATATTTCTACAATTGGTTTCTTCTTTAAAAAAAACTTTAGAAAAATTGTTTAGAAGTCAAAACTACCAAGGTATTGCATTTTTTACTATAACTAAAGACTTACACCACCACCCTCCGACCAAGTAAACTCAAATTGCAGACAGTTTTCGAACGGAAACTGAACCGGTGAGTAGCTACAGTCGTAATCATTGCCGACGAAGGGGGCAAAAAATTCGGTGGGTGAAGTCCCACTGGGTGCAGAACATCGGTACAAATCTAGATGATGGACATGCCGCAGATTTTCAATCGGATTGACCTCAAGGCCGAACTATTTATAGTGGAAGCAATCATGTTGTAATTGCATAAGTGAAAAACTTAAACTTTGTAAAAGTTTCACACCCCAATGACGTGTCTCTTCGGGATGTCGGGGCTCTTGAAAAACGAGCATATATAGGTCGTCTCATTCCTCGAGAGGTGCGTTTTTCTCTTTGGGTTCCACAAGTCGAACCTGCAATGATTATGTATGTGCATGTTAATTATTTTGTTAGAATTACGTAACAGAAGTACATAAATATGTATGTCGTTAAACAACAGGTTAATTAATCACATTATCCGAACGTACATGTTGCTTAGTTCTTCATGCGACGGTGTGTCCATATCGGGGTCGAGGAAATTAATGGGAATTACGCCCCTTGTGCCATTTTCGTGATAATGCAATTTTCCAGTGTCAGTCTCGAACTTTCCTGTAGCCCAGATGAGACGCAGCGTGTCCTCCGTGATTTCTACATCTTGAGCAGAGTCACCCGTGTTGAGGAGACGAGAAACTTGAAATGAGACTGTGCTTTCCTTCCTAAAGTTTGATGAGAGCAGGTGCCAATCTTGGGATTTGTCGAGGATGGGTGACACCTTGTCGATACCGTAACGATCCTAAGGATTTTTGTGTGCTGTTTAGATTTTGAAAATGCCAAAATGTCGGAATGAGTGTGACCACTAACCTCAAACGATATGATTCCACCTGGAAATATTTTAGCAATGCCGATATCCGCCCCCTTCATGGCTCCATTGTAAGATACGCCTATGCCGACATACTCGCCTGGCTTTGCCTCTGTGGAAACGTTGAAAATGATGGTGTCATTATTAACAATCCAAGAAACCAAGAAATTCTCCTGAATACGTAGTTCTCGAGATACTGTTAGCTCTGATGATGCAGTTGTAAAAAATGTTTCCGAAAATACTAAAAATACTGTGTAAATTACAGTTGTTGAAAACATTTTATAGTGGAAATTAACTGAGGGGGCTTGGGTTTAGTATGATTGATCAACTGAAAGTGTACTGCCTGACGCGTCTGAGTTTAAGTGGAACGATTAGGTCGAACGTAAGTGGAACGATTTATGGATTACTTTTCATAGATGAGATTCAAAGGTTTGTTATGAATTTAAATTTACTTAAATCCATGCATTTCTCTGGTTAATCTCTAGCAAAATACTTCAATTAGGATGACAATTATATGTCCCAACTTTTTTCTCTATTCTAGACAAATTTCAGTTAAAACTGTAACGACAAAATAAATCATATGATTCCTTGGAATAAGTGCATAGTTCCAACGTCAAAGTAACCATTATGCATTTCGTAAGCCAACGTGCGTACGTGCAAATTACAATCGAGCAATGTAAAAGAAGGACTATGATACCGAGTACAGTATATGTACTTATACTAGAGATCAATGAGGTTCGATATCAGTAGTCCAATGACTACCCAAAATTCTTATTTGCATGACACTACATATGACTAAATATGGTCTATTGTAGCGTCTCTTTTCAATCTATTCCCTCACCTTTCCAACAAATTAGCCTAAATTTTATTGTGCAATATCTTGCACGGGTACAAATTTATAATAAATCAAAATAGGTAGCTATTCGAACATTAATAGATAATTACATATGTAATTCCAGGCAACTAACCTGATCCAATTGATTTTACACCAACGATCCAACCCGACCTATTTGATTCAGAGTTTTCGTCGGCAATAAACGTTTCGATTTGCTTTATAAACGTGTGGTAAATCAGTGGGTTCAGCCGTATTGACTCTCCGGAACAGTACGTAACGTAAGTGTAAATCCTGGCTCGGGCCAAAAATAATGTAACGTCAACGTCCTAATGAGCAGT
Organism: Folsomia candida; assembly: GCF_002217175.1. Classification (NCBI taxonomy): domain Eukaryota; kingdom Metazoa; phylum Arthropoda; class Collembola; order Entomobryomorpha; family Isotomidae; genus Folsomia; species Folsomia candida. The sequence goes on from NW_019091197.1 coordinate 5,374,274, forward strand.
GATTTGAGAACTAAAATTATTTAATCGAATCATTTAGCATGATTGATTGAACGAATATTAATTAGGTACGCTGGTACGTACATGTATGTAAATACATATACATACGTGCATACATATGTATATAGATATGTCGGTAAGTGTATGTATATACACACATGTGCTCGTTGATAGTTATGCATTTATTTCGTAGGGAATTATTCGTTTTCATGAACGGCATTAACTAAAGGTTAGTTAGAAATTTAAATTCGCTTATATTCATGTATTTCATTGATGAAATACTTGGAATTGTAACAATGACGGGTGGCAACGTTATGTTCTATTAAGGATAAATTTCAGTTAAAAATGTGTTCATAAAATAATTCATGCATATAACGTTCATGATTCCTTACCCTGATTTATACCACACGTCGATAAATAACCTCGTCGGAATAGACTAATTGGTCTTATGACACCCATATATTAAATGGCCAATAGCTACAGTACTATATAAGTCGGGGGTTTCAATATTGACGTGAAAGCAACCCATTGTGAAATCTATGACTCGAGTGAAAATATCAGATGAATGAAGTAGTTCAATGACTACCCAAACTGTAATTTGCATAAATTGCTTTGACTTCCTAAGTAAATGTGGCCTATTGTACTCGTACTCATCACGTCAACGCATGGCGACATTATCCAAAGTATTGAGAGTTAAAACGACTACTAAATATATCAATTATTTATTTCATAATGGAGATCATGATGCGATTGATGTCCAACGTTCCAAAAAAAGCTAATAAATATGCTTCGTAAACTTTTAGTTAGGTATGTAAACATTTTTGTTCCACGAGAGGTGACCTTACATACATGCAAACTTATTACTGTATGATCTCAAAATTCGGGAATGGTTTGCCGGCTCAGTTTATCCATCATATTTTCAACCATTGTGTTGGTATATTTTGGTATTTACTCCCATAAACGGTGAGATAATTCGGATTATGCATAAGGTTCGTATTAGAGTAGCCAATTTTATACTTGCCACGTTTTTAGACCCACTCAGAGCAAACTGCAAGGAAGGATTTTAAAATACACGTTTGAAGTCGATTACATGACCGGATCCCCAGACGGCGTTGAAAATAAAGGGATTTTATCAGTAAACGGAATGTTCCCAGGACCCACGATTGAAGGCGAAGTTGGAGACGTTTTACAAATTCTGGTAAAAAATAGGATAAGTGACGGACAAAATACGAGCATTCATTGGCATGGGATTGAACAACGGGGCACCCCATTTCAAGATGGAACAGACATGATTACCCAATGGCCCATCAGGTCTGGGGAGTCTCGACTGTACGAGCTCAAATTGGAACAGTGGGGAACATTTTGGTAAGAGTTTAAGATTAAGTTAGTTAATCAGCCACTTGGAGCGAAGTGTATGAAAATATGTATCCAAATAATTTTCAGGTACCACAGCCATTCCGGTTCACAATACACGGAAGGTCTTTTTGGCCCTTTAATCATTCGAAATCGTACCGCCACCTATCCTGAAATATTTATCACACTAAGCGACTACTACCACTCGAGGGCGCACCAAAACGTGGCGTGGTATTTTTCAAAGGAAAACGTCGGGGGAGAAACGCCTTATCCAGACGCTGTCCTTCTAAATGGGAAAGGTCGCTATCCCTGCGACTTTGCCGCCCAACAAAACCTCACCTGCTTAGCGGAACGCCAAACACGTGACGTTTTCCACGTCTCGCAAGGAACGATTCTTCTCCGCTTAATTAATGCAAGTAGTCGGACGACGTTTAACTTTTCGATAGATCATCACACCCTGACCACCGTGGAAGCTGACGGGATTGATGTTAGCCCGGTGGAAGTAGATCTCGCCCAAATTGGGCCGGGACAAAGATATTCGTTCTTAATTTCGAGGTCGGATATTACCCTGGAATCATTTCTTATTCGTGCGGATGCTATTCTTTATCCGAGTCCTGGCCTCGGATCGGTTCAGTTAAGATGTCAGAACTGCACATTCCCGACTGTGACGGCAGTTTTGCAGTATGGAAAAAATACGATTAATAAGATTAACAAATTTGTTGCATCGTCGGTAGAAGTATTCAATTATTCGGAGATATTGCCAGTTCCAATGGAAGGACAGCGGTATCTGAATGAGTCATCGTTACTCCCGTTCGACCGCGTTCCCCCAGCGAACGAGGCCGATCAAGTAATTATTCTTAATGCGAGGTTGGATTACAATGTGCATGGCAGAGTTGGTTTCACTTTTAATGACACGTCGTTCTTGGTGGAATCCTTGTCTGAACCACCACTTTACACAGTTGTGAAAGGAGGATTTTTAAATGAATCCCTCCCATTCGTGAAGATTCAGTATAATTCAGTCATTAAGCTGGTAATTAATAATTATCATGATCCACACCCCTTCCACTTACACGGACATAGCTTTTGGATCGTGGGAAAATTTCCGATGCGAAGGGACGCCAGTGGTGAACCGATTGGATATGATGAGAAGGAGGATGGACACAAAGCAAATTATGAGAATAGTTGCAAAAGAGATACTGTCCTTGTTCCGGTGGATCATGTGCTTATCATCGTGTTTATAGCGGATAATCCTGGAGTGTGGTTATTTCATTGCCATATTGATTGGCATAGCTTTGGTGGGATGGCATTTATTTTTAATGAGGCGCCAGATATCGTACGCGAGAATTTTGTGTTATCTGATGAACAGAAATTTAGAAGTTGAGAATAGGATAGAATTAAGGGACATAATTTTTTACTTATACTTTTACTTATCATAGACAATATCATTCTACAATTATACAATTATAATTATAAATCGTACCTTGCTTAGCAAATGCACTTCATCTGCACATATCATGTCGGTCGACCCACGTTTGACTTCGTTGTTGTAAATCAATCATGTTTTCCATCAAAGTTTTGTCTCATAAAGTCAAAAGTATGGCCTCATATTTAATACTTGATGAATTAATAAATCCTGTGGTATATCTGAGACACACTCGTAATTCATTTTTAAGATTAGTTGAATGAATGAATGACATTTTATTCGAATAATTTGCTAATAACGCGTCACGTAATTGAAGTAAATAATTGTCGAAGTACATAGTGTATGGTTATGCTGATGGAAGGAAATGAGACACGCGGAGATGGATTAAAAAGTTAATTATGATAATGGGAAATATTTCCAGGCTGGTTTATCAGCACTTCAGGTAAGCCCTCGATCGCTTGGAATTGAACTATTATAACCAAATAAGTCCCAATTGCTGCAATCATCTGTGAAACAAAATAAAAATGTATTATAACCACTATTTAAGAATCTTATAATCTTATTGATGGTTGCATATATATACCGACATGACCAGTCGCAAGTTAAGATCCAGTACCGACGTTCTAATTGTGATAGAGTCCAACCCAATAAATCCAGGCAGTGTGGCAGCACTCTGAAAGTATCACAACGACGATAAATAATTTTGAAAATTTATCGACGAAATTAAAATTTTAAAACTAAAAACTGACCAAATTATCAACCTGCCCTTCCACTTTCTGCCTTTGCCAATTTGCCCCAAGTCCCTCTAGCTGAACATACTTGACCGTAACGCAGAAAATCCTACTTTTCTCCTCCAAACCACTAGCACTGCTGGCCAACCAGCAAATGTACCAATTGAAAACTATGAGCTGAATTACATTCAGAGAATTGAACATGTAATCATTCATCGCCACAAGGAGGAAGATAAAGTACATGAAATAAAGCAGATATCCCAGACTGTAAATGACAAATATGTTTAGCAGCGTTTTAAACAAGTTGCTAAAATCGCGGACGTGTTCCTCGAGCTGCATGTAGAGCTGGACTGTGTTCCAAATGTTGTACTGCGACCAAAGATGGGGCCCAAGTCGTCTCTCTTCCTGGAGTTTGGACAATAATTGCGTCACACAAAACTCGTACGTCGTCACGAAATAGATTAGAGCATGAAGCGAGAAGAACGTGAGGAATCCCGCCATCGCTAAACTCAGAGTTTGATACGATGCCGCCAAGAAACTAAAGACCAGAGTGAATTTGTCACTCGATGTGGCGTACATTAAGGAAACTAAATAATGCGCGATGGACAAGGCGACCTGGAGAGTGGCGTGAGTGATGAACCTTCGCCTGACCCATTTGACATGTTGAGATATTTGTGGTTCTATATTTCCGCAGTTTTTGATTTTGTAAATGAGATGGCAATAATTGTCCCAGAACGGGACGAAACTCTTCCTCCCGCAGAGGATGACAATGCGAGAGATGAAGGGCCCACAGATTGAGCAGGCCAGCCAGCAAACGTTAATCGCGAAGAAGGTGGTTCGGCCAGTAGGGATGAATTCTGTTACGGACTTTGTGTAAACCCCGACTTGGACGAAAGGGGTGATGAATATGGAAAATATGGTGGAGAAGAGAAGAGTAAATAGCCAGATGGTGGAGGGGGACTGGAACCAGGGTGGGGTTGTGATGACTGGAGGCGTTGTGGAGTCTCCCCTACTTTTCACACAGAGGGGAAAGAATCCACAGATTTGTAGGATTCTAAAAGGCAGAATGGCACAGTGAAGGAGAGAAGGCTTTGGATTTGTAAGGGTCCGAGACGGACTTGTAGGAATTGTTGGGATAACTTGGGTCATGATGGACGCTTGATAATGCTGCCTTTCTTCTTTAATCTGGTAAAGGACAGTAAGAATTGTATTGGGAATTAAAACGATTTTTGTTGGTCATGAGCTTTATTTGGTTAGTTTTTCAATTAAAAAAAGTAATGGGTGGTCAATGGGGAAAGGTCCGATTACGCCAAACTACTGTCCGTGACCTTGGAATGGATAGCATTTTCTAAGATTGTACCACGTAAGTGTTATTGCCACGCAGTCGTGGCAAATTAGAAATGAAAATTGACTTGCATTATGTATTTCTGTAATTGCCAATATAATAAATACTCGAGAGTAATATCTATTTGCTAATATCCTAGTAAATTGTATATTGCACAGGCAATTAATATTAATTGCCTCCAAACAGATAAGAATTTTATTTCCAGAACTTTCTATATTCACACACACAAAGTACCAATTCAAAATACAAATACGTGTTCTAAACATGAGCTCATGTTCGTAAGTATATTGAGAGCAATTTTATTAAGAAAGTAATTAATATGAAATATGTGAATAAACAATTGAACCCATTCTGTCAACTTTTCACCTAGTGGAGTATACGTACATAAGCTTATCCAGTACCATTAATACAGATACATATGCAATGAGACTCGACTTATTAAATCTAATAACTCCAGATAAAGAGTTCTGCTAGATTATTGACCTAGTACAAAGTAAAGCCTAGCATACAGTTAGAGTTGTTGTATTATACTTTAGTTCTTACAGTATATATAGCCACGCAAGATTGCCATAATCTTGTCGTTATAATCTTAACCAATGGCTTGTCCAGACTTGACCAACGTGAGCGACAGGGTTTGATTAATGCAAAAGTTTTGCATTGACAGAGGCGTTCCACGGTCAATATAACTCAAGCCAAATCTAATTTGCATCGTTGACCAGGCACTAATTTCTCGTTTAACGAACTTTTTCCAGGTTAGTTCAGCCATCTTCTTTTCCAAAGAGATCAACACCCTTTCAGAAAGGCTGTTGACATGCGACGCCAATGTGAAGACGAGCACATTGCAAATGGCGGAATTAATTCCCATTATTGGGAATACCAAGAATCCCGGCAGAGTGATGTCATTGTACAAGTTTATCCAGACGTACATTCCCAAAATTTCGAGTGCAGGTACGGCAATCATTAATGGCGATGCGATCTTGTCTTTGACGTAAGAGTTGAACGACTTCTCAAGCACTTGAATTGAATGGTAGAACTTGATGCATTTCGCTGTGTCTTGTTCAGTAACAATCGTTGAAATTTCTCTAAAATGGAATTGATCAGAAAGAATTAAATAATTAATGTTATTATGATAACCAAGATTTTCACAACTTTTTGAAAGACAGCAAACCATCAAACAAGGTGTCATTTGTGTGTGCTTACATGCAAGCATGTGCAACACAATGATTTAAAAATTGTTCATACTTTTTGAGTACGTTGATGTAATTCAAGATGCTAACAATTCCCATGCAGAACGTGTAGAAAAGGATGATCGTGCACGAGAACAAATTATGAAAACTCATCCAAGTTTCGAAAATATTTGTTCCAAATTGTAGAAAGTATTGCAAAACAGATGAAGCTTCATTACACGTTGGGGCCATGGACAGCAGAAATGGTGGCGTGCATGGGGAGTAGGTCAAAAGTACAAGTTGGAGCATCGGAAATACTAAGACAGACGACTGGGCAATGCGAATAAAGCTTTTCATAGACTTGGTCTCAGGGGACGACAGAGGTAGCCGGATATCTGCGTTAATTATTTTAATAGTTTACATAAATTGGGTTTTTGGGATAAATAAGGCATTCTTAATTCGTGTGCATACCATTCTGAATAATTGTCCGTTCGAAATCCAGGAATGAGTTGATAACTTGAATGGCTTCAATGTCCAAGTCGTAGTTCCATCGAATTATGAACGTCGTCAAGTATATTACAAAAAAGCTGACCCCTTGTAACCTTGCCGGCAACGTGTGCGATCCGAAGCAGAGATTGAAAAACATTCCTGCAAGATACACGAGTGAAAGGACACATTGGAGTTTGAAAATGTTGAGTTGTCGAACGTTTCGACATATGACGAATCGTCCGGTTTTATTGTGGTACTCGATCGGAGTACATTTCAAACGTTTACAGAGGCGAAGGTAAGATATGAGCGACGGGAGAAATTCTGTCATGATCATTTCGACGCTAGAAATGAAATGACCTGGTGATACTTAAAAGGTTACTATTTCTTATGGCATATCCCATGACTTGCTGATGTCAGGTTCTGGTAATTGAAACCCTCGACGTGAGCAGACAAGAAGATAACCATCAGTCTACTTAGCAATTTGATAGTTTATTTCCACACTATGGAAATCCATAATCCATAATTGTGCTTGTGGTGATGTATTTATAAAATGACGACTTTCTTTCGAATACAAAATTTCTTAATTTGATAACGCATGTTTCTAAATTCAATCCAGTACATCAAGTAAATAATAATTGCTAGAATAAGAATTAAAAGGTGTACATGACCTGAGACATGTATTCGAAGTCTATAAACTGTAGTGCTACATTGAGTTTGTTATCAAAAAAGTTGGGCTGGAGAGAAATTAGATCCATGTATGTATATATGTATGTATGTATGTACCTAGGTATTTATGTATGTATTTATGTATATGCACATATATTACTATTCCAAAAATTTTAGCAATTATTACATACTTATAGACGTAATTAAATTAGTTTACCTCGTGATAGTGATTATCAATTCGAGGTTGAACGAAGACTGAATAGAAACTTAATTAAAGGAAAACTACATAACAAAGATAACGCTCTTAAAATAAACAATATGGAGATATTTTTTGCAACGTTAATTTACACACGTATATGTATGTTTGGATATTAATATACACGTATTTATATATCTGCGTACGTGCATATAAATATGTTGTCCGTTTATCTGTATATATAAGTAAACTTAGCGATAATTTAGAAACACTAGGACATTAGTTTTCAAAATATTCACTACAAGATACACTTATGTGTATGGATATGGATATGCACATATACATGTACATATGTACATTACGAAAAAATATGTATGTGCACATATATTTAGAAGGCATCAATTTTTCGGAAATACAGTAGCATTTGTAAAAATTTGGCTCTTGGTTCGCTTTATTCGTGCATACGTTCCCCTGTCTTTGTATGGAAATCATTAAATATGTATATTTATTCACTGATATAACGACAATGAAATGAATCGAAATGAGAGGAAAACAATCGAACACCAAATTCTCGAGGAATTTAAAGAATGTAATAACGAATCCATCCATGTACATATGTACATATGTACAATACTAACATATTTTTTATGACGTTTAGCTTGCGAAACACCCACGCAATTAAAATTTTGCTCATCATTAATCAAGATTAATGACATTAAAATAAGTAAATAAAAATCCTGAAAAATAAATTCCGCAAAACAGGATATGTTGACGTCAATTATAAAAAAACCTGCCACAAATGGTAATAAATTTAACAACTTCCCATTTTGTTCACTCGTTAACCGAAATCATTTCCTTGTGCATAACGTATGTAAACAATGCGACAATGTATAAATACGTCGTCTCTGATCAAAATTCATTAACCTAATGTAATCAAATTAATCACTGGAATCGGCTGGAAAATGGTTCTCCTCTCACCAAATTCACATCTCAGTAAATCCCTTATCATTGCAACCTGCTTAATATCTTACACCTGTGGAAACATACCCGAATCTGATGACGAAGACAACGAACGTGAGTCAAACCTGTAAAAATTGTACAAAATCATGCCTTAAAAATAAATATTGGCTCCCTTATTTACTCAGCCGAAACCAAGAAGGAACGTACCGTGGAACCCACCGTGTACAACGCCAGCTATGGCAACGACTCCTCCCAGCAAATTGCCGACTACTACTATCCAACCACCATCGAGGTTGATAAAACGACCCACGTGATCATCCTAATTCACGGTGGGGCCTGGAGTGGTGGACAGAAGAGCGATATGGAAATCTGCGTCCCATTCCTCCGAGAAGCGTTCCCCTCCTTCCTGATCGTCAACATGGACTACCGCTTAGGGACTTGGTCATCGCCCGGTTACCCAAAACAGATCAAGGACGTTCAAAATCTCATAACTTTTATAAGGAATCGAATAGTCGGAAGTCGTCCTGCTTCTAACAACGCCACCGAATTGAAATTCACTCTTCTGGGGGGATCTGCAGGGGCCCATTTGGCATTGCTGTACTCGTACAAGTACAACACCGCAGGGCATGTAAAAGTCGTAGTTGACGTGGTTGGTCCCGTAGATTTTACAGATCCAGCCTACACGTTAAATCCGGTTTATAATTATATTGCATTCCCACTCGTTGGACCACGACTTTTTATTCTTAATCCGAAACCATATTTTGCATCCAGTCCGGTAAAGTATATAACGAGTGAGTGTCCTGCAACGATTGCGTTCTATGGGAATAAAGACCTCTGATTCCATTATCGCAGTCACATAGGTTGAGAGAAAAGTTGAGGAAGGAGGAGATTCCATATAAAATTGTCATGTTTGACGGGGGGCATTTCTACGATTGGAGTGAGGAGGATAAGCAAAAGTTGAAAGATGAAACGGTGCTATTTCTAAAGAAGCACTTTAAGTAACTACATTTGATTGGATTCGTAAATTTATATTAATAATATCAACTTTGTGTCGTCTATAAAGTGGAAATAATAAGGCTAGTGAATTTACGTGTGTATGGTACATATTACACTGCAGATAATTAATGAGCCACTACAATGAACGGGTAATGTAAATTTAACTTTAATCTGGGGTTCAGGTTAATTCACGTGAAGTCTTATGAAACAAATTAACCTGAACCACTTCTAAAAATGTATGTATTAAGGAAATCGAAACCAATATGACCTCATTCAAGATCTATCTATCAAATATTTCATATTGTATTTACGTATGCATTTACGTATGCGTAGAAAAAAATGTGTGTAAATCTTAGGAATTAAAGTTACGACGTAAAATTAAATTTATTAACTCATTTAACTTTATACTTATGCGTGTGTTACATTAATCAAATAATGTATGTAAAACATATTTAGTCAGCTTCAACGCTGTCATCATCAGATTCATTTATATATATTTAGGTGCTTAACTGTCACTATTAGATTCTCTCGTTGTTGCTATGCTACTGTTATTATCACACATCTGCAGTAAAGACATCACATTTAAATCGTATCTTGTAGGAAGTAGAGAAGGAAGGAGTTCCCATGTGGGTTGTCCATCGGTGAGGGGATGAAAATACTTCAAAAAGTCAACCTTGTCGTTCACTACATTTGTCACCTCTGCAGGTTGTCTGGCTTTATTAATCCAATCATTATACACATTGGGAAACATAACTGCAAGGCGTCGACTTGCCATTTCTCTTGGAATGTCGAGATTAATCAAGGTTTTACAAATCTGGTCCGGAATTGTAGCACCGTGTGGGAAGAATGTTTTGCTACAGGTTTCATACTGTTCCAAAATATCCAAGGGCGTTAATTTGAGGGACTGCAAGGATGGAAAATGTCGAGCATAAATGAGCCAACTGGTGCCTGGATTTTCAGAATGGAATTGGACGGGAAGCTTGGTCCTAGAATCATCCGTAACTGCTAGATAGTCAAAGTCGATATTATAATCGACAGCTAAAGTTTTCAAAAGGGGAAAGGTTGGGAGATGAAGAACTCTTCCGTTATGAGGGGCTGCACATATTGGCATAGTAAAATCCAGAGATACCAAAGTATTGGAATGTTTCCAAATCAACCTTTCCCAAAGTTGAATAGTTTCGGAATTAAAATCAGGCTCGTAGGGGTTTTTCAGTGCCAGTTTTCTCAGAGGTTTGTCAAATTTGCAGAGAAGTTCAAGTTCTGTTCGTGAGACGTGGTTTAGCGTAACTTCATCCAAATTTCGGAATTTGCTATCTAATTCTTCTAAAAAGTAGATGGATAATGTGGGAAAATGATGGGAAATAAGGTGAAGAGATTGAACTCGTGGAAGTGATGCAATCAAAGACCGAAAAAAGTGAAAGCTTGTGGCAGTGAGAGTTTTTCTTGAATTAGTTGAGAGGGTAAGAACTTTTAAATGAGGAAGTGAGATACTTGCTTGAGTTGTAAAATCATCATCTTCTTGAATCGTCGGGTCTTCCCATTCGCCAGCAAAATTCAAATCTTGAAGAGTTTCTTTCAGCTTATCCAAAATTTGAAATCGTATCGTCATGTCAAATGTGCTCTTAATTGGCCCTCCCAACGTCAAATTTTTGACGCTGTGAAGCCTTGAAGTGAGAAACCAATTCAAGTCGACTATCAATTTCGCTCCAGGTTTTCCTTCAGTGCAGTTGAGTTCCTTATACTTATCCGTGTCCGAGGTTGCAAAATGAGGCAATAATATGTCCCAGTTCATTATCGGATTGTGTTTCATTTCATGATTGTATTGCAGAAAGGGCGTCGAATAAAACCCACTACATGCGTGCGTTTGACCCGAATAATTTGTCTGGAAGCGAGGAAAGATGCGGAACATAGCAATAGTTCGCTTCCTAAGGATCTTGACAGCTTCTTGATTCCATATGTTGGATATGAATCTAACGTTTTTCAATTGGTTCGTGTCCAAAAAGGAAAGAATTTTTGATAAAATCTATAAACAAGGAAGACAATTAAAAATACATGTACAGGAATTAAGTTTAAATGCTACATATTTCAGATAACATAGTAAACATTAAAAGTATCATGACTAACCAATGAATTTTTTCCTGGGTAGAACAAGTCTACTTTATTATCCGTTTTACGCTTTGTCCGTTTTCGATAATGCTTTTCTATAAGAACATCTAATTCGGACAACAATTCTCTTTCCTAAAGTAAATATATGAGGAACTTTCGTTAATAAAGTCATATCATCAAAAATGTACACTTCCTCCAAATTGATGTATGATAAAATTTTACTAACTTTAAATTCAAGAACGATCCTGGAGTTGTGTATTCTGGTCTGATTTGCTGCTAAGGTCGATGGGCCAACTTCCTCGATAGTTCTTATTACTGACAATTCGTCCCCAAATTTAAGTTTCTGTTTTTCTTTCGTATTTACTGCCACGTCGTTAAGGAAAAGTACATCAACCTGGAAAATAACAGATATGTAGTTCACGATAAAGTAAATTTGCAATTAAAGTTCAACATGTACGTATATTTATGTTTGTAGAAAGTAAATAAAATTTTAGATTTACATAATTCCTAACATCGCCCTCCATCCAATCCCCCAAAGGTATCAGCCAGAATTTCTTGTCTTTGCATACGATTTCACACACGGTGCCATTCTTAGTACTCTTCTTGTCGAATTTGACGCCTTCCTCCAATCCAGGATTATTTCCACCTTGTTTTCCTCCAAACCAGAATATGAATTCTCCTTGTTCTTCCCGACTTGTAAACGTATCTCCAAAAGTATACTGAAAGTAACAAATAGAAAAACTATATTAGATCAATATTTAACTTTTTATTCTGTAAATTAGTTTTCAGTACTCTACCTTTTGCCCTTCAATATACGGTAAGATTGCAATTCTCTGACTGCGACATAAACCACCACCAGAAATTCGTAATTCGGCGTCTTTTGCAGCACCCATGGCCATCTTTGATAACACGTTGATTCAAAGTTATATTTCTTATATTTGGTGACTAGTGAACCAATTTTTGTATTATTATTATCCACACGCAGTGTGTAATACAAAGTTTTATTTTCAAGAGCAAAACAACACATGACAAGAAATACTTGGTTCGAATTTACCTGAGCAAAGTGGAGAAGAAAATGAGACTCTCGGAAACAATGTTTAGAGCTGCTTATGAATTGCATGATCCTTATGGTTATGAGTTAAATGGTACAAATAGTGCATAATATTACAGTGTAATATTTAATGTAGACGTTATTTTGGCATAAATCTTCATTAGAACAGACTATAGTTATGTGAGTTTCAAATGGCATGGTCGGCTATATATATATAGGTTTTGAGGTCCGTTTGGTCGTACCATTTCCTACTCGAAAGACGACATAATCCATGAGATTTTGTCCTTATGAAATATTCCTCGCTAATTTACATTGGACTTATTTCATAATTAGCAAATCTGTCGGTATGTATGTTCATATTTATGATCCGTCGGTTCTACAGCAATACCAAGATTTGGAAATACTAACCCTCCAGCATCCACATCCGGTCTATCTGATTTAAAAAATAATAAAATAATAAGCATTACGAGGATTAAATTTCTGTCTGTATCACGGGAACCGGCGGAAACAACCATCCCGGAAACTTAACGCCAACGGTTCCTCTTTTCCCGGTCCCCTCCCCCCCCCACTTTCCCGACACCCGCGGTTGCACAGTTGCTGTTGAACCAGAAATCGAACCCACGCATCTGGTACACAAAGAACCCATAAAACAGTATTACTCATTGTAGGACTATCGAAAAAAAACAATTAGTTCAAAAAACAATGTTCAGAAAAACATCCGTCCTGTCATACATCCTTTCCTCAAGTAATTAAATGTAATGCTTACGACTTATGTAGTTCTGGCACGTATGCATTTGCTTACAATAAATTTTAACTGAAAGCTTGACACTCTACATGCTTACATATCTTACACATGATCCTATAAAACCGACCATTGTTTGAAAATAAAGTTTATAAAACGGGTTACAAAGGTATTTTCCTGTCAGTCACAAATATCCTGAAGCTTGTCAACTTTGGAACAAAAAGTACAAAGCTATTTAAACTGGGATTATCTCCCACAATGAGAACTATAGCGTTGGTGATGTTATTTATGGGCGTGATGGTCTTACTCGCAGAGGCGTACTTTGGTAAGAAAACATGAAATATGAATAAATTGTAGAAAAATTAATTGCAAACGTGAAAGTAATTTTTAACCTAACTTTGCAGCCGACGAAGAGGACAACTATTTCGGGGGAGTGCCGCAGAGGGTCCGACGTCATCACTACTACCATGGCGATGTCATCTTCACACCCGATGGACCCTTGTACGGATATCGATATGGCCGGCGTAATTCGGGGCAGCGGTGTTAAGCAACTTGATAGTCGAGATTCATTCTACGGAACAACTTATCTAATAAAACAGTAAGCACAGTACAAGCAATATAAGCCCTGACTGGGGCTAAAAACTGAAAACTGAAATCTAAAATTAATTTTATAAATAAATTTTTGGCGTATCAATTATTTATATTCTTGAGAAGAAATTCTAAAGAAAAATAATCTGGATGGAAATTCTATTTTTGTAAAAATAAAGTACATAGTCCCAATTGACCTTCTGTTATTAAGGGGTGAAAGCCCTTTATAAGATCGTTATGTCCGTCTGTCTGTCCGTCCGTCCGTCCGTCCGTCCGTCTGTCTGTCCGTAGCTCCGATAACTTTTGAACGAAAAGACATAGACACTTGAAATTTTGAACGTAAACTCCTAACGTCAATAGGGAGGACGAGTTCGAAGATGGGCACTGTAGGTCACACCCATCAAGGTCAAAAGGTCATGAAATGTCATTTAAAGGTCAAATTGCATACATGCATCAATTTGAATTGAAATACGGATAACACACTTCTTTCACCCCTTGGTTACATTCGTTGTGACGGTTTATTACCATTATATTTAATTACAAATAATTATTTATAATTTTCACTTTTGTGCTTTTACATATAACTAATTGTAAGTATGCAAGGTACTACATATGCAATCCATTTTTAAATAATGATGTATAAAATAAATGATTTGTTTATATCGTGATTACCAAAAATCTTCATATTTATGCATACAAAAGGCGTTAGGTGATGGTTTTGACGAATTCGCGGGTGAATATCTCTGGCAGGGAGTAGAATTTTGAAGTGATTTTTGGTAGACTGCAAGATAATACTCTCAAAAAGGTATTTCCAAAATTTTAAGGTGATAGCTTCAAAAATGACACCTCCAGTGTCCTCAGAGTTGGAGGGTGCCGTAAAAACACTTTCCAAACTTAAGTACTCGTATAGCATAATAACCTAAGAGGTCAGAGGTGAATTATTCTTAATATTATAACCCTAGATAATCATTGCATGTAATAATAAAAGAATCCACAATGAATTACATAACGTTGGCCTTCCATTGTCAATGAAATTTGTCCATGAAAAGTGATAAATCGGACCGTGCACGGGAAAATTGACCTGCTGACCTTGAATGCAGACCCACTGGGTCAAATGAAGATTGAGGGTAAAGCTGGAAGTGTCCTGAGTAATATTAAACAAAATAGTTAAGATTTTGAGTAAACAGTCTTGGAGAAGGACCCAAGCTAATCAGCTGACGGGGAATCATAAAAAACTCGTAAACTAATTTGGAAAATTAATGGTCAAATTTTGTTGAAAATAAATTTTAATAACGTTTTTGTGTCCCCTGCTACAGAACTATTTTGCCTACAAGGTACAAGTGACAAAATAATAAAATTACCAAGTTTTGGTTAGTTAAATTATTTTTGAAGTTCAACCTTGATGACGACGGAAACTTTTCCAAAAATTTTATTGGGTTTGATGAAAACTCATTTCGTGGGGTGTAACCACTTATCAAAATTTAATCAAAAATATTTACAGTGCAATATACTATATGTACCTTGGATAAAAACAACGTTAGGGATTTTTAGAATCAAAGTCCTAAAATGTGGGGGCCTTAAAAGTCGAGGAGTTGCGTTAACGAGAGCATTCCATTAGGACAAGTATGAAGCTAGACTACAAAAGTGACTTAAAAGATAAGCATGAGACAAAAATGGTTTTATATAGTGAAAAGTATGCTAAGTCTCTTGATAATACTCGCAAAGACGATTTTTGCATCAGGACCTAAGAAAAAAATCTTTTGTTCAACGCCATTTTATAAGAACACTGGTTTGGAAAACTAAAAAAGGACACCTCTCTATATTTGACCTTCCCTCATTTCGCAGAGTACACAAAACCGGAAGCCAGACATGTTTACCTATAGTTTGAGACACGGGCTTTCACATAAAAAATGTTAGAAATCTCTACAACTAAAAACCATCCCGCAATTAAAATATGAATTCGTCAAAACCATGTCCTAACGCCTTTTGTATTTGATGAAGGTGACTGAGCAATTTTAAAATAAAATTAGGTACATTATACCCGAATACCGCAGAAATGTATGAATATTGAATATGTGCATACATACATGTTTAGACTATTTAAACAGACTAAATAGTCTAAGTAATAGTTTAAGTAATTTATTTCGGTGAGACCACAAAAACTTTGTTATTTAAGTAAATTATTCTGTATGCATTATGTCATTGTACCATATACCACACTTACGTATTTACAATTGAACCACCACCAGAAAATAATAAATTAATCTCAATGACACTTATGCAATACTTTCGTAATATGATTTGTTGCTGCATTGGTATATCTACGTGCATATAAATTTCTGCTCAGAAAACTAAATGTACTGATACATGATTTTATTTGCATACTTATGAATAAATATAAAATTAAAATTGCTTAAAAGCACAACAATTACAGACTATAGCGACTCTAAATCTCTGCCCACTCCATCCGTCAGCGTCCCATAGTAATAAAGTACCATATCTGAAAATGGGGCCCCCAACGGATAAATGCAGTTCTTGAAGAACCTCCCACGCACCCCTTGATCTTGAATGGATATCAAATCCGTTGCAACGCGTCGTGCTATGCGTTCCATTTCTGCTGGTGAAACTTCTGTCTGTAAATATCTGATCACCTGGCTGAAATTATCCACCACACGATCTTGCCTCGAGATTGGGCCGTTCGCAAAACCGGGGACATCCAAACGGGCTGCGAATTCATCAATGCCAGGACCATTGAAGGAATTCGGGTAGTAGACGGGGTCACCGAGTCCGTTGGAGGCAGCGGAAGTACGAATTGGTCCGTCCCGCTCGTATTTGGAAACCGGTGAGATGGGTCGGTTCACTTGAATTTCTTCAAAATTAGGTCCCAACCTATAGGAAAAAACTAAAACGAAATTGAGCTCACGCACCACACGGTATGCTAATTACAAAATTAAAATCTAAGTATGCACTATATAATTTAATTCTGACCTATAGCGCTGACTGTCCTTGTACGAAAATAATCTAGCGGCCAACATGATGTCGGGCGTGTTGGGGGATATGCCAGGAACTAGGTTGGCCGGGTCGAAGCCGGCTTGTTCAATCTCGGCGAAATAATTGGCTACATTTCGGTTTAAAACAAACTCTCCGATCGGTATGAATGGAAATTCATCCTCTAGCCACGCCTTAGTAATATCGAAGGGATTGAAGGATAGCGTATTCACTCGATCAAAGGTCAGAATCTGAGGAAACGGATATAAAAAATCACTGCCTTTTCGAGAAAATTTCACAAGTAAAAATCTCGACGTGTTCCCCAACCTTCATACCAAACGCCCAGCGGGGATAGTTTCCTGAATCGATGGCGTTGTAGAGATCCTTTGTGTAGTACCCAGGTTCAGTTCCAGCGAGTGAGATCGCAGCCTTATCCGTCAAAGGGGCAATTTTTTGGAGCGCTTTCCAGCCAAATTTGCAGTACACACTGACCCCGGCGTTGTTCGTGCAGAGGAAAATGTTTACTGCATGTCCGTTCAAGCTTCTCATGGAGCCGGGAGCGAATAAATTGTCTGAAAGAAGTTTAATGTAACGCTGTGTAGTTTCTGGGCGCAGGCTAAACAGATATTTCGAGCATTACAACAGTGTCTCTTCTCTAGTCAATTAACCATTACAATTTTAACCTTTGAAAATCAAATATCATATTATGATCCGGCTGATTGGTGACAGGATTCACGAATGAGGCACGATTAACTTCTGGAAACAGCATGGGATCACTAATGTGAAAGACGTTCGTAACAACCCCTGCAAAGTCCAGGTTTCCATCTTCGCTGGTGTAGAGGCGGACGGCGAAACCTTTCTGATCTCGAGTAGTTTCAGGAGTACCAGCTTTTGCGTTCACTTTTGAAAACCTTTAAAAATTAGAAATGTATATAGTTTTATTTTATCGCTTCTGATTACATTTTACACATCTGAAACATAATATTTACCTCACTAAAACGGGCGTCTCTTTGCCAACCTGATTGAAAACGCGAGCAGCCGTAAAAGCAGTGACGTCATTGGTCACAACGAAAGTACCAAAGGCACCGAAACCCAAGGGATGGACTACTCTTGGAGGTATTCGTTCTCTGACGAAGCTGGCCAACTTGTTGATGAGGACGGGATCCATGAGAAGGGGGCCGGCTGGTTGGACTGCGAGGGAGGATATTCCACTAGGAAGGGGATTTCCTGCCCCATTTGTCGCCTTGCGAAGATTTCCTCCGGGGTGGGTCGCTCCCCACGTGGGGAGTTGGGCGGATGAAGGGTCTTGTTGTTTATAGGGAAGAAATGCTATGGTTGTCGCAGCAAGTGTGAGAAAATATGGGAACATGATGTTGACTAGCTTGAATAAGATGTATCACTGGTTCGATAAAATAAGGAGCTTAGTAAAAGAGTAAAGGACATGACACCTGATTCAACTAAATTGACCACATCTTGCCCTTTTACTTGTTTACGGTTTATACCATAAATATACATAACTAGAGTTACAACTTTTCTTCACAGTGTGCAATGGTCCTTAAAAAACATGTCCGAAAATCAATTTTTTATGTAACTTTGAAACCGGTTTAAACTCAAAGGCATTATGCAAATTAGGGGAAGCATCACAAAATCGAATTTAAAATGGCAGCAATAATTACTTATCCAATCTTACTGAATACATATTAATGTCGATTAGAAAGCACAATTGGTCACTTTATGATATTCTGATTTGTGTTATGCCGGATGGAATTCGTTCTTTCATGGACGTATCGACCAGATTGATAAGGTTAGTTCAGTGCACTTCAAGTAAATGATCACGAGCCTGGGAAATCGCCAAGAAATGCATATTTTCTTGTAGATATTGAGACTTATCAGTCTACAGAAAACACAGAAGATGAAATTTTATTTACCAATAAATTTGACACGCTTTTCTTGTTAAGCTGAATAGAATAAGTAAATGAGTATTATTTGTTTGTTACATAATAAATATTTACTTCTGCAAATGACTATTTCCATGCAACTTGTCTCATGTTGACGAATGTGATAATCGTCTCACTTTGCGCAGTACAAACTCCTAGTCTCAATTTCGCTCAAAAACCTTACTTGGATCCCGGAGCTCGCTCACTCACTCACTGCTTCTGCATGCTGAAGGACAAAGTTGGTATTGAGATTCGCAATTTGAGAATGGCGAATCCTATGGTATAATTATTGCATGGTCACTCGAACGCAACGCGATAACGAAATCGCAAAAGTATATATTATGGGTTTTTAGCATGCTCCCTATTTACCAGTTTTATAAATCTGTAAAGTTTGATTTTTCTACAAAATTCCAGGTGGTTTTTACTGTGTGTGCATGATTTCTGAAACTGCAGTTGACGTTCTGCCCTTGTACAGATATTGTCTGCTTATTTCGAAAATGATCTGTCTAGAAATGACTAAATTTCAGCATTATTTTTATCTGTCTTGGCGAAATGTAGTTTTTCTAAAGTTTTTCACCACATTGATAATCATTATCAAATTAAACAGATTATATTGCGAGATCAAATACAAAATATACGAGAAGAACATTTTCATGAGATACGATTACGAGAATATTACATAGCCAAATTCACAAAGGCATATTTATCAAATAGCAAGATCATTTTTTAGCCAGACTGTCATTATGGACGAATGTCACTAAAAATATTCCCAAAGAATTTTAGAGTATGCATCAAGATGTCTAACTTGCACAGCGCAGTCTAAATACATACAATCACAGGAACACTTGCCAATTAAAATTTTCTTTCAAATTACTGTACCATTTGACACTTTGTATGCATGCATTTACCTAAAAAGATGTATGCATGCATAATAAAAATCTAAGCAGTTAAGTGAAGTTGGGTCATACATACATACATAAATATTTATCATTACTTTTTACACATGACATCATCCATCCCGGTGTTTGCCAATTGGTTCAAAGCCTGAACTTTTCATTGTATCCATGCTACACGTGCTGACTTGCATGTGTGCAAATGACCTTGAAATTTGTACGATATCTGGGCACGAAAGGCGCTACTCTTTTGTCAAGGGCCATACCACGTTGAATGCACCAGTTCTCGTCCGATCACTGAAGTTAAGCAACGTCGGGCCCGGTTAGTACTTGGATGGGTGACCGCTTGGGAATCCCGGGTGCCCTTGGCGTTCAATTTTTTTGCAGATTTTTAAAATGATTTTGCATTTTAATGTAAATAAGTGATTACATATCTGTGTTTAGTTTCAAGTTGAATATCTCGATTATATACATAAATATGTACACTTTTTTCTTCAACTGTCAATTGTCTTTTTCATATTGACGCCAAATCACACACTACACTGGAGGGAGACCTATGGAAGAGAGTGAATTAATTAATGCAAATTATCAATGCAGTTCTTAGGATTAGAACGGATGCATGCGAGAATTTTGTTTGATGCTATTGTATCATTGGAAATTAAAATGTGATTATGTTCTAACCTGATGGGTAATTTGATGTACGATAATATTGAATGTTTGCATAATTAAAATCTCAAGTCTGGGACAAAATATTCAACAATTACGTATGAAAAACCTATGTACAATTCTAAAATTGGAGAAAAACTCTAAAAATTTAGGAACAAAATTGATGTCAAATTGCACTTAACCCTTTAACGTGCATGATTAACGACAAGAAAATGCATTAAATCGGGAACACTATAAGTATTTTGTGGTCATGGCGCAGGAGGAGAAATTCTGAAGTTTTTAATAAAACTCGAAAAACTGAAAAATCAAAAATTTAACATTGTGTTGTATAGGGAAATATCCAAATTTTCGGGAAGAAAATCTTCAAATTTAGCATTGTGTTGGCATAGGAGAAATCCCTCAAAATTTCAGTAAATTTTAGGTCACAGAGAGAAAATGGTGAAAATCAATGGCCTCCTAGAAACGACAATTGTCTTCCTTCCGCGCCATGACCACGATTTTTCAGGACGACTTTTGTCGTACTCCCATTTCTTATAAAACGACTATTGTCGTCGTTACAGTTTAAAGGGTTAAATGCTATTTATATGCGTACATATGTTCCAACTACGGCCGAGTAGAAATCCACTTAAATTGTTGCCACATTTGTGGAGACCATAACAGAAATTACAATGAGCTTGAGTTATTTGTATATATGTAAACGTTTCGCATTTATTTATACTTCCAGAGCCTTAATTATCCTAACCAATCTTTTTTTCATAATTTAAACTTTAAAATTAGTTTAAACGTCAAATTCGTATATTATAAAATCCGACCGACTGACGTATGAAGTATAAATAAATATATACAAATTACATCTTTATAAGTAGCTACAGTTGTTTATACTAATAATATCTCAATTAATTTACAATGACGCATTTTAGCAAAGAGTAAAAAATAGGGTTCATAATGTCGTTCTAATAACTTTATGAACATAATGCTTCATATTTTTAGGTAAGTTCAGGAATGATTTTTATAAAACCGCTTTACATGCTTATAACAATTCTTATAATGTGATCAGAGTTTGAATTGTCATAGTCGAACCTTACTTCCGCACACATTGTTCCTCATCCAAAAAATATGTATTCCAATTTACTATACAAATTGTTGTACATCTCGACCAAAGCCGTCGTAACAATTGGCGTCTTCATTGCTCCCCTTAACCCAAAGACCAGATTGTTTTACAAGACAAGAAACTACCGAAAAAGGAATACGCTGGCCGTATCAATTTTTACATGCTGGGTAGTATTCGTGTGGATTACAACAATCAAACTTTGGCTTTATCATGGCGGCGAACAGAATCCGCAATACCACGCCACGTATGGCTTCAGTTGTGTATCACTCCTCATTTTTTGGATGGATGCAAATTTCTACATTCACCAGGATGAACTTGTCCTCGGACTTAACCGGATCCTTCTATACTTTCCAGGATTCGTGGGTAATAAGATTAATTTTCCTTTCCTTTAGCAGATTTATGTTGAGTTTAAGCATTAACTCAGAGAAATGGATCCCTAACGCCAAGAAGAACAAGAAGCTGGTCTTGTACTTGACCATCATGGATGTTCTCGTTTTCTTAGAAGTCGCCCTCTTCCTCCTGCTTCCCATCACGAAGGCGATATTTTTCATCTCCTCGCCGCACAATCCTCTTCATCCGAGGCAAATACTCCCCACGGCGTATGACCTGAATCAGAATGGATTTTTGAACTTGATCTTCCTCATCTTTCTGGTGTGGACGGGGTGCATGTCGTGGTACACGATAATGTTGTTCGCAGTTATGGGAACAATCTACATGGGTGAGACGACAAGAGATTCATAATTTGTATGTAAATATACCAATCAAATTTTAATCCGGACTGTAGTTTCGGTGACCCTGGTAATGATAGAGTTCAAGATAAATGCTACCAATCACATGGCGTCGGCAGCGTTAAGGACCCCGGTAAATCTGCTGAGAGAATACATAAATGTGCATCTCGTGCACTCATTGATGATGCAAAGTTTGGGGTGGACATTCGTCTTCATGCATGGACTGCTGTCACATATCTGCTTGTTCTGCAATTTCTCACTCTTGATAAATTGGGAAACGTTGGATAAATCGTCAGCGGTAAGAAAACAAAACGTGTTAAAGGACATTGAATAATATCAAGTAGAATACAGCTAAGAATTTTGCTAATATTTTAAAATTAGACCTTCCTGGCCATGTGGTCCATCATAGTGCAAATTGGGTGGGCCACAAATCTCCAAGTGACTGGAATGTTTCATTCATATTCGGCAAAGACGCTCAAGTCGTGGAAGGGAATTCACTTTAGGGACAATTTGGAGAAGAAATATTTTACGAAATTTGGAAAAACATTGAAACCCATAGCGATTGGGGTCGAGGGGACGATGACATTTAATAGATTGACGGCAATATTGTTCCTCAGGTCAATTATTACTGGGACGATAAGGACACTGCTCACTTTAGGCGTGCCGAATGCTGAAGATACAGCAAATGTGTTCAATTCCATATCTTCGACAACTTCATAATTTATTCCACGAACAATTATTTATTTCCCAACAATTCAAATTATTCAATTTAATGTAAATAATTATTACAAAGCTTCAATTCACAACAGGAAAAATATATTTGCATAATAAATTAAGAATATAACACTATGCGCATTTAATATCCACCCAAACGATCCGTTTACAATTTAGAGATTTGTCCGTGAGACAATGATTTGGTAGAAATCATATCTTACAATTTATTAATTTAACAATATTTCTATCGTTAGTCGTCGACAGCGTGTGTCATCCAGTGAGCGCAAACCCCTTCTCCAAAAGAACTGGTTCTCCTCCTGGCGCAGACCGGAGAGCAGCATTCCCTGGGAGATTCACAAATTTCTCCGTTCGGTTTGCAATCTGGGTCAGGGGCCGTCTGGAAAATTAATATTTCGCACTTATTACAAATCGAATGTGACTAAAATTGCTGCGCGTACCGTTAATTCCAATGTAAAAAAAGTCACGATTGACAATAAAAGCCATACACGCAATGGTCCCATGATCTAAATGACGGATTTGACCTTACTGTAATTAAACAAATTGCCAAATAGTTAGGGTTATTGATTTCCAAGTCTTAAATTAATTGAGTAAAACAAATATTACCACTTGACAGTATTATTGTTAGTTCGATCGACGATAAGTTTACAAATTCACTGGTGGTACCATATATGCATATGTAAAATGGCAATGACCATACAATGACCCGATTAATGTAATTAAGTATGTATGTATTTACCTAAGTATACACTCACATAGATATTGTCATTGATGCTGCAAATCCACACAAGATTCAAGACAATCAGTGGTCACCGAGAAACTTCCGTGTGCGTGAGTTGTAAATTTGTATGTATTTACATATGTACGATTAGAGAACATGGTACCATTTATTCGAATACATTTGAAATGGAAACATGTTTATTTCGATTGCCTATTCACTTCTGATTTAATTTCTGTAATGGAAAGTGCAATTGTAACATGGCACACAAATGTAAATATGAACTGGCTTTTATTACAAAATGTATGTATTTTATTTGTCAGGGTCTGGGTTAGATTAAATTTAATAAAAATCTAAACCGACATGCAGTTCATGGCTTTGGAGTTTGATTGCAGTGGGTGGAAGTATAAATTTTGTAAATATTTATTACATAGATACATGATACTTGTAAGTTTAATTGATCATCTAATTTCAAAGGTGTAAAGTCTATTAATATAAGAAGTCGGGAATTTGTAACGAACCGTCGGTTGGACAGGTGCAAATTCCAACATTTTGCATTTTTGCAGACACAAAGAAATGAGCACCTCGTGAACTCAAGTCAAAACGAAGATAACGCTCGGGTCGAACCTGCACCTGTCGACTCTTTAGCTCATTCCAGTCTTAATTTTGCTCCAAAAATACACTGATGCTCCAGCCACGCCAAAAGGTCAAGTGAGCGTCACTTGGGCTGAAGGTGGGTATAAAAGCAGATGAGGCTGACCCGATCCCTTCACTTCTCGTCAAATCTTCCTTAAGGCAGCTTCTCATCTTCCGCTCAACTTTTCTTAAAACCTTTTTCAAAGTTTCCGAAATAATATTTCCAAAAAGCAATCTCGTTTCAAGAGTCAAACCAACCAAGAAAATTTGCAGAAAGCATGGC
Organism: Folsomia candida; assembly: GCF_002217175.1. NCBI lineage: Eukaryota > Metazoa > Arthropoda > Collembola > Entomobryomorpha > Isotomidae > Folsomia > Folsomia candida. The sequence goes on from NW_019091197.1 coordinate 5,398,775, forward strand.
AATGTCTAGTAGAAAGTTGGGGAACGAATATTCTGAGGAATTTCAACGCGAACTTTCATGGATTTGGAAAATGTTGGAGAATAGAAATGTGACGGAAATCTCAGCCAAAGAGGTAATTATTTTCTATTCGATATTTATCAGGGACATTATTAAGTTTGTCGCATTATAATTCCGCATGAAACAAACGGACATAAAAATTGTTGATTTTTGCTAAATAATTACATTTTGTTATTTGTAGGTCATCCCACTCGACTTGTCACCCGTGAAGAACTCGTCGGAGGATTCTTCAAATGGATCGCCATCTCCACCCGCAGCAGAATCCTCGTCATCGTTCCAACCTATTTTTTTCACTGGTTCAACCCCATTTCCGGCAGTAGCTCCTTCTTCTCCTCAGAAATTCAACCCCATCGTCGGCACGTCGGTCAAATTTTCGCCATCGCCAGCTCCGAGCTCATCTGGGTTCCGCCCACTGCCAATAAACATTCTGCCGGACACGAGCAATTTATGGGAAACGGAAAAATCCAATTTGCTGAGCAATTATGTTGGACGCGTGGACAGACCGGTCCCGATCTACACTCACCCGGCCGTCGTGGGAGAGCGGACTTTTGAGAAAATCGTCCCCCAGACCAATTACGTCCTCCAAAAGGCAGATGGTCGCCCAAACATTGACAAGGAAGAGGTTTATTTCTATTTACTCCCGGACAAATCTCAATCAGTGAGCGCAGATGAATCGGTAAGATTACAATTATTTAACTAAACCCCAATCTCATTAAACGCAAAGTAAATCGCTGAAAATCTCCTCTGTATTTCGAACCCATAAATTCTTGATAATTTCAATGAGTTTACTTTTTCCTCCCGCAGACCGCAGCCAAGAACACGATGCTGAAAGTATGCGGAAAAATCACTCACGCCTCTGGACAAAGCAGTTCCGTCGAGATGCAAAAGTTGGACCACAGCCCCGGATTTCTTTGCTCCTTCGTCCCACCTTTTCCTGGAAAATACTCTGCCAACCTTTTCCACTGCCCGAACGGCATTGTTGAAGATGTTGACAGCAAACAACTCTGCCCTGCCATCCAGTTGGACGTATCAAGGAATTATTCTTCGGATGCTCGTACCCCGTCCATCCCGATGATTCGGCTGGGCAACAATGGCGACAAGTATTGGGGCATCTCCGTTGACCACTATGCAGATCGGGTGAGTCCTAATTTATTTCCAAAGGTTTCAAGCAGCATTCATCATAGAATTATCCTAAAATTGTGAATTTTTTCACTTTTATGCAGTTGTACGTAACGGATCGCGATCAAAGCGACGTAATCGTCATCGATTCGACCACAAGCAAAATAATCAAACGTTTCGGTGGGCGTCAGTCCAGCCTTGGATTTCACGACGGTCAATTATACCGACCAAGCGGGATTTCGGTTGATCATGTCAACAAACGACTTCTCGTCTGCGACAAGGATCACCACCACATCTGCATCTACTCGATGGACGGACTATTCGTATCCTCATTTGGCACGAAAGGTAAGTAAATCGAGGTTTTGAATTGCTTATTTCCGCTCCTGTTTTAATTACTTGACACATGATGACATCGTATGATTCTGAAAACAGGTTACGGTCCTGGAGAATTCACCTACCCGTGGGATGTCGATGCTTCTTCTGACGGGAAGATGATTGCAGTTTCGGATTCGCAAAATCACAGGGTCCAAGTATTTGATCGTTTTGGAAATTATTTAGCGAAGTTTTCCGTTTTCGAAAAAAATCCCTACGGGTACAAAAAGTTGTTTGAATATCCGCGTGGAGTTGCCTTCAGCAAAGATGGTGAGTTGGATTTATGTGAAAATTAGAATTTGCATGGCATAATTTGTGTACAATTTTCCACCCTAAAATGACCCTCCCCAAATTTTATGTCTGCAGGTCGCTACATCTTTGCCACGGACTTTAACACGAGTAGCATTATGCGAATCGAGGTGGCTTCAGGGGAGCTTAAAACGATGGGAAGGCAGGGATCGAAGTGTCGTTTGCAAGGCGTGACCGTGGACGAAATGGGAAATATTCTGACCTGCGACTCTCGTCACGATTGCCTTCGCGTCAGCTCGGAGGACGGAACTCTGCTCCATACTCTGCGCCACGTGGGAAAAAATCGACTCGGCGTTCCTGTCGACGCCTGCATCACGAGAGATGGACACGTCGCCACGCTCACTTTGAAAGGAGAAATTTATTTTATTTAGAACATTTTAGTGTTTCAGAAAATTGATGTCATATTGCTCGATTGTTTCAGTTCCTGTGCAATTATTATGTGATTGTATTTAGTACAAATTTAAGTGATATTTTGTATTTATCATGATGGAAGTCTTTTAGACCGTAATATTAGTTTGCTATCTTGTAAAAGATATATTATAAATCGATGTGATGCATAATACATATGTCAGTGTTGGACAGTAGTGTATGTATGTCAGAATGTTTTAAGAATATATTTTGAGACTTACTGTTCTTATAATGAAGCGGATTCCATTAGATTTATGTAGATTTATATTAATAAATACCAATTTTATATTCTTATCTTTTGCTATCGATCTCCACTTTTAATTTTTGAATAATTGCATCCGATCATAAATTCATTTTATTTACTCCATTAAAATGTTGTCATAAAAATCTATACTGCCGTTCATACTCATATTTTGCTATAACTTAATTTTGACTGTGAAATGAGTGGTATTTATTTTACTTTCACTTTCATGGACTAACCATGAAATTCACTCATTTACATAAACCCATGGCGCCTCCTACCAAATTTCGAAGCTGAAATCTGATACATCTAAATGCTGACTTCTAAGCTAAAGAGAAATATTTAAAATTTAAAAAACTCAATCCAAATACAGGGACCGGTTACCATTAAGATCGTTGCTGTGAGTTTTGTATACAGATTATTTGCACATATGCACATTAATGAAAGAAAGCATTTCTTATACATATGCATAGCAATAGCTTAATGTTTTATCGGCTTGACCTTATTTTTTTGGTTAACGATTGTTAACTTTTTGCATGCTTTTTTTACGCGTCTACCGAAGTCAGAGTAAAAAAATTATATTTATGTACTTTATTCAATGTCAACTACTCCATTTCTATATTTGTGAAGCATGTTTCATTTCTAAAGATTGAATTAATGAAAAAATCTCTCCTCGGAACGAGTTTTCAAAGGGAAAGTTGCATTTATTCACTACAAAACTGCATGCATGCAGGCTCTCAGTTAGTCACCTTTCGTTGTTGTCATCCTTCTCATTGATTGTGTTCACAGTTATGTAGTAATTACGCCTCATGTAACTTGGATTTTGACGAAATTTTATACAATACGCTGAACTGTACTGGATTTACATTAGCAAGAAGACAACGATAAATATCACTGGATAAATAAAACAGTCAGAATTTTTTAAAAATAAGTTGCGGATAACTCTGTCCAACCATGGGAAAAATTATCTTCCCATCGTTAAGTTTCATTCTGCCTGTGGTTTTATTTCTGGTCAATGGTAAGACAGAGCTAATTTTAATTTACAACCAACAATTTTTAGATTTTTAGTAAATCTGTATTATTTACATAAAAATTCGTACATTAATGTTGACCATATGCATATTTATATTTATGTATAGCGAAATACTAAATATATGTGCCTATTTACATATTATTTTAACATTTTTCAAAATCCATTAGATCTGCACGGCAGAGAAATTTCTCGACGAAGCAATTCAAAAAATGTGACGGACATCACCGCATTTCTTCCCGTTGTCAGCAAAGAGCGTCTCCACCAAATCAGATTATTCGACAGGATGAAGTGCTTCCCTAAAGTTTTGTGCACGCTGACTAAATCCGGAGCTTTCAAGAAAATGGGGATTGTGAGCTTAAATGACTTAGCAGATGGTTATCTTCGCCTCTTATCCGCTTTTCCTGGTGGGCCACCATCTCCGTGAGTCGATAAGTACTTCGCTTATCTGTGAGACAAGGCTGGGTTAAACTAATAATTGTGCTTGCAGAGACTTGGTTGAAACCACTGCCAGTTTCAAGAATGAATTTGACGACCTTATGCATTCAACGTATAGTAATGATGACGTCGAACGTGAAAAGAGCCCCAGCAAGGGTCGAGATGATGACGAAAATGAGAGTGAAGAACTCCTCCTAAGCGATCCACTCCTGCATCATAAAGAAAAATTGGAAATGAAGAAATTGATGGCCGATTTGATGGCGGAAGATCGAGCAGAGGCGCTAAGGAAGCCGCCAAGTTGGGCGAGCACGGCAATGTCACTTCCGTTCAAGCTGGGGTCCACCATCCTTAGAGATGTAGTGGTGCCTTATTTTGTCGGCGACGACGGCGCCAGGCGGAGACGCGACATAAATATGGACGCTTATTTTGAAATACAAAATGACGACAGGGTTGGCAAAGCGGTCAAGCTTGGGAAAAACGAGGTGAGTTATGAATTAATTTAGTATAGAGTTGTGCCAGTAGTACATATTTTTATAATGTATTTTACTTATTAATCCAGGACCCCATGACAAGTGCGATGAAACAATGGGATAAATTAAAGAGTCCGCAACAATGTGGCAGGGTATATAAGGCGTGTCCTTTTGAAGCGTGGGAAGTGGTCAGCATGATAAAGTTAATAAGGAATAAGCAATAAGTATTTCTCTTATTTATCGGGGTATAAATGTGTACTTATACGGAGTCAATTTTAAATTATTAAAATTTTTGTAATCTTGCAAATACATATATGACGATTGAAACTTTGTATGCAGTTTTAGTGTGATAACTATTAATACTAATATTAAAGAATGATTCATTACCGATTACTTTGTTATTTAATTATGCATCCATTTTTAATGTACTACTGATGGTTCTGATTTTAGAGTAGCAGAAATTATTTTTAGGGCATTCATTTTCCATTAATTTTTCTTCTTCCTGTATGCATATTATTATTTTTAGTTCTCACTGATAGGCTTGACAAATGTTTAAAAGCGAAATTGTAACGAGATCTGCTTAATTTATCTCGGCATATTTTACGACCAAGGTCGTCGTCGTAGAATGTGTGATTATCGACCTGCTAATTTTTCCTGTGTAACTGCACAATAAAGTCGCAGGAACTACAAGACTACCAACTACCAATGCTCTGATTAGGGCAAAATTAATTTTCAAAGATCATTAGTGTAATTTTGCTCTAGCTTTTCGTTTCGAGCAGAATTGTTCAAGTGGCACAAAACCCTAAAAGCTACATACGGGACAAACCCCACCCGTTTTTAGGCGAAATTCTTGTTCTGGATAAAAAATATGTAGAAACGCATAATAAATCACCAATAATAAATGTGAATTTACGTACAGTCAGAATAAAGTGCAAGTGCAGTGTAAATAATGTGCGGATAATTAAATATTCCACCAGAAATATACATAAACATTAAATGATTACGACGTTTCATTTTCCCAAAAGTTATAAATAAAATAAACTCCAGTAATCATACAGTCAATTATTATGTATTTCAATTTTCAGAATGCAATCATTTTTTACAATTTGTATATATAAATACAATATATAAAATGATAGTTCAACCACAAACAGAAGATTGCATATGCTACACACACATTGCAAGGAATTGTTATCGCCATAAACTTTTTACATGGAAGTAATAAATTAAAACTTAATCAAATCAACAAATGATAAACCTCAGAAATACGAGTGCAGTTTATTCATGCTTGGTTACTCACCTTCCAGTCGTATAAAATTGTCATTATAATTGTACTTATATACGTACTTGTTGCTTGTCGGATGAAAATGGCAACTGTTTACACCTGACGCAAATACTTATGATAAATATGATAGCCAAAGCACAATCAAATCTTGTATTGTACTTTTTTTTAGAAAACACATCCAACTAAATCATTCAGGAGTACAAATACAATTCACATGTCAAAATAATTCGGATGAAATCCAAATCCGTGTTTACACCAATGAGGAAACATTTGTTTCCAGAAAAATATACGATGTTGGACAAGCGTACACAAAATGATGGATATAAAAGCGAGATCATTTTGATTTTAAGGTATCAAATAACATAGCTCCGTATTCAAAAGACTTTCTGAAAATCTGAAAGATTTTTCCAATCCAAAACCAATTCAAAATGAAGTTCGCAATAATCGCTGTCGCAACAATCTTTGGGTTTGCAACCCTGCATTCAGCACAAGCTAGTAAGTCAATTGTAAAAAAATGTATACTGATTTTCAAACCGAATATTTGTATGAAATTCTGTGCCTGGATGTTTTAGTGACTGGGGACGCCACTTGGTACCACTTGAACGGGGGCATTACTGCATGTGGGGAACGTTTTACGGATCAAGATTTGGTGGCCGCAACGGCTTTCAATTACTGGACACACCCAAACCCAAACCTGGACCCCATGTGTCAACGACGAGCACGTGTGACAGATCCCACTTCCGGGCGTCAAGTGGTGGTTAGAATCAAGGACAAATGTGGTGGTTGCAGGTCTGGCGACATTGACCTTTCGCCTGCTGCCTTCCGTCAGTTGAGAGACTTGGGAGTTGGAAGATTCCGAGTCAACTGGGATTTCATTTAAATGATGATGTTTCCATTGATGTTGGGTACTTTGGGGGAGGGATGCCAATAATTATATTTATGTAGAAATGTATACTATGAACACTATGTAAATTACATATGCACAGCAAGCAAATTTAAATAAATATAACTTCATTTTAAAATATAAAATTCGTCAATATTACCTAGTTATTTGTGATTGTGAATGATCCATTGCTTATGAACCCTACATACATACAAGTGCATACTCTCCGTACTAGAAGTATGTATGTATGCACTTATAGTTGTATGCAATACATAAATAACTATTAATAACTATTGCGAAATTCGCAATGCGAATATGTACATTTCTATACTCCATTGAATAAATTATGTACATATGTACCTATCATAGTAGAGCATTAGTTGAGAAATGCAGTTTTAAAACTGCTTAATTCATAAATACTTGATACTAAAAAAATCCCTTCGTCCTCACTACACATATATACTTGTTCTTAAATTCACTTTTACTATTCAGAAAATTCTTGCTGGAAAAATGGTTTTCATGATTTTCAGTATGTGCATAAATACATACATGCATGGGATGTGCTGTGCATATGAAAACAACGAAATTGATTAACTGCGTTACCGATTATGTACACTTATGTACTAGGCGTTGTTATCCTCAAATTTTGTAAACGACGTAAGAATCTAAAAAATCCCGATTTTTGCATTATATAATTTATAAATGACGGCTTACATATAACTGTAAACGATGATACAAGTATCATTTTTCGTTTTATTTTATAACACCATGCTTGTAAATTAATTGATACACACATATACGCAAACCATAAAAACATCAATGGGAATAAATGATGAAATATGTATTTAGTTTTCATATGATATTTCACACATGTACCTATATTTACCTGCACAAAAACTTTAGAACGAAAGAAATGTTTTTCGGTGACCTTACCTCCATATATGTACCGACTGATTTTACTGAAAACTTTAAGATCTATTGATACCATTAATTAACTAGATAATTGATTTGTTATGTGCACACAAGTTTCACAAACTCCTCAAATTTAACAAAAGCAAATTTATACGAATAAAGTCAAGACGTAAAAGTTTTATCGGGATTTTATTACTCACAGACATTCATTCAGATCTTGTCAGCAGACGGATAGTACAGCAGACGTAACAATTTTTTACGACCCGGCTGGCAATCAAAATAATCTTAATTTATACACACGACGTACTTTATCCACCCTGAGAGAGGTCCCTTATCAATTGATCAATTTGTAAAACGAGTCATAAATTGATGGACGCATCACATAAATATCCTCGTAATTAGAGCAGTGTTTGACGACATGTCAACAGCGAATGCATATCAGGGCTGGGTTATTTGGCAGTACTGGTTAGTCGTGGTCATGGTGGTGGACTCGGCAGAGATGTGCTTGTGGTTTTTGTGGTTGGCCGTGACTTGGATCTTTCTGCCTTTGTCTACGTACGTACATTTATAATGGACTTGCGAATACTTTGCGAATTGGACTCATTGGTATTTATCAATGGGAAGAAGGAATTAAAGAGAAGGGTTCGCTAGCGCAGAGAGTGAGGACTCCAAACTAAGAAACGTTTCTGCTGAGCCAACCTCAGATAAGGAAGAATTTAGTCGCAACTTTTACTCGTGAGCTTCATCATGTCTCCTCTTTTCATGGAACGCTTGCCACGTACGAGTCCTGAGGGAAGGGCAACTTACTAAATTATTGTAATTAATTATAAATAAGGGTGCTGCTACAGGCCTCTGTCTAATGTATGTATGAGACACAAAGGCACAGATGTATGGTCATATATAGAAGAAATGTCAACCTTCCTCAACTTCAGCCCTGCCACCCAACCCAATTTAATACAATTGTGTAGTGCATGACAACACGCAGTACAAGCCTTTCAAAATTTCATTGATTGATTGAAAAATAAATAAATTTGCAAATAAACCATGAATTTCATCACCTGCATAAATAAACACTTAATAAATGATCGCGTCATACAGATACATAACTCGTGAATCATTTGTTTAAAGGTCCAGTGGGATCAAGGTGTAATGATATGTTAATAGCAATTTACATTTTTTTTGCTAACCATGACAAACCTTATCTTATCATCTTAACCTTAAACTCGGCAACTTCCCATCCCAGGAAGTGCGGAAGTAGTAACATCCATCACCCAATTAATAACAACGCGTTATTTAATGTATGTAAATACATGTGGGTGAATCACTGCCTGTGAGAGATCATTACGATGCAGAGACTACGCCCGCCCTTGATTGTTGATCATGTTTGACTTCATGGAATGGAATGTATTGGATAAAAAACTTAATGGATTCACTCCTCAGACGAGGAGATCACTGTACATACCATTAATAAAACCTTGCTCAAGGGTAATTTAATAATGGGGGCAAAAAATGAAGTGGTCCTCAAACTAGAGCAGATTCACTTTTGTCAGTCAAATGTACCCAAAAATATGCATGTAACGCCACGACGAGACAGAAGCGTCGCTCCAAATAAAATAATGAAGTGTCATTAATTAAGTCAATGAGATAATATTTAATCAATAAACTTGTTTCTGTTTTGTTAGAGGTTACCCAGTCCAAAAAAAGTGATGCTCATCATGGACGTGACAGACAAGCGGAGGTGTAGAGATAGATAATTAGTGTTAATTGTCATGTTAAACATAGTAATTAAGGTACACATAGATAGTTTTGGGGTGAATCATGTATACAGCGGCTTCCGATAATTCTGAAATTTCCTGTCGAACAATTGGGATCTTGTAAATTCTTGGAATATTTTGTATATATCCCATTTATTTATTCACGGTAATAAATACATATTAGTCGTGGCATGATGCACACCCAATCTCAATACCATCTCCTCACTTGTTAATAATATAATAACACCAATTACGCACCCATCCATCCACCAACAACCAATGTCATTAACATCTCGTCGCATTAAATCTCTCCAAAGTCCTTGCTCCTTAACTCCCAAGTTTTTTTAAACAACCTCTAAATCAACTCTGACGCTGCATAAGTGATCCATTTAATTTGTAATTTATATTCTGAAATGTTAATATGTTTAGATTACGGAGATTATTTATTATTTGCGTGTGTTGTGATGTAGTAATACTAATCAATTGGTCAACTTTGGAGTGGAGTGGGCTCGAACAAGTGCCATGTATGAAATCGTGTATCTCGTATTGATCTCTGTTGCCAATAATCCAATCCATCGATACGTTCACAAAGTGAAGAATCCATACGAGCAGAGACAAGACAAAAATGCTCCCTGAGATCAGGTACCGTGTGGCCCTTGCTTGTGGTGTGGTCGATTGACTGACTCCCTTCTTTATTCCTTGGGCACCTTGGGCATTGGACGATGTACGTACATACGCACACTACGTATGTACGTGCACATTTGTAGACGATGATGATGTTATATAATGGTAATGCTTTTCAGATACGCGTGTGTGTGTCTGTCTGTGTAGACTATCTCTTCTTTTGTTACAGAGAAGAAAAAACGTTACCAAGGCGGACGGAAATTGTAAATTGTATAAAAGAAGAATGGAATTGGTCAAATTGTATCAGTTCCAAGTTTCTCATCCAACTACAAGTTCTTAGACAAAGACAAGCAGCAAAATGTTCAAGGTGGGTTTCCATTATTTCAGTGCGGTGAATATTTGCGGTGCTAATTTGTGAAAAATTTTGCCATTACATAGATCGTCGCCCTCCTCTCCCTCGCCGCGGCCGCTTCTGCCGGCGTTGTCGCCCCCGCTTTCTACAGCGGAGCGTCCTACGCTGCCCCAGCTTATGCTGCTGCCCCAGCCGTCTACCACTCCGCCCCAGTCGTCAAGACCTTCGCCGCCGCCCCAGTTGCCGCCTACCACGCTGCCCCAGCTGTCTACCACGCTGCTCCAGTCGTCAAGGGTGGGTTTGCTGAAATTTAGCACAACTTTTTTGAAGACAAAAGGAGCAAATGTCTTATTTTTCTTGTAACTTGTAGCCGTCGCCGTCCAACCCGAACCATACGATCCCCACCCACAATACAACTACGGTAAGTGTTACCTCACCCAGTCAGAAATGTCCGCAGAATCAAGTTGCCTCGTAATAACCTCTTTTTTCATGATATTTAGGATACTCCGTGTCCGATGCTTTGACCGGTGACTCCAAGACCGCCTCCGAATCCCGAGACGGAGACCTCGTCAAGGGACAATACTCCCTCGTCGAGCCCGACGGTGCCATCCGAACCGTCACCTACACCGCTGATGCCGTCAACGGATTCAACGCCGTCGTCGAGCGATCTGCCCCAACCGTGACCAAGGCCGTCGTTGCTGCCCCAGCCGTCTACCACGCTGCCCCAGTCGTCAAGACCTTCGCTGCTGCCCCAGTTGCTGCCTACCACGCTGCCCCAGCTTACGGTTACGCCGCCGCCCCCATTGCCAAATACCACTTTTAAATACTTTCTTTAAAAGTAGGGAGAGAAGAAAAAATGTGATACTTTTCCAAGCTCTAAATTTATCTAAAACTTGAAATTTGTCCTCCTCTTCCAGGCTAATTAGTTGATTCGATGTGTCTTTCGAAGTGTTCAAATATGATGATGAATATGTATTTATATTTGAGTGATGATAAAAAACTGTAATAAATCTGTTGCAAATTTATATTTGAGAGGGATTTTCGATTAATTTTCTGTGAGAAAATCTGCCAGCATACTGTACAATTGTATACTCGTGCATGCCTAAAATGCATAGCTTTATGTATTTCACTTCATACCTTTGTGCAATGCGATGGTGAAAGTAGAGTATTTATCAACTATAAATACACGTTACAATTTCTCGAATGAATACGTAGAATGACAGTTTCTGTAACATCACAAAGCCAATCACTTTGTACCAAATTGTTGTAATAAATTCAATAACTATGTTTCCATTTTAGTTTTGACATATTCCCAGTGCAACAAAACTAAAACGACGTGATCCACTTTTTAAATCCTAATGAAAAGTGACTTTTCTACTTAATCCCACGGAATGCTTAAATGTTCTCAAGGCATATTTTTTATTTGGTTAATGGAGTTAAAAGACATAAATGCATTCATCTTAAGTCTCTGTTAAGTAGATAATCATATCCACGTATGCCTTAAGACATGAATCTGAGAGGTTACAGTTTGTGTTAGTTCAACTTGACCAATTTTTCACTCTTCTCCCACAACTTTGTGGCGTCCTTCTCGCTGAGTTTGGGTCTCTTGCTGTAGTCCCAAAATTCACAATTCCTGTACATTTCTCCACTGTGATGCGTCAAATACTTGCTGAGGGAGCAGTACACTGTTGTTTCAGCACCCTATTTAATAAATCATACTTATGTATTTGAATCGAAAATAATATTTCTAACCCAACAGCTACATATATAAAGAAACGAACCTCTTTGGCGTCCTTCACCATCACCAATTTAAGAAGCGGAAACAAGACATGTGTAACCCAAAAGGGTGGCGGATTGTCTGCCATATTTTCCTTGCCAATATTCGTGTCGACAAATCCAGGACAAAGGGCGTAACAGTTGACGTTGACCTTGTCAGACCTGAATTTCTTGGCGAGTTCTAAGTTGAATAGATTGTTGGCAAGTTTTGAATTGCAATAAAGTTTGGAAATCCATTTCCAGTCTTCTAGTGGAGTTTTTTCATACATTAAATCATCCAAGCTGAGTGAACCCCAACTATGGGCGCCGGATGAGACGATAACCACGCGACTTGGGTCGGAAGGATTTTTTTCTCCAGCTTTTACTAGTTCGGGAAGGAGGAGATTGGTGAGAAGAAAGTGGCCGAGATGGTTGACGCCGAATGCCTCTTCAAATCCGTCCTCAGTCAGCTTCCTCATCCCGACAGGGTTAACAAGTCCGGCATTGTTGACAAGGATGGATAGGCCGCCCCCATATTTTTGGATAAATTCCGACGCGAACTGTCTCACGGAAGAGAGTGATGACAGATTGAGGTGCATTATTATCTGGAATACATTTACACATGAGCATAAATTGACTAATAAATATTTTTTAATTCTACCATTTCTCCATTTGTTGTCCGCATGCGGATATCCGCCACTGCTCGTTCTGCCTTCTGTAAATTTCTGCACGCCAAAATAACTCTGGCTCCGCGAACGGCAAATTCCTCCGCGGTCACTTTTCCAATCCCATCCGAGGCTCCGGTAACAATCACGGTCTTTCCGCTGATGTCAACTTCATTCGTGATGTCAACTTTCCCACGTAACTTCCTAATTGTAAGTCGTATTGCAAGAAGGGTGAGGGCAGGAATTATGGCGAAATAGAGAAGGATCGAGTACAGAAACGACGTGATACAACAAGACATTTTAGCAAATATGAAATACTTGCGAAAATATATTTTTTTTGGTAATGCAACGAGCAGAAGAATGAAGCTTAGCGTGATAAATAATGAGCCGGAGTGGAGGAGAGAAGATGAGTTTCATCACGTTAGAGATGAAAACGATTTCCATTTTGCGGAGTCATTGTCATATATTTGGAATACGGGCACATGATGGCATATTTATACAATATGTTAAGGCGATGTTTAACGTTTGGTGGAAAGTATTGCACACTGTTGACTGTGTTGTTTTTTTATCAGACGACCTTGTCCATCAGGATATTTAACTGTAGTCATACACATGTACTTATTGTACATGTGTATGTAGGACTGACTGCCAAAAACCATACTTTTTCCGTTTTTGCATCAGCTTGGCTATCTGCAGATGTACGTACATCTGCTTTTACTGTATAGCATAACGACTGCAAAACTAAAACCGATAAATATTTGCTCTGCATCTTAGGATGAACCAAAAATGGCAATGTTGTTTAGTTTCCATTGATGGATATACATGTGTCTATGATTTACATACATTCGGTAATGTTAAGAACGGTTCGGAAAATCAGAATGTACAAAAGGGCCGTTAAAGTTCAGAAATCATAGGCTGATGGGTACGATTTATATTTAATGTGGAGAGACGGTATGAAGAAGTGTAAATTGGCCGAACTAATGATTTATTAATTAAAAGGTCCCCAAGTACATATGTGCATACAAGGATTTGCAGAAAAGAGAGTAAGTTATGTCGCGAAAGTGAATTAAACCTTATCATGTACCTATGTGTGTATAAGCATGATATATTTATGTGCATAACTATGTACATGCATACATAAATCTTTATATAGATACCTCTATAATTATTTTCACTCGGGAGTTAATCGATTTGTGCATTTCCTGATTCCTGGTTGAACAAATTATATATATATATTCGTCCAAACGTCCTTCTACCCGTCCAACACGGTAAACATAACCTTGTCAGATCAAATTGATTATCGAACGAGCGTTATACAAATTGTGCATAACAAATATTTTTCACTGGGAATACCCTTAATTCTGTCAAACACTCTTGCGAAGTTTGAATTTTATCAATGTAAAAAGGACCAAAAATAAATTTCAGAGCGTCGGAGCAATTGAGATTTAGGTCTTTACATTAATATGTATATATGTAAGATGTATGCATAGGCAAATGGGTAGGTATTTTTAGTTTAGTGTAGTAAGTTTTTCAAATCTTTTATATGCAATACATCTTAATTGCGTTCACGATACTTATTTGGAACTCATTAACATTATAATACTCAATTTAGCAGATATTAATTATTCGTAATGACAGGGTATGTACTCATATGTAGATATTTAGTAACGGGTGAAGTATGTATGTGTACATGTATGTGTATTATACGCATGGAATATGTATTGAAATATGCATGGAGCCCTTGGTTCTTACTAATTGTATCAATTATCAAATTATTATTGCAAGCTGACTACTAACACGATTGTTGTTAAACTTATAAATAGCATCAACATGTACACAGAAATGAATTCATGTGCCGCATAACACTAGGCTTCTCTTAACCCGATAAACCTTTATGATGTGAAATATACTTATCTGAAAGGAGCAGTGTATTAATAAATATTTCGCTTGCGACGAATTGTGGACTAACAAAACGAATCTTCAATACTTCTAAATACGCTATTCAATCTAGAATGCAACACTTCAGCTAAATTTAAATTTAGAAGCACGAAATAACATAATTATAGTCACCTCTGCTGACGTATCATCTATTGTAAATATCGTATCAATGTTGATCCACACTTTTGCATATAAATTACTGCACTTAAGTATTTTCCACTATCTGCTGCTAAGTATTGGGCAATTATCAAATTCACCTTGCCATTACGCACACTACTTGTATGCAATTAGTCTATACATACAAATCCCTACTTTTAAACGGTTCCTTTCCCTGTTCATTGGTTACATTTTCTCACAAAGTTTAATTCACGCTTTGTCTCTCTTTATCAAGATATCTTATAACTATGCTCGTCGATATTCTCGTCTCTCACTTGAAGCGAAATATTGCCACGGCAGGGAAACTACGCTGTCATTTTTACGCTTGGAAGGAAACAAATTCCACAAAAGTTACTCCCACGTCCGAAAATGTCTGCAAATTCGTGCGATTTACAACCCTCCTTCACTTTGTACATGTCTTGGTCCTCTTACTTTTTGGAGTTGTTGGCTTATCATCGTCCCCATCGGATAAAATTTCCTGGGTGGAAAGAATACAACCAATTTTACTCTTCATCCCTTACATTGCGTCGCTGGTTGTGAGAATGGAATTGAGTGCAGATCCGGCTTGCTTACAATTATTGAATGAGATGTGTCAAAGTTCAGAAAGGAGTCGGAGAAGGGGTAAAAGTGCAAAATATTTAGAATTGATGTAGAAATCTAAGCTAATGATTATGTTATTACGAATAGGTGAAAAAATACTTGCAATTCATGCTCAAATTTTTTCCGTAATATACACATTATGCGACGCCGTGACTATTCTGCTGCCATCAGCCATGGGATTTTTAGTCTTTCTCGAACCATGTCAACCACCACTTCTGGGTTCGATAATATTACCACCACGGAGCGCATTCTGTCTGCCTGACCTGGGTCGTAAAACAGCCACAGTAACCTTGGTCCGATTAGGCTTGGCCACATTTGAATTCGTCATCCTGCTCTACATAACGGTCATTGCTATTTTCTACGTCATTTACGTTCTCTTAGGAGGGATAATTTTCCTCTGGGAGGAATGTACCCATGTCTTTGGCAGGAGTACCGCAGCGTTTGTGGAGTACAGGAAACTTCATGTTTTGGAAAAATTGCTAAATTCCTGCATCAGGCATCGCATCTTTCCCATGATTGCGTTCTTCTGTCCAGTCGTGCAAATATTGTCAAGCTACTTGCTTGTTGAGCTACATGGTCATGTCAACTGGTCACAGTTAATCCTATTTTCGACAGTGTTCTTGGACGTACTGATGCTTAATGTAACTATATTTTCGGGTTGTGCGACCGTTTTCAAGAGAAGCCGTAGGTGGTTGGCAAAGGTGAAGGGGGAAAAGATGAGCAAGATGAACAAGAAAATGTTGGTATCAATGATTCCATTGAGGGTGTGGTTTGGCGAGAGTTTTATCGATGGCATTACGCCCCTTGTGATACAGGAATTTTGTAGTTTGCAAACAATGAATTTACTTTTATTAAAGTTAAGGAATTAATGAATGTGCGATGTGTTAAGGAATAGTGCGATTAAGTCAAAGACTTATAATTGCTTCCATTATATAATTTATTGCTGAAATGTATGTGTGTTAAAGTGTTAGTAAGAGGTGAATTTGGGTAATAATTGTGAAGGGGTTAACATTATCGTAGTTAAGCCCAAAGAATTTGATGACAGAAATAATTACTTCAAGGTTATTGTTACTTATTAACTTATTATTTTAGGACATGCATAACACGAAGTGAAATATATGTATGTACATATTCCCTATAAATATAAGTACCAATTGTATTTATTAAACACGGAGTTTTAAATCGGATAATTATGATTAAATGGAGTGGTTTCAAAGTCAATTTTAATTAAGTGAGAAATCTAACCAGAAAATTGCTGATTCATAATTGATTTTCATACTATGTATGTCTATGTATGTATGTATATATTTATTATCCTAGAGTTTAAACCACTTTTGCAAGCTTATTTCCATTAACACTGGAATAAGGGTTCAAATCTTAAAAAAATCTCGTATCTAAAAGTGCTTACAATGTATGACAATTTTTGTGTATTACATACAGCCCGACAAAGTTAGAATCTTTTCACTCACTACCCTTCTTGGATTTGTGCAATGTAAAGAACAACACGTTCCCAGGATGGGTTGAATATTTGTGTCGATTGCAACCTCCGGCAGCAAATTTTCCGACATGAGAGGCCCATTTGGTGGAAAATTGTGCAGTTTCAAATACCCAAATCCCGTACAGCACTGCACCCATGAAAAACCTGTGTAGGCTCATTCCATTTGTAAGCAACACGTTTGATCGAGTCCCAGAAAATAGAGGTGCTAAACCTTGCTCGCTGGTGGTGGCTGCCTGGCCATGTATTTTTCTCTCTTTTGCAAGAGAACACTACACAACTCACACTTTGTCAATGTTCCCGGCCACGTAGGAACACAGAATTATTTACTGCTGTCTACACAAGCAGCCCATGTTAATTTTACCTTTTCGAAAAATCGCCAAAACTCCAAGACGGACAAAAATCGCGTGGGGTTTTAAACTTTTTTGTTTCCTCAGGCCCAAAGGCATCGATTGGCTTATCTCCCTATGAGCGATTTTTGTCCGTCTTCTCGATAATCGAGTTTTTCAATACATTTC
The DNA here is from genome assembly GCF_002217175.1 of Folsomia candida. Taxonomy (NCBI): domain Eukaryota; kingdom Metazoa; phylum Arthropoda; class Collembola; order Entomobryomorpha; family Isotomidae; genus Folsomia; species Folsomia candida. Next base: position 5,416,156 of record NW_019091197.1, read on the forward strand.
AAATTTATCATTTTTTCGAATTTTTGAATTTTTGAAAATTTTTCCTATCAATAAATGATCAATGAATGAAATCCCTAAATATAACCTACCCCTTTGAACCTACACTTTGGCGACGAAAGCATTTTCAATGTATTTGCAAATTTTCTTTGAACTGCTGTATCTTTGCGAAAAAAATTAATTTTCAAATTTTGATTTTTATGATATGTTTTATTTTATATTATGCATCTACGATAATATTGTGGACAAGATATCAAATATGGGTGCGACGACGATCGTGTGGGTTCAGATGGAATGAGCCTGAAGAATTAAATTAAGTAAACAGACAATGAATATTTTTCTTGGTTCTGTTTGATTTCAAGACTTATTTATGTATGTATGCAAGCTGACTTACGACTCGTAAACGACCTGTCCTCTCATGTCATGAATGGTGAATTCTTCATTCAAATTATGAATGACGAAATTGTACTGCAAATGTCTCTTTGTTAACTGGAACGTTAATCTTTGCGACATGTCCGTTAATAACATGGCCCAGTTGCATGGTTGAATTATCCCATTGTTTACAGCCTTGAACACTTTTACGACGTCTAGAACATTAGCAAGAATCTCGGCAATTAGGGCTTCTCGACTACATGAGGGGAATCAAGTGACGCTTAAAAAATTTCCTCCAAAGTTGCTGGTAAATTTTAAATTTGGGTAAAATTATACTTACCTCATGTCCATGAAGTTATTATCAATTTTAAATTGTTATAAAAAACGACGTGATTTGTGATCAAATGATGAGCTTATATGTTTTGATTTGTTAAGATGAACAAATTTTAACTGGAGGCAGCAACAAAATCAAAACGATTTGACAAGACGATACAGATAGACTAAATTGGTTCATTGCATAGAAGAGTCCTTAAAAGCAACATGAATGTCGGTAAGCATTTACATACATATATGTAAGTATTTCATAGCATAAGGATTTTCCTTAGTTTTGTAGGGGTGACAAAAATATGAGTGTAAGTCACTCGCAGCTAGCTAAGGATTAGTCCTTCCGGGAATGTGACAGATTTTAGTAGTATTTATTTTTTATGGGTCACATTAAAGTGATAACAAGTCATTCCAAGCGAAGTCCTCGAATATGACTCACACTACTCACACAACCGCTATTGACATTTATAAATCATGAAAAAACATACACAGATTTGTGGTATTTATATTTCAATTTAAGTCAATTGTGTAGCCTAATCATAAATGTTAGATTATGGTTTCGATGAGAAATAATATTTCAATTTTAACTTTAGATAATAGATACATACCCAAACAAAGTAAATTATAAGTTGAGTTCGATGCATACATCATTTTTAGTAATGATGATAAATTCTGATATGCAACGATCGATGACAATGAATTGAATGATAAGAAGAGATTTGAAGATAAACTCCATTGAACTTCATAATCAGGTGATGAATCCTGTGCTCTTTGGGCGAAACTTTGATACGGTGTTTGTAAGTGGCGAAAGGATTCTTCACCTCGGCGAAGTGAGACAAATTGCACTCCTATAACAGATTTTTAATTTATTTGTATGCGTAATTAAGTTAGGAATTAATACTGAAAATAGTATTATCTAATTAATTATTACATGCGCATGTCAAGTACTTATCATACTCGTCAATATCAATGTCAATATCGTTCATTTTAATTCCTAATAAATTTCGGTTGCCATAATGAACGACTATTTGTAGATCGTCATATTTATTTATTGGAACAATTAACTTGATTATTCCAAGATACTAATTACATTTAATTTTTGAAAATAAATGGACATGCACATAATTATGAAAATAGTGCGAAATCTGGTATCACCTACTCAAAAATATGTATATGTGGCATTGACGTTCGACACTGGACAATTGTCTCCCGAGGTTCAGATCAACTTACGTATTACTTATTTACTTATTACCTTATTACTTTATTTCACAATTGAATTATTACATTTCTAAAGCATGAAGGCAGCCATCATTTCATATCATCATCATATCTGGATTTATTTTACTCTGTTAGCAGTGGTTACCGATTGTCGTTACGATCCTGGCGCCATCATTGACATTTCTAAAATTAACATCTTGTCTTGGCTTGAGTTCCAACTTGATGGCAACGCCGTAATTTACGATGCCACGAACAGGGTCAAATACGACCAGAGTTGACAGCCATGCTATATTTCAAAAGGATGGAAACTTTGTCATATACGATGTTGCTGGAAATCCGAAATTTTCGAGTCGAACGGCTGTAAATTTGCATAGTCGAATATTCCTAAAATCATAATCTTGTTAAATTTCTTTGTTATATAATAGATATTTACTTCTGCAAATGACTATTTCCATGCAACTTGTCTCATGTTGACGATCGTCTCACTTTGCGCAGTACAAACTCCTAGTCTCAATTTCGCTCAAAAACCTTTGGATCCCGGAGCTCACTTCTGAGGACGAAGCAAAGTTGGTATTGAGAATGGCGAATCCTATGGTGCTGCATGGTCACTCGAACGCAACGCGATAACGAAATCGCATAATTATTATGCATTTTTAGCATTCTCCCTATTTACCAGTTTTATAAATCTGTAAAGTTTGATTTTTCTACAAAATTCGAGGTATTTATTACTGTGTGTGCATGAAACCTAAAATACAGTTAACGTTCTGCCGTTGTATTATGCTTATTTCGAAAATGATGTCTAGAGATGACTAAATTTCAGCATTGTTTTTATTTGTCTTCGCGAAATGGAGTTTTTCTGAAGTTTTTCACCACATTGATAATCATTATCCAATTAAACAGATTATATAGCGAGATGAAAAACCAAATATAGGAGAACATTTCCATCATGGGAATTCCATGAGATATGATTACTAGAATATTGCATGACAACATTCGCAATAATACCTCAAAGAATTACAGAAAAAAAATTGACTCCCAATTGAATGTTAGAGTATATGTATGTACATCAAAATATCTAACTTGTACAGCGCAAATCTACAATCACAGGAATATTTGGCAATACGATTAAACTTATGATCTTCAAACTGTACCATTTATCATGCTAATGACGACATCATGTATCCCAGTGTTTGCCAATTGGTTCAAAGCTTTGAATTGTATCCATTCTACACGTGCTGACTTTGCATGCAGTGCAAATGACCTTGATATTTGTACGACATCTTGGGAGGAAAGGTGTTATAAGTTCGTCAAGGGCCGTACCACGTTGAATGCACCAATTCTCGTCCGATCACTGAAGTTAAGCAACGTTGGGCCCGGTTAGTACTTGGATGGGTGACCGCTTGGGAATCCCGGGTGCCCTTGGCGTCTATTTTTTTTGCAGATGGCTTTGGTTGGGCGTATTTTAATTTCTCCGTAAGCCAACTTTAGTCTCCCTGTTTCTCTAGCACACCTCATACATATGTAACTATCGTAAAATAATTTGGAAGCTTGATATTCAAATTTAGAAATGGGTGCAGATGAGTACGCTTAATTTGCTCCTCAGTTTTTTGCTATTGTAGATAAGTTACTCTGTTTATGTGCTTATACCTTGAATCATCAATCAATCAATGTATAATACTTGCGTGGTACTCCCCCCAAGAAAACACAAATAGACATAAATTAACTTTTTTTATTAATAGAAATTGCTCCGACCATATTTTGGCGTTGTATTACATATGACTTGACTAAAATCTAAAATGATAAACTTTGTTCGAGATAATGTCCTTGAAATTGGGCAAGCAGTTGTCTGTCAGAAAAAAAAATATTAACTAGTTGTTTTTAACGAAAGTTACTAATAACTTTTAATACTATAATACATAGCTGTGCGACAGGTGCTATAATATTAAACTTATCAGTATACATATGTACATATAATATGCTACATAGTTACGTAACTATTTTTTAGACTCCAGAAAATAGCATATAGTAATGATTAAACGCATTAATCAATATTTTTTACTCCTACTGGTCATGTCATTTTCTGACTAGGCTATCAATGCTACCATGAAGTTGAGGTACATTGGCATTTAAAGATGAAAATTACATTTAAAACGCTGTCGGTAAAATTTCACTCTCAGTTCGGTTATAACCTTGATGGTCAGTGAAAATGGCTCTGCATACCAAATTTGTCTTCCTACTTGTATTGGTTACGATAACCATATTTATGGCGAATGCTGTAAAATTTAACGATCTCGACTCTGGCATGGAAAGTTGGGAGAAAATTTTTAATTTTGCATGCGGCTCGCCTGGAATCAAGGATGAAATGATGGCCAAGCAATTTCACCATTGCTACAGTTTTCTGGACAAAGTAATATATACGATACAAATTTTAAAATATATTTATAATTATTGGTAATTCTGCTTTATGTTAATGCACGTTTTTTTATTTCAGGTCGGGCAGGAAACTTTTGAAACGTGTCAAACTGAGATATTTGGGGTCTTACTTAGCTCCAAGGGTAATTTGGACCAGGCTTGTAAGAATGCTAAGGCAGATACCCTTTCGCTGGTAAAGATTTTCTAAAAATCTTTAGCTATCTCCATTTCTTATTTGCTCATTGGAACTTCCTTCTTTTGGGAAAAAATAGTATATCGCCTGCTTGAAGAAAGGTTACGAGAAATCTGGAGATGACTATGAGAAGGCTGCAACAATTGTCAATGCAAGTGCCAAATACTTACTTTTTATTGCGGGATTCATGCCACTTTTTTGGCCTGCTTGTCCTTGAGCTTGATGATAATTGGTTCTTTCTTTGTAACTGTACTAAGCATAACTTTTTATTTTTGCTAGGCATGTGATGGAAGAGTTTTTGGCCTTGACAGGGACGATTCTGAGACTACGACCTCGTCTTCCGCATGTAATACTACTTAATTAAACGTTTTTAAATACTCTTGTAATTCTAACAAGTTGAATTCTATGTACGATACGTATGTACTTATTTATGCAGTGCATATTAAAATAACTAAACCCCAAAACCAAAGTATAGCTCTTGTTATTTCATCTCTGACTGGAAATGCATAAGTCTGACATAATTATCCATTACATGTATTTGTTATTCTGTCTCATTGTCTCAAGACGACATCGATTATGGCATTTTGGAGTATGTAGATAGAATCATGAATGTGTGACATTTGTGGAAAAGGATTTTTATTGAGTCTAATTTGATGAGACAAACATGAGTTATTTCCTGCAAAGGAAAAAGTTTTGATTGTTGGTTTCGGATAATAGATAATCACAAATAAGTTGTACAAAATACTCAGAAAAAAATTTGAACACTTGTTTTATTTATGCATTTTTTACATTGTTGTACTACGAGTACTTGTCGATACTGCCAATGTATCTAATACTTTGTACTTCTGTGTAAGGAAATATTCTACGAATTTTTATCCGATACATGTTTGTTGTACATAGTTGATACATATTGTAGTAGTTTTAAGAAGAGTTGACAATCTCAAACATATCGCTAGGTGATTATTAATCACTGTCAGCATGAGTCAGTGCAGAAGACTACCTGTTAAACTTGCCATAACCTTTCCCAACTTAAAACCGGATCAAAACATGATTTAAATTTAAATTACAAAATATCCTGATAATTGAGATTACTGTAGGAATGAAATTAACTGACTAAATTCCTACTAGTTTATCTACTAGATATAACCCTGCACTAGAAATTTCTGAGCTACCCAAAGCGTTCAAACTATGTTGTGAATTTTTATATGAGTGTTGTACAGGTCGCCGTTTTAGGGAAATGAAAAATAAAGATGTCTAGTGTAAGTTGTACTTCGTAGGTTTATGAACTTATCTGTAGGAATTGTAGGATATACCTATTTAATAACATAACAAACATAGTATGCACGAGACTCATCCTTAGGATGAATTTTTTTACCCCTGTCTGGAACACTCTCGGGCTGGGTAGTTGTTGAACACGTTTTCAAAACCAGAAAACAAACTAGAAAGAAAAATCTAGAGTTACCCATACAATTTATTAAAGATATACTTGGTTGCTTGCCACGATTAACAAGCTGCGATGGTCCATTTGTTAGCAAAAAAAGCATTCTCACCTTTACTGCTCCCCTTTCAATATGTTGAATACATACATATTTTCTCGAGCCAGTATCAGATCTCCGTCGTCGTGGTGAAGATGTTCCCCCATTTGCTCACGGCTGCGGCAGGCATCGCATTTCTCGCTTATAAACAGCAGGACCCTTCATCCGCCCAACTCCCCACGTGGGGAGCGACCCACCCGGGCGGCAATCTTCGCAGGGCGACAAATGGGGCAGGAAATCCCCTCCCCAGTGGAACATCGTCCCTCGCAGTCCAACCAGCCGGCCCCCTTCTCATGGATCCTGTCCTAATAAACAAGTTGGCTAGCTTCAACAGAGAACGGACGCCGGAAAGGGTAGTGCATACGGTCGGTCAGGGGGCATTTGGCACGTTTGTTGTCACGAATGATGTCACTGGTTTCACAGCTGCGCGGGTTTTCAATCAGGTTGGGAAGGAGACGCCGGTTTTCGTGAGGTATGAAAATATTTACATGCTCTTTTAAAGCAAGCCAACACTGCAATAAGCCGTTATGTATGCTAATTTTGCACCCGAAAGGTTCTCCAATGTGAATGGAAAAGCAGGCGTGGCTGAAACTGCGCACGATCAGAGAGGCTTCGCTCTCCGATTCTATACCAAGGAAGATGGCAACCTGGACTTTGCAGGGGTTATTACGGATGTCTTTCACATTAGTGATCCCATGTTATTTCCGGACGTTAATCGCGTATCGCTTTTAAATCCTGTGACTAATCAGAAAGATCCCAATATGGCGTTTGACTTTCAAAGGTGCATAACATTTTGTAGTTAATTGACCACACACAGTGCTGTAATGTTTAATATTTAGAAAATATCTATTGCAGTCTGCGCCCTGAAACTACCCAGCGCTACATTAAGCTTCTTTCCGACAATTTTTTCGCTCCAGGTTCGATGAGAAGCATGGACGGATTTTCAGTAAACATTTTTCTCTGCACGAACAGCGCCGGGGTCAGTGTGTACTGCAAATTTAATTGGAAAGCGTTGCAAAAAATTGCCCCGTTGACGGATGAGGCCGCGATCTCACTCGCTGGAACTGAACCTGGATACTATACAAAGGATCTCTACAACGCCATCGATTCCGGAAACTATCCCCGCTGGTCGTTTGGCATGCAGGTTGGGGGAGCATTTTGAGATTTTTGCATATATCTAGAATACCATGGAAAAGATAATAATTTATGCATAATACTCATAATCCCCAGATTTTGACCTTTGATCGAGTGAACACGCTTTCCTTCAATCCCTTCGATATCACTAAATCGTGGCGAGAGGACGAATTCCCATTCATACCGATCGGAGAATTTATCTTAAACCGAAATCAGGCCAACTTTTACGCCGAGATTGAACAAGCCGCCTTCGACCCGGCCAACTTAGTTCCTGGCATATCTCCCAATACGCCGGACATCATGTTGGCTGCGAGATTGTTTTCATACAAGGACAGTCAACGCTACAGGTCAGCATTAAGTAGTATTTTCTTATTATTTTATTTGGCAATTGACAAATTGAAATATCATTTGGAGCCTGTGATTAATTTTTTTAAGCTTTATTATATAGATTAGGACCTAATTTTGAAGAAATTCAGGTCAACCGACCCATCTCACCAGTTGCAAAATACGAGCGGGATGGACCAATTCGCACTTCCGCTGCCTCCAACGGACTCGGTGACCCCATTTACTACCCGAATTCCTTCAATGGTCCGGGCATTGATGAATTCGCAGCTCGTTTGGATGTCCCCGGTTTTGCGAACGGTCCCATCTCGAGGCAAGATCGCGTGGTGGATAATTTCAGCCAGGTGATCAGATATTTACAGACAGAAGTTTCGCCAGCAGAAAGGGAACGCATGGCGGGACGCGTTGCAAAGGATTTGATATCCATTCAAGATCAAGGCGTGCGTGAGAGGTTCTTCAAGAACTGCATTTATCCTTTGGGGACCCCATTTTCAGATATGGTAGTTTATTACTATGGAACGCTGACGAATGGGGCAGGTAGAGACTTATTAGGCCAGACTTAGGACTATGAAGAAGAGACTTGTGCAGATTGTAAATAATTTGTGGAAACGAAAAAATCTAGTTTGGCTGGATTAAAAATTAGATTGACAAGGACAGTCACGTACGAATTTTTAAGAATAAGAACATATTCCTGTGGGGCCTTTATGTAAATACCGGTTTGCACGTAATGCATTCGGTCAATTAATATTCAAAATAGAATCATAGATTGTGTAACGATGATTTTAATGTGAAACCCAAAAGCCTCTTTAATACATAGAGAGCTGGCTTGATGGCACAAAATGCAAGAATGATCTATTTTACATGTACTTATGTACTCAGGTATCTACCAATAATTAATCCTCGTAGTAAACGTAAAAACAGGAATATACATATATAACAATGCATTTACGACGACCCTACATATGTAGTTGTCTCTAGTTCTTAATACTGTGTGTAATTTACATATTTATGTCTATGGTTTATAAAAAATAACAATAATAATAATAAGCCTTGTCACACACTGTCGATCCTGAATCCAGTCCCAAGTATCTAAGAGGACTTTTCTCATTAAACCCGTTTGAATGAAATTTTTTACGACAAAATAATTGGCAACATTTGCATAATCCAACCAGTAGGTCAACATTCAGCAGCCAAAAATTAATTGGCCATACTTGTCTAACAATACTATGTCCCTATCTGATTTTTATTTGCATAGAAAAAACCTTATCTGCGTGACCATTTTAGTATCCTGGCTTATCAAAGGTTTCAATTTCCTGTTCCAATCCGTAACAAGCAAAGTGTAAGGGTTCTGGGGCCTTGTTGCATTTGCTCCCTCGCCTCGACGACGACGGTGAAGGTGACGGAGACCTCCGCCAGTGACGTGGTCTTCCTCTTTGTAAATCGTCATTGTCGTCGTCGTGATCATCATCATCGTCGCCAACACAAGCAAAGTGCAGTGGTTCCGGATATCTGTTGCATTTGCTGCCCCTTCTGGACGAGGCGGGGGATGGTGACGGAGATCTTCTTGCGAAAACAGAAGGAACCATGCCTAACCCTCCGGATTTTCTGCGGGATCTGGGCGAATCCTTGGGAAGTTTCTTCAATTTTGAGTTCGGATTAAGTGGATCAGAAGCGTCTGAGGCTTTTCCATTACGTTTATCTTTCCAAGTTGGGTGTAGAATTAAATTATCTTTGTCTTTTCCAGTCGTGGAATTTGGACTTGGTTTTGAATTGGATATTAGAGTGTCATGCTCTCCATCTAAATACACAATTATGTAGGAGCAATTAAATTATGTTGAGCAAGGTTTTTTCAAATACTTAAAGTAAATTTTGACAAACCTCGTGTTTTATGTCGTCCGTATTTGGAATTGGAGTCGGTCATACCGTCCTCGTTTAAATCTAATTCGCCCCCTTTCCCATTTCTGGACTGCTCCAACCTCCCAAATCGTTCTTGTTCTCGCTTTGTGAATGTGAATTCACCGATTGTTAAGAGCATTAATATTACGCAGAATAAGGCAGCAATAACCTGATAAAGGGGAATACAATTAATTACTTTCCTTGGATCATACATAACTCTAGATGTGACTCGTAGTCGTACCTCGAGATAGAAACAGACGCCAACTTCCACTACATATCCGCGGTCTGGGTGGTCGCCTTGCTCAGTGGTAAAAAGTCCCACGGAAGTCACCGAGGTAAGAGCTGCGAGAGAATAATAAACAAATTTTTAACAAATCCGTGTAATGTGTTCAAGTGTTTTGTTATGTAATACCTGCGCCACAGGACAGAATAATCATTGCAATAAGAGTATAGGTTCTAGACTTTAATGTGTTTAGAGAGGTTGGACGAAAGGTCAAACTGACATAAAATGCAGACAACAGGCCAAATATTCCAATACAAAAGGCACCAACCGCAGCACATATTCCGGTCGCGAGTACAACAACTAAAAATATGCAAGAACCCATAAATATCGATGAAGTATGCACATACATATTTAGAAACGCGCATCATTACATGTTGGCTTGTACATGACGAATTTCCGGCCACACATCTTCCTCCCGTAGTCAACATGTTTACAAATTTCCCAAGGGCCCAAGTGTCCGGATTCGAGTACTTAAAATAAAATGACAAATTTACAAAATCTTTGCATTTGTTGATATTTGCAACATGTTTATGTATGCACAACTTACCCACACGGTTGCGAAAATGTCCCCAGTACGGAACTGCGACAGCTACAGATCCGATAATAAAACATCCTGCAGCCAACAAGGTCAGACTCGCAGGGACAAGTCGAGTCATAAATTGGCTTAATTATGTGGGCAGACAGAGGTGATCTTGTTTTTTCAACGTGTACATTAAGATCTTATCGTAATTAATTGAATTTGAAATTAAATGTCTCTGTGTTGGTCACACTAGTTGATGATCACTGGGTGGCAAAGTTTGTATGATTGACTTTCACTAAATGTTATCACTTCATTCATCTAGATCAGTCATAACCAAGCCAAAAAATGGAACAGATAATGGTATACAATGCGAAGCAGTATGGGACACAAAGATGATGCACATTCATAAATATGACGATAAAGCGATTTAGATAAGCTACACATGCAAATAATGAAGGGTACGTAGTAATTAATAAGTGTGAGCAGAACATGGTTACGTACGTAAATGCGTTACTGGAAAGAGTAATGCTTTATTGGTGTGAAGGTTTTCATAATGTGCAAATAAACAGAATGAACATTGTATGTGCATATGTATTAAACATACATTTGTCGTTTGTACGACAGCGTCCGGTTGTGAATCATGCTGTTTTCATTACCTTATCAATTCCATTGAAAATCATACGTTATATGATTTTTTGATTCATTACCTCACCAGCGTATTACCAAATAGGCATGTGTTTATGACGGCGTGTGTCCATTAATTTCGATCGTTTTCATTTCCGCTACTTTATTTATTCAGTGACTCAATTTTACTTACTTCCGCACTAAGTTTCAAAGTGAGAATTAAAAATCGTCTTGATACCATTATGCACGATAAGGATCTTAAATAATTAGATTATTCATAACTACCAATGTACATAATATTTACATACAAAATGTGAATTTATGAACGACTCTTGTGTAGTCAGTTTTTCTAAGTAAACACATCCTTCTTTTATACTTTATACTTTTATACTTTAGCCATACAAACTCTGCGATTTATAATAATCTAATACCTAAATAGAAAATAATATGCAGCATATGAGCAAAAATACAACATAATAAAACTGGGGACTAATTTATTCACTAAAATAAATAACCTTGTAAGTTTAGAAATTCTGAAACATTTATAATTTTATTACAAAGTTCCCACCATGAAATAAATATTCAGCAATAACCACAAGAGTTGAACAAGAAATTATTAAACTAGAAAATGCAAACAAATATTTTAGTGCTGTCAAGGACACTGATTTTTTTTCTGGTACAATTTGACCAGGTTTTCTCCCAGCCATTCTTTTAGCAAAGGCTCTGCTATAAACAAGGTCTCCGAATTTATACATTATTTTAATCTGCTCATTAAATGCTTCCTGAATACTCCATCTCTCCTCAATCCCCGATTCGCAAATTTTTTGCAACACATTGTTAACTCTGGGATACATAAAATTTCTAATTCCTATGTCAAACACGTACAATTGAAATGGAGTATCTGCATGATTTTCAATTATTAAACGTTCGCCAAGAAATTCTATCAATTGCGAATACATATTTAGATAATGTCGCATATCAATAACTGCAAAAGTTGGATGAGGTGTCAACTTTTTTGTTAAATGTGGAATGGAGATATCATCCAATGTCGTTGTACTGAATGTTTCATTTAAAAAATATGTCTCGAAGATTTTCAGATCAATCAATTTTGAGTCGAATTTTTTCAAGACTTGGGAAAATGCTGTATTATTTAGTGCACTTGCACTAGCAAAAACTGTGGGAAGTAGATTATCCTTTAATATCGACATTTTACTCCATCCAGTTAAATTGCTATTTTGTTTGGTGACCGCACTTAAAGTCAAAATTCGCAAACTTGATTGCAACAAATTTGCAAATGTTTTTGGAACTACGGGTGACGTCGTTGTAGATAAATTTGCGAAAATAAAACCTTGGTACATATTTTCCATGAGAATGTAACAAGCAAAGAAATACCAGGCTACCAAGAGTAGCATTTTCTTACTATGATTAATTCCTTGTCCACTTTGGCCTAACAGAGAACAGATGAAATTTAGAAATTCGTGTAAAAAGTGTAGAATTTTAAGTTCTTCTTTCTTCTTCATTATTTTAACATTTCGCGTCTTGGAAAATATTAGCACCACGGTCACCAAAAGACAAGACGCCGAGATGCAAATCCATGTCACGTAATCAAACGGGGAGAAAAACGTGCCCAAATTACTTCCGATTGATAGAACTGTTGTTACGACGTAAAATGAAAATTTTTTGCGTTCAACTTTATACGTGACGTATTCCAACATAACGTCCTCGTCCACATCATTATTAGTGTTCCGAAAGATTATTTGCAATGCTACTTCAAGTTTTGATTTTTCTTTCAGGAATTTTTCCCTGTGAATGGAAGTGAAGTTGAATTTCGATGAGAGGATTGCAATTTTGCAAAATCTTTATGCAGAATTTAAAGTTTTGCACATAAAAAGATTATGACAACAGGCGTCACCCTGTGCATAACTTCGATCCGGGATTGTGCCTAAATCAACCAAGTATGCGAAGTGCATATCAGCATTTAAAGCATTCCATATTGGATCGATGTCTGTAATCAAGAATTTGTCGATAATGGTAACAGTTTTAGTTCGAGGAGGGTAACCCAATATTCGAGGAATTAGAATAATGTTAGGACTGCTAGTCGAAAAAAGGAGAACGATTGATGAGCTATAAAGTGATGCTAATTTTTTAATGTACTTTGGTTGAGTTTCGGCCAGATGGGCGAATGTGTATCTTGGATTTACAAGTTTTTGTGTCCTTCGTAAATTCCAATGAGGTACATTGTCCTCAGAAAATTGTGTATTTGCTAAATTTACTATGGCGATGAATTGAAGGGCAGATTTATGGTGTGAAATAACTAATTGATTTGTATAACTGATAAGTGTGTCGTTTTCGTGGATAACGTCTACGATTCGAGGGGAATAATGGTTGCAGTGACCAATTTGTTGAGCATACTGGGGAAAATCTTCCCGAAATGAAATGTTATAATTCGAAATGGTGGATAAAAACAAGTTGTAACTTTGAAACAAATTTGAGACGTCCCACATGGTCAAGTTAGGATGGATTGGAGAAAAATCTACGTTAAAAATTACGGAAATATATTGATGTGAGCCTTGGGACGTTGACAATCTGGCTAAAAATATCGGATAATGAATCGATCTACATATGTATAATCAAATGTGTATAAAACAAGGATAATTGCTGCTATCGTCGTAATCAATATGCAATTATAAGGGAGAAATATAATATGTAAATATGTATTTAGCATGTAGATAGATACATGGGAAAATACATGGGAAATGATTGTAAATTAAATGCACATACTTATTACTTTTTGTATACAGCTAAATACTTTCCATTTCAATATGAACTGATAAATTGCTAAAAATATAAATGTACAAACAAATATAGTATGCATTTGCATATGAATACACGTACATATCTATATTTATGCACATAAATATACGCAATATGCATTTGCCAAAAAGTAAAACCAATGTGCTGCGGACCAATTTATTTTTGTTGCATAAATTACATAAACTTATATACAAATTAGTTTATGTTCATGAATCTGGAAAGAGTGGTTTCGGCAATACTAGCGGGGGCCGGAAATACAATTAGCTTTCCGAAAATTACTTAGATATTTATGGGGAAGATTGAAATTATCCTTATTTGAATGAGTAAATTTAAAATATTTTGAATAGAGGAATATGCATAACCGTTCAATTTTTAGATTAGAGATAAAGTGAAAATTACAATGAAGGTTAGAAAATAAATCACCGAATGCTACCATTAGTTTACTATATTTTTATTGTTACATGTGCAGCATACAGTGTTTTACAAATATTACAAAATAATTAAAGTTAAGTTACTCGCCAACCCCGTCATATCGGAAATCAGAAAATCGAGGGATAGGTGGTCCAAAAACAAATGAAGAAGTTGCCCCAGTTTCTCTCAAAATGTAATTAAAACTTTTAAGCATTCCGCACTCTGACAAATCAAAGCATCCCAGCAGAACGTTATAAATCACTTTTTGTTTTCCACTCTCAATCAAATCCAGCTGAACAAATTTCATGACTAAATCGCGTAAAATAATGTTCCCATTTTGCACATGCCTTACCAAATCGCACGACTCAGCCGTTGCCAATAGATGTTTAAACTCATCATTATGAAATTCCTCAAAAACGTTTAATTTTTCTCCACTTCGTTTCACAATCAAAAAAAGAACATCTTTATCAACTCCATGCAAATCTAAAAATGACAAAACTTGTATGAAATACTTGACATTTTCCTCTAACCATTTATCATACAATATTGCATAAACAACGACCAAAATGCGTTCATTTTGTGTCCAAGCAGGGCAAATAAAAAATGGAGGCTTATCTTGAATAAATCCAGTCCAATATGCGTAAGATATTTTTTCTAACTTCGCCAAACCTTCGTCAATATCCTTTATAAAATCGGAATATTTTTCCCGATAAAAATTTGGAATTATAATAGACGCTAATTTCATCGTTACTGGATGATATCTCAGCAATTTTCCGATTTCTTCAAGCAGATCTTGATCACTTGGCATGATATTTTTCCAAAATTCGAGTCCATTTTCATCATCCACCCACAAACTTTGGAGCTCAACTCTTTCAACGAATTCTTTCTCATCATTTTTCAAACGTTGGTAGAAACGTTTGCAACGCTTACAATTTAAGAAAATACTTGTACTCAAATCTGTAACGATAATGAAAAAAATTCTAAATTGCTTCAATCCTAATTCATTATAAGCTTCTTTCGCTTTAAGAATTAATTCAATATTATATTTTACTTTGCACAACTCGTGTACATCATCAATTATAATGACGATCGGGTAATTATTTATTTCTGTCAGTGCCATGAAAATCCTGACCCAAATTGTTCTCTCATTCTTGTCTTTATCGTCTACGTCAAAAAACCTGCCATGTTTCTTGATAACTACATCGAGTTCTGAAGCTAGGGATAATACGTCTTCTGTGATATAGTTGCCATTATGTCCACCTTGTAACCAAATAGTGTTAATATTTGGCTCGTTACTTTTAAGAAATTGTAGCAAAAATTCGGTTCTGCCCGAACCTGCCGTTGCGTCTAAAAAGATCAAGGAGACATCTTTACTTTCTTGGGTAAAATTCTCTTGTAGTATTTCCATTTCAATCTCCCTTCCACTAAACGCCACACCCTCGAACAACTTGGTTTTAGGAGTATGAAATTTTAATGGGTGAACCAAATTGTGAAAAACTTGATTAGCAGACGGTCTTTTGGATGGAATTGGGTCAATCATTTCTTTCACAATAGATTCGAATCTAGAAATTGTGGGGTCACAAATCTGCGTAAGACTAAGCTGATTTGCTTCCTTCAATTTGGATTGAATCACACCCTTAGTCGTCCCATCTTTAGAAATTGAGTACAAAATTAATTCCATGAAAATTAACCCTAACGAATACACGTCACTTTTTTCATCGTATGGTTCACCCCGTTCCATTTCTGGGCTTTGATAAATGTGTTGACCACCTTGTGAAAATTCGTGCTCTTCTAAAACCTCCTCGTCCAACCCTTTTCTCGTGGAAAGTCCAAAATCGCCAATTTTCCAAATGAAGGAATCACTCCAGTCGTACTCTTTACTGCAAAAGATATTATTTGGTTTTAAATCCCGGTGAATAATGGACAAACGATGAATTTCGGCAAGTCCTTTGGAAAGATGGGTGAAGATTTTAGGAATTTCGGAAATAATTCGTGGCCGTGATTGTGTCGCTAAGAAATTGGCGAGGGTTCCCCCATTGCAAAATTCCATTAAGATGAACATGTAATTGTTGGTGAGTTCTGCGCAGGTAGAAAATGTGCTGGAAGCGATGGATGGAATTGACGCTGGGTTGATTTCGGTGGGAAATGTGGGGAGATCAGTCTTAGGTTTTGAAACTCCGAGGGGAGGAGTAGGCTCTGTCGATTGGTGGTCACTATCGTCACAATCTTCATACCAAAATGTGTGATATCTAAGAAAATAGGTTAGATGTTTGTTATAATTTACCATATTGAAGTCAGCATTTTCAAATTTGCTGATTTTTCATTATGCGTTAACAAATTAATTTCATAATTAAGAAGAGATTAAGACACGCAATTTCATGTCAGTACCTCGTAACAAAACAGCTCTTGACACTTTGTTGATTGTGCACTTCTCTTTCCAGTTTTGCCAGAGCGGATGCATAACTTTGTTTGGGATTCCGTTTCAAAAAAGTGTCCAGAGTTCTGTCCATGTGAACTTGCTTAACTGCATAATATTGCCAATCTCGTGTATGTCTGGCTATCCAAACGTTTCCAAAATATCCAGATCCAAGTTGAGGACGCAGAACGGCTAAATCTTTTCGAATCCAGGGATTATTCTCGTTTCGGTTAATTTTGTACTTATCTTTTAAACTTCGTAAATCCATTTTTAAGTGAAGTTTCTTAACAAAAAACTTCCATGCAAATTTTGGATGAGACTTTGTTCAAATGCTCAAATGGAACTGTATACAGCTGATATTTTTTTGTTAACTGCATACATGACTGGATTGAGCAGATCTGCATGAATGAACATTTATTTACAATTGCCATTACATAATGATGACGCAGTCGACAAATCTCTCTGAGAGACATACATATATGCATGCATATAGTTAGTTTATTTACATGAATGCTAATATACTTGCCTGGTGTTGATCTGCTTGCTAGCATAACAAACTTGTTCCGATAAATTTTCGAGGACGCCCGATGATTTCTGAATAGTAACGCATACTGTAACTATTGACTGTAATTGTACCTACTTGCTAGATCTTCAAGGTATTAAAATTAAAATGTATGTAAATCAGATAGAATTGTTTCCAGGATTTTGTAAAATTTAAAACCTGTTTAGTTGGATGACGGTAGTCATTATATACATTATACATATCTCCAGCCAAGGATATAGAAATTTTTCATGTTAGTATGTTTTCTTGAGGAATTGTAATTGATACAGATAATTGTATTTGGCACAATAAATAATAAAAATTAGAGTCTTATGTACATGTTATATCTTAAAAAATTAATTTAATTGGGGGCTTTCCCCATTTAACTCTAAATAAGCCAATTTTTTCCTATGAAATCGGCGTAATTAGTTTTTCTAAAATTTTAAAAATTTCTAAATCTCGCATGTAAATATGACATAACGCAAAAAATATTCCTGTAAAACTATGAAGCTGTTCCAGAAAATGCATTTAATACAATATCACCGCTATTTCCGGATTTGGCCAACCCTAAAGTAAGCAGAGCTCTTAGCGTTCCAGTTATCACTGCCCGAAGGAATATTAGAGCCGACGTGGATTTAAACGTCATCATTCCCTCAACCCCAATCGCTAATGGTTTCATCGATTTGATAAATTTTGTAAAGAATTTTTCTTCCATTCTATTCCTGAATTTGATCTTTTTCCACGATTTCAAAATTTTCTCCGAGTACGAATTAAACATTCCGGTAACTTGGAGATTTGCGGCCCACGCTAATTGCACAATGACAGACCACATAGAGAGCATAATCTGAAGAGTAAAAAAATATTTCCGTTATGCGTAAGCCAAGCAAATTTATAACTTCATTAACCTCCATCCTTCCCTTACCAAATTTGACCTGTCCAATGTATACCAATTTACTAACACGGTAAAATTACAGAATAAGCAAACATGTGAAAGTAGTCCGTGCAAGAATACAAATGTTAATCCTAAAGTGTGCATCTGCAGTTTGTTAAGAAGTTGTAAATTGATGTACTCTCTTAAAACATGAATCGGCCTTCGCAAAGATGGATGCGAGAAGTGGACTGTGTTCGTGCTTAATTTTAATTCTCGCATTACTAGGCCCATTGAAACTGAAAAACACAATAAAATTCAAAAAGTGACAGTAGAAATTACAAATTTTAAACTTATGTACTTATATAAATAGTTCCCATGACTGCAAACACCATGATCGTGTACCACGCCACGGATGCTGTCCACGTCAAGAATGCGATGAATGCAAAGCTGAGAATAACATTTTCATTCAATCCGAACACACGTGGGAGCAATTGTTTCGGGTGGAGTGGACTGTTTTGCGACGAAATGTAAAATATCACCTTGGTCAGTGGGAGTAACAGAAGTGGGACTACTTCGAAAAACACTATGGTGTCCATAATTCTAGAGTATATCTTTAATTTTGGTTTAATCCATGAGCGCATCCACTTATCTAAACAATAATTCAGATTAACACAAACATTTTGAAAGTGATACGTGTATTGTACATACTTATGAAGTGTGGAAAATAATGCAGAATTCGATTCAGGCCAAGGATTAGGTCGTCATTATGTACGTAATACGTTGCAAGCATCCAAAGTATGAAAAACGTTATGCAACTTAGTCCGTAGGACGCGTGAAAGTGTGGATTGCTTTCACCTCCGTGGTACAACCAAAGTTGAATTGTTTTACCCCAAACGAAAATCGCCCAAGATACGTAGATTAGAGTTGTACTAAAAAACTTTCTTTGAAATTTTACAGGGTTGCAAAACAATCTCGTGCTCAGGTTAAGATGTACCCTAAATGGTCCCACAGCTATTTGTGCGGTCGTCATTATGTGCAACAACTTGAATAAGATGTCAGAGTACATTTTAGAATTTTACGGAAAGCGAACTTGAACTATCCATAGCTTTCATTCTAGAATGAAAAACGACAAGTGATGTATCTGTAAATGTATATGAAATTTGCCCATATAAAAAACAGGAAATTATCGACCGCATTTAAAATCAGGGCGGAACCTTTACCGTAAACGAGGTGAAAGTCATTAGTTCAAACTTCACCACCGTTAATAGCACACTCATTTGAATTGACACATGTTAGAAGTGTATTTAAATGCATATAATAGTATTCCATAGTTTCGTTTTATTGTTCCAATTTTATTCAGAATAATGAGCCAAATTACGCTTACTTAATATCCGTAGAGGTATTCGTGACGAGTTCGCATCATTATTAACGTACATACATAAGTAACAAAATAAAGTGCGCACAAATTTTCTTAAAATTGTCCAGAAAATTGAGTTTGCGCGTCTACACGGAAACTTATAATGAATGCAAAGTTTGTATTGTGAGCAAAATAAATTTAACAAAAATATGGGAGCATGCGAACTCGTAATAAATACCAAATAATAGTTTGAAAATCTTTAACTTTCCTTGAGTTATTCAGGAAAATCCTATTGGACAGATTCAAACCAAAATCTTAACTCATGTTTCTGGGCTATATTCAGGAACCACATATATATACATACATGAATAATGTATACAACTGTATATACGTCAACTGTTCATTCTTAGCACAACGTACATATTTTTAGATGTACTTTCGAACCAAGAATCAATTTCGCTAATGCGACTACCATTCCTTTGCATGTTCAGTTTGGGCGATGTCATGGCTAATCCTAAGTTTAAATGCCAAGGCTTTGAAAGACTTGAAATAATTTATGTCTGTTTATGCACGTGCTGATGAACAATTCTGCATACATTCCTTTCCTTAGTTCATTCGTACGCGTTTTTCCTTACTTATTCTAGTGAACTATTCAATCAATCAATAAAAATATTAAATAAAATTCTACCAAAAATTAATATGATTTATCAGCAGAATACCTTCATGACTTTTCATTTCCTTCTTTTAACAATAATAAAGGTCAAATCTCACAACAGCCTCCAGGGTTTTGAAGCATGTGTTAAGCATTTCGTAATTCTATATTCCAAGAAAAACATAAATAATGAGAAAACAAAATCTGTTTTAATGGACTTTGTTGAAAATGTAATTCAAAAGGATTTGTCGGATATGCACACAAACAAATTTGGAGAACCACGATACACAATATTTCACGGTACCGATTGGTACGGAAATTTGGAATATATTAATTTTCAGACTTTTCACTTGGAGGGTGTTTGCAGTGCCATATTTATCCTTGGTTTGGATGGAATCAGTCCTATCAAACTTATTCGTAACTATCTTGGATTCTTTGATCTGTATTACCGTCCCAAAACATCTTTCATACTAACCTATAGAACTCCCCAAACATGGCTGACAAAGATTCCGCTACCGTTTTATGAATCTCAGGCACAATACTTCTTTTGGATTATTGACCTCCATTATAATTACACTCCATTCTGGATTATTCATCTAAATTCAAGTCGTCTGTTCAGCTACTGCAGTTTTTGCAAAAACAATTTAAAACATGCTTCTAATTTTGAATTAGAATCAATTAACCTTTTACAACTGTACTGGGAAGATGTCGAAAAGCGAAATTTGCTGATTTACGACACTGATATAGCCGCTAATCAGAATCGACACGAACATCAAGGATTATACTGTTTACAAAGCCCGTGGTTACTAACGAAAGATATTAAAGATGAATACGCCACGTACTATATGACGCATTATTGTGTCACAGAAATAATCCTAGTTCAAGTTATTTCAGATTATTTCAATTTTAGTGCAAGTTTAAGGTATGCCTCGGCGTATGGGCGTAATAAAAAGTCAAATCCCATTACAAGAATCCATGGGTATGTTCGCTTCAATAAGAAAACAGGGCACCCAATTTCTGGAGACTATTTCACAGATATGATGAAAATGGGAATTTTTTACTGTTTAGATGAATATATTCGGCAAAACGAATTAGCTAGATTGGCTGTGTGGGCGTCACCATTTGAATCACATGTATGGTTTTGGATCATTGCAACATTATCAATTTTGGCGCTGCTACTTGGATTACAACAAAGCTATAGAATTAAGCTATCAATTCTTTACTCAAATTTATGGGAACTAATAAGACTTCTTTTTCGCCAATATTCATCCCCTAAACAATATCTAATTATTCTTATTGCATCAGGCAGTTCTATATTTTTACAGCTGTCGTACGAGAATCAAATCACGAGCCAATTACTAGCTCCACTGAAGCGCCCACAATATAGAAATCTGTCCCATTTAGTTAGGAATGGATTCAAGCTACAATATTTATATTATGAAGAAAAATCACAAAAGGATGGATTTATCAGGAATACGACGAGAGATGCAATGCTGAACTGGGCCTTTCAAACTTATGAATTCGACCTGAGACAAAAAGGCATCACTAAGTCAACCGAGTATAGGAACAAAATAATGTTTTATTCCATGTCAAATTCTACCTTGCAGAGTTTAAATAAGGATTATGCAGTAAAATATAAAGACAGAAGATTTGCAATTATCGACGAATCTCTTAGCAACGGGTACAAATCAATATTTCAAACGGCTCTACCAAATCGTGAGTGTCTTACGGTGGATTACGTTCAAAAATTGCCCATATTTGATCGATATTTTGTGCAAGGCGAGATTGAATTAGGTTTGGTAAGAAAGACTATGAAGGAAACTGGGATTGCATCATTTTGGGATGGTTTATATAAAACACGGGTGGAATTACATAAAAGAAAGCATCGCTTACAAGCCAATTTAGTAATTACTGAGAATTCTCAAGATAACGACATGATTTCATATAGGAATTATGAAGGATTGGCAGTCTTGATGGGAATGCTTGTTGTTGTGGAAGTAATGATTTTCACGATTGAGATTACTTTTAGGGGTGTTAAGTCTATTGGTAATTTCATATATGTGGACATTATGCACCTTACATATGTATTTAGGGTAACGTATTTAGAAAAATGTATGTAAATTCAGTTTTTTTACTTTAATGTAAACTCAATTTTTAGTACTATAAAACTATCCCCTTGAAAAAAATTTCTAATTCACTTGTCATTTTTTAACAATAAATTTCCTAAAAATGAGTTCGCTAATTGTTGTAAATAAATATAAATAATTTCATGTTGTCGAAATAAAGTTAACTGTCAATTAAGCATCAGAGTTTAAGATTATATACCAACTCGCATCACTTGCTATACGATTTATGCATAAATTTAATGGTATTTAGCATAATTATATGGTCTGTTAACTTTAATGTCCAATGAAGATGCGCAATTCAATCATTAATTGTATTACAGGTTAAAGTAATTTATTACTATTTTGTCTAATTCATTAAAGCAATTAACCGATATCGCAAAAAACAAGTATTTCTGTACTAACAACATAGATCTATGTTTTTGGTAAGTATTAAAACAATACGTACGCATGAATTTAAGGACAGATTTATAACGAGAATAACTAACAAGTTAACGAGAATGATAAAAAGAACACAAAAAAATGTGCCGATACAAGTCTATATTATAGCTTGACAAATTGTACCAGCAAATCCTACACGGCAAATTCCCACCTCCAATTTCGGACTGTGTCATCTTTCAACTTGACTTTATCATGGGGTGCAAATATGTCGCCAGCCTGGTACTTGAACGACTTTGATGAATGCATTAATAACCGTTCATCGATCTGGTTCCATGCGTATTCCTCCAATGTAGAGACTTCTTCCACTGGCCGCCTCTGAGTTTGTAAGAGTTTTAAAAGTTCGGCTCTGACGGATTTTTGGTAATTAGACAGAGTCGAAGAGCTGACGCTACTGCGGCTATTTTTATCTCGGAGGATGAGGTTCATCAAGTAGCGAATATTGTTGATCTGTTAATTATTTAAAATATATATTATCAGATGTTCTCCACAAAATGTAGGAAGAGATAATTACCGTGTCAATGTCATCATCACGGATTTCGGTGTCGAAAATTAGTTCCAAATCATGGTCCATATAAATAGGAATGTCGTCCTGACCCGGGGTTGGCCCAAGACCACAAAGCACGCCTGTATACGTCGTCTGACGAATGTCCACTCGTAACTCCATCTTGGGGGAAAACAGCATTGCCATTAAGGGCAACATCCCTGGAAGAGGGGGCATAATTGTCGTATCTCTCGCCATAATGTCACCAGTGGAGTCTTGCACGTCTATCGTCGAGGCAACCATAAAGCGTGAAATTGGGGCGTTAGGCTCACTTTCCAAAACTATAGAGTTGACACTGTTGCCGTCAATCTTTACTTTTTTCGTATTGCTACTTTGACATAATTGTCTGAAACTGAGCTCGAGAGGGCTGAATGGACCACTAAGGATGGTGGGGGTCTGTAAATAATTTGCATGAACTAAGTAAATAAATTCTTTCATGTGATATGATTGGGCGCGTACATATTGAGTTTTGTTCATGGAGGATTGTACAAAGTCAAAATCTAGGTCATCTCCAATTTGTTGCTTATTATGTGCATCTATTTCTTCGCTATCTAGATGATTGATATGATTTCGGACTTTCCGATTAAACTGACAAAAAGAATAAAGTTGTACAATATTAATTAAATCAAATAAATAACTGTACAAAGTACTTAATTACTTAATTACCTCTGAAAGAGCGTTTTCTTCGCAAGTCTGTGCTAAGCCAAGAAAATCGACAAGTCGCCTGTTGAAGTTCTGCTCAACTCCACTATGATCATGTCCAATTAATGCCCCAGCTACTGTGCTATTGGAAACTGAGTATACCTGAAAATAAAATAAGTCTGATCCTACTGCTGAATGCTGAACCAACATCTCCATTATTAAGCTTGCTCACCTCTATAAAAAGGAAGGGAGCATTTTCCGAAAATATTTTCAGCTCCGTTATAGCCCTGCCATGCCATACAGCTCCATAGATTGAGGCTGGTTTCATTTTTGCGAGTCGGCATTCCACAGCCTAAAATAAAAAAAAACCAAGCGTCAAAACAAATTTGTAACAAAAATGCAAGCACCTACACATTAATTTAAGTCTTACCAAACATGGCACCTTGTCATATCCCTTGGCCACCATGGAGGGGCTAAAGTCCAGCAAAGTCGAGGTTCTTACCCAAGCCATATTCCCATAATCCACAAAGAAAACCTAGTTGCAGAATATTTGTTAACAAAAAACACATTAAACTTTGAAAATAATCACAAATTGCTAAAAGGGAGACTAACCAGGGAATCGTCCATCGCGTTCGGAAAGGCAAGAATAATCTTAGCCCGATAATATCGTCCTTGGAACGGAGCGAGGTAGAAAGCTTTAGGAACGACCCTGCTGATATGGACAGGCATATGCACCAACTCCTGGTTGATTCTGTCTCCCATCTCTTCCATAGCTGCAACATTATGGAAGTAATTTATCCAAAATTGACCAGGATTTTCGACCTGTAAAAATCATAATTGATTGGATGACCATAAAATACTATTATTATGAGACAACTCACATGTACGACGCGAATTTGAAGGCGACTACAATTGACTCTTGGTAATTCAATCTGAGCTGGACAGGGTCGGAATATTCGCATTTTTAACTTCTGCTCCCAGTCTTTCAGAATTTTTTCTTCAAGGGTTGCTCTTTTGTTAGCAAGAAGGTAATGTTAATGACATTAAACTTTTTACGCTCTTGTGATTTGAATAGCTTACGACGTCAATGGAATCTGCAAATAGTCCCGATTTTGTCTCCGTTTAACTCCAAGATAGATCCCCTTGCTCATGTGTCCCATTTTCTCCTACAATAGATTTATTAAATTCTGTTGCCGGAACAATTATAAATTTCTGAAAGGTTTTCTAGTGTTGCACGAACTTGATGCGGATCAAACGTTGCAAAGACTTTCTTTCCGTCGAACCTGATCGCAGGCACGTTCATTCCAAACGATAGATAGTCCGAGATGAATTTAGCGTAACTGGAAATTTGTAAAGAAAATTACGAATATTATTGCACATTATTAATTATTAAATAAAGAATGGTTTCAAATTACACTCTGCCGTCATGGCCGGTCGGAAATCCTGTAAATAACACAGTATTGCAAAGATCGTGTCCGCCAACTTCTCTCGACTTGTTTCGCTCGTAAGATTTTGCATTTGAACATTTTGATTGAAAATAGTTGGGATAAAATGCCCCAGCAATAGCCAACTACGTAAAAAAATATTTATTGCAGTGCCACATGTATTTTTTTAAATTGTGAACCTTCAACATAATTCCAGCATCTTTTCCCAGCCCGTCGGATGATGCTGTTTTATCCTCGTCGGCTAGCGAATTATCAGTACACAATAACCCACGCATTTCCAGACGCTCGGTGATTAGGTCAACCGTAGCCTTAATCTCTCTGTTCCATAATCGAATATTAAATATCTTTAAAAAGAACTGATAAAACTGATTAAATTTTTAAATAAAAAACGCACCTTAACGCCGACAGTTGTACGGAAGCGCCACGTTCCCACAGTCTTTCATTTGATGTTGCCCGATTCTTCCTTAAATCGATGCCGATACCGTCGGTGGCGTTATAGGTCGTATTGTCCGCAAATTGCTTACACCAATGCTATAGAATTATAATATGGCAATTAATTACTGCAAGGTTGAGTAGTTGTAATTTAAATAAACCACACCATGTAGACATGATAAACTGTAAACAAGTCGGAACAAGTCTCTTTTGAATAATTTAGTCGGGATAGGTAGGGTTTGAGGGATCGGATGAATGGGGTACAGAATGGATTTTTGACGCTGAGCGTGGCAGCTAAACAAATATAAAATATTTATATAGTAAGTAGCAGTACCTATATATTTTTAGCGGAATAAATAAGTCACTTTAAAGATAATGAATTGTTATATTTCACCAATAATAATTGCCTCCTTCATGACCCCGAAGCAATAACCCAGCATGATTAGTCTTGTACACTGCTGATGAATTGGTAAGTCACACATGATTGATCCCAAGTAAGTGAGGTCACCGTCACACGTGTCGTAATAAGGTCTTCCGTCTGAACGCGTAGAAGACATTATGGTAAGGGCACCAAGCTACACAAGTGAAAAATATACAATTTGTAAATAATTAGCTTCAGTAAACAAAAATATATATTTATTATAGTTACGAAAGGTTAAGATTACTGACCTCCTTTAAGGTTGCGACAGCTCGTTCAATCCCGGACAAATCGGGTGGGTCCAGGGCCATTGACAGTAACTCCTTCGGTGTTCCTAGACTGAGTTTCTTAAGGCTGAGGACGACTGTTTCTAAATTTGAACGCTTCATTTCTGGTTCTGCATTTCTGGGCAGTTTCTAAGCATACAGAAAATACTATAAATTGGTAGAATATTAGCTTAAAACAATGTGTCGTGTTACCGAGAAAAACTCTCTAGTCACCAAACGGAATACTTTTCCATCACAGACTCGTCCGGTACGACCCTTTCGTTGAATACATTGGTTAACCGACGCCCACATAACTCTCAGGGTAGTAAAACTTGTATCGGGTTCAATACACACGGATTTTGTGAGACAAAAGTCGATCACTGAATAGACAGCGAATAAT
This sequence comes from Folsomia candida, assembly GCF_002217175.1. Lineage (NCBI taxonomy): Eukaryota > Metazoa > Arthropoda > Collembola > Entomobryomorpha > Isotomidae > Folsomia > Folsomia candida. Next base: position 5,442,776 of record NW_019091197.1, read on the forward strand.
AAACATAAAAATAAAGTCACGCAATTTTGGTTTAAATTATATTAGTTACCATAAGCCACGTCCGGGACAGTTATAGAGCTCTCGGCAATATTGGTCGACAAAATGATTTTACGAAAGAAAGGCCTAGGTCGTTCGAATACTCTCTTCCGTTCGTCTGCCGTAATCTTCGAGTGTAGGGGAATAATGTCCCAGAGATGAAAGTCGTGATTGTCCTTAGTATCTGGATCACTATGGGTAAAAATGCATTTAGCTTAATAATTCAACAAACAAATAATTTATGATTTATTTAGGTTACTTTTCGAGATCGGATTTGTTCCTCTCAGTCAAGAGACGACTGAGTCTATCAATATTTTCCATTCCGGGAAGAAACACCAATACTGATCCTCTCATCTTCTTCTACAGGAGATTAGGGTTAAGGTTAAATATTTGGTTAATATATTACAAACAATTTAGTTAACTAACATGGCGGTTTTCAACATCTTCCATGGTCTCCTCCTTTTTCGGAATGGCTGGGTCATGTTGATCCAAATTGACAATGCATTCCACCGCTACATCGTATAATTCTTTAGGAATCGAAGGTTTCTCTTGGCACACTTCCCCCATCGTGTTAAGCACGTCATTCTACGAAAAAGAGATTACACAAATTTTCCACATCCACAACTTCTTGACCATATCTATTTTTACGTACCCGATAAGAAGGCATATCATCCAAGAAGTATTCCTCGATACAGTGTCGGAAAGTGTGTGGAATTTTTATAATTGGTGCCTCCTCTATATCCGACCGACCGACCAGAATCGGAAAATAAGTTGAAAACTTTGCTGAGTCAATCGTGGCAGACATCAGGATGAGCTTCACATTCTTATTGTTCCCCTCGACATCGTCAAGCAAAATTTTCTTCATGACCAGAAGTAGAAGGTCAGACGGTAGGTCGCGTTCGTGTACCTCGTCCACGATGATGTGCGTCAAGTTATGAAAACTTTTTGTGGTAATTAGCTTTTCGAGGAGGGTTCCTGTCGTCATATAGGTCAACTTTGTATCCATGTTATCCCGTTTAACGTCCTTTGCAACCTTTTAATAAAAGTGGAGATAATTAATGTGAATGTCGATTAATTAACTTATTGTTTCCATTAGTCGTACGCACCTGATATCCAACGACTTGGCCTATTTTCCAATTTCGTTCCTCGCAAACTCGCTGGGCGACAGAAATAGCAGCAATTTTTCTTGGTTGAGTCACGACAATGTTGCAGTCCTTGTTGAGTTCGTAATGTTGGTCCAGGATGAATTGTGGGATCTATGAATTAATTATTCGGTTAATTTACCCTCCAAAAAATTATCATAACGACTCTAATAGTACCTGAGTAGTTTTTCCACATCCCGTAAAACCATCAATGATAACAACGCGATGGTTTTCAATCGCTGTCAACACCTAAATCAGTTAATCAACCAATTTGAATGAATGAATAATCCATCTTCTTAATAAATAAGAATTAAATTGCAAAAAATAACCTTCTCTTTGGCAGAATTTATGGCGAGTTGAGCAGTTGAGATGGGACGAGAAGTAAAATCATATTTTTCATAAACTTTCCTCCTTTGAATACCACAATCTAAACTAATTTCGCCTTTGTCACATTCTTCGCTTTCTGGATCAAGTTCCGCCTCTGCTGCTCGCTAACATTAAAAAAACAGACCAAGTCTTAATTTGTAATTAATTAATATGGGAAATTAAATCTTACACCGTCTTACAATTTTGTCGTGATCACAAATAAATTGTTTCGTTTTGGCTTTGTTTTCTGCAATGTATTTAACTTCGTCGTCAGGGTCGTGGGCATTGTAATGGGCAACAGGAGGAATTCTTAGTTTTGGACCAGAACAGTTTTTGTGATACTTTGTTTCATCTTTGAGGTCGTAATGGTCTACGTCGTGGTTTGATAAGATGGCGGTGGAGGAGAATTCGAAAGCGTTGGCAATGCTGGCTGATGGTCGAGATACACCCAGCCAATCGTCATCCAAATTTGATGATACTGATGACGACGTTGGGGAAGGAGGTGGGGTTGTTATTTCACCCACCTTGGTGACCGGAGTAGGAATTACTTGTTCAGAGGATGACGAAGTGGAGGTGTTGGTGGAGGAATCGTCGCCCTCCGGGGGCTCAAACAAGTCAGCTGCCTTTCTGATTTTGATCCTAACCGGCCCCTCTTCCTCATCGTCAACAGGTTCTTGCCAATGTGGACGTTTTCGCAACGTTTCGTCATCAGCGGTCAGTTCCTCGGCGTCTACACATTCGTGGACGCCTGGCTCGTTGTCACTTTGGGAGAGGACTGGTTCGGGGTCAGATTGGTTGACCTCTCGATCTCCACTTTGGGAGATCTGCTCCACCTTTATAATGATGGGATCAGTTTCCATGTCGTCGGAATGATCAGCACTGCCAATTTAGTTGGATCTAAGCAGGGTAAAAACTTGTCATTGTGATCAGAGGGAGAAACAAGTTAAAAAAGAAAAAGTATCCAAAATCTTGTCAATTCGACAATCAAATCAACCATTTGTTGTGTTGTGCTAAAGTGACTGTGGAGTATTTCTTACTGACTGCTTGCAGGTTTACAAACCGGCAATCATCGACTTGAACGGGGCAGAATGGAAATATATCAAAATCCGTATTTTCATGAGACTCATGAAAAATACTCATGAAAAAACATTTTACAAAAAATGTCACGAATCATGACTTACGAACATAATGCTGCTTTTTTACTCTTTTTAAAAATTATTTTTATAGTAAAAATAAAAATAAAATTTTTATGGTTTTTAAAAAACTAAAATCTATTCCATTCAACGTTTTCATGCCATCCGAAAGTCTCCAAATGTATATAGTTGAGAATTTTAGCATTACAATAACAATCAGAAGTACTCAAATTACTCACTTATGAAACTACTTCAATGTATTTATTAATGATTTTTAATTGGTCTACTTTTACATCGCGGACTAAATGCACAAAGTCACGACAAGACCATTAAACCGAATCAGTTAGTCACCAATGGAAAGAGTAAACTACACAATGGTAGGATGTGTAATTTTCGTCCGGTCATAAAGAAATGCCAATTTTATGCAAAATATGCATATGAAATTAGCACACTCGCTGAATCTTAACCTTCCACTAAGTACCTACTTGGCAAATATTCTAAAAAAACGTTGCAATTTAAAAAATCAGATTAAAATGAATTCCTTAATCAAATTGAGCAGCTTTATCTTAGCTGGAGTCCTCGCCTCGTTATTAGTTTTCATGGTAAGACGGATAAAATCATTTTTACATTCATTATTTCATCTTATTGTTTCCTGCTTAACTTTTAGCCTTGCACGGACGCCGCCCCCAGGAATAGAGAATCCATGCAGTCAATGTTTCTGGGAGGTCGCGAGAATCTGATGATGCCAAACCTCCCCAAAGACGAGGGGTACATGCCCCTCTTCATGAACAAAATGTACAACGAGATCACTAATCAGTTCAAACAGCCTCAGATGCCAGGAATGGACCCTTTGGGAGAACTCTCGAAATTCTCCATGATGCCACAAACCAGGGATGACTAGGAAATGCTTAGGGGACGATTTCTAATATGATTTGTAATAAAATAAAAATAAATTACACAAGCAAGATTTTAAAAGTGTTGTTGTGCAAGAATTATTGCTGGCTATTTTATGCATAATTTTGGATTCAGAACCTTGATTGTTTATTACTACTAAAAAATTGAAAGCATGTTTTAGATTTATTTATTTTAATAAATACGTCCTTAGGCTGCGATGAGGACCCAAAAAAATAATTATAAAAAATATTTTACAATCTCATAATATGTGAAATGGGAAAAGTGAGACTAATTTGCGTGACTTTTTCTCAGCTTTTCCGCCAAATCTATCGAACACATGACGAACCACTTGACGTCGGCATCGTCACAACACGAAGTAACATGATAAGCCTTCCTCCCCCGTCGTCTCCAGCTGCGTCGCCCAGTGCTTCATCCTTGGCCATGGAAACTCAGTTAAAAATCTGGAATATTTTCTGCGACAGTACTGCCGAACCTATTTTGAGGAAAGCAAGATTGGCTCATGTTCATGAAAACGTTGGCATTATCGTCACAATTGATGACGATGTGTTTTTACTGTCTCGGGACACCAGCGACAGCGAGGGTTCATCCCTCAACGTGATTAAGGTTCCTGAACTTTGTGGGGTAAGGGTCAAAGGTAAGGTCAACGTTAGAATCTCCAAATCAGCAAAGTTTTCACTGGAAGCTAGGTTTTAATATTTATTTTTTATATGCCATACAGAATTCATTATGGAGACTAAATACATGTGTATCGTGACGAAGGCTGGAGACCTGTATTCTTGGTCCCGGTACAGAATCGGTGGCGGTCCAAAGGATCGTCCGCGACTCAAATTGGGCAGTCTGCATCGACGCCGTGTCTCCATGGCCGTGGTGTCGCCAGGGGCTAAAATTGGACTGGCTCTCACTGATGACGGCCAGGTTCATCAGTGGGGATGCGGGAAAAAAGACCCGTTTTTAATCGAAAAGGACCCCCAGCGAGAAAGAATCACCTCATTGGCGTGCATTGATTTGATATGCTTAGCGTTAACGAAAACTGGCGAGGTGGGTAAATTAAATTAATTAGTTTGTTTATTTAGTGTACATACATATTTTTAAGACTTATATCGTTACAGATATATTACTGGAAAATAGAGAATCCCCTTGGAAAACCGGAAAAAATGGAGTCTGACCTTACACCCTTTAAAAAGGTCATAATAGTTTACCAGAACATGTACAATGTCTACCTGTATCTTGATCTAAATTGTTTATGCCTGTACCTACAGATAACGACGAGCAAAAGTGTGATTATTGGCTTGACGGTTCAAAAGACGGCTCATTTACTGGATATTTCGGCAGATACTCCGGTTTGGTCACCCGTGCTCATTTTTGGTGTTGGCGATATCGCTTCGCATTTTACGGAGGAATTTTGCTTATTTGAAGTAGCAGATAAGATTCGACTTGGAAAAATGTTCGGGACCAATGGATGGATGTGCTCGTTTCCTTCGAGTACTGGCGTCGACGAAATCTTTGCAAAAACTTTTCAGAAATCGCACCGTTCCATTAAGCCTAGAATAGAAATGGTGGGTCCTCGTGAGTCTGGTCACTCCTTGTGCGAGGATATTGCTCGTCTGTGGGATGCGGTAAGACATTTGACATGAAATTGTTCAATTAATAATCTTTTGTAATTATTCTATTTGTATCCAGAATGACGCGGACGTTATATTTTCCGTGGAATGTAAAGATATTGGTGCCCATCGTGTCATTCTCAAGTGTCGGAGTACCCATTTTGCAAAGATGCTTGAAAACGAATGGAAAGAAAAAAAAGAATCGTGAGTCACAAGTATTACATGTTTTCATTCAATTTATGTATTGTTATTTTTTTAATATCCATGAACCAGGCGCATTGTCATCCCGGATACAAAATACTGCGTGTTTGAGGCGTTGTTGTACTTTATTTACCACGCGAAACTCAACCTTCCTTCTGATCAGTACGAGAATATTTTTGGTATGCGGAATCATGTAGATAATTATGTATCAAACTTTTGAGTAACAAAAATTATAATTTTGATGACAGATCTGATGAAGTTGGCCGACTGTTACTGTGAGCTTTCCCTTCGTCAAGAATGTGAAGCAATTCTGATCCAGAACATTAACGCTGAGAACGCCTTCTTTCTTTTCCAAAATGCTTCCCAAGCTAGCGCTGATGTAAGTATTGCAACGTCATAATATTATCTGTATTCCTGTTCGTGTAGAATTCCTCTTTATGTTTTCTGGTAATAGGAACTAGAAGATCAGGCCTTCAAATTTATCGTCGATAATCGATCCACACTGCTTGACAATATTTCATCAAGTGCCGATTTGGAAAATATGCTTGGAGCACAAGCCCTCAGTAAAATGGTCATGGGACTGCTGCGCCGATACCGATGATGAAGATTAATGAACTACATTCCCATACATAGTTGATAGAATTTGCCATTTTATTTGCTATTATACTTTAGTTTTAGTTTCATAAATTACATAATTCTAAAAGTATGTTTTAATGGATGCTTTAATTCTCCTCTGATGAACTACACCTTCTAAAAAATCTCTAAAAACTGTTTTACTGCTATGACACAAATATTTATTGTATTTCTCTTTTTCGTTGATTAATAATAAACGTTTCAGCTTTTGAAAGTTTTGAAATGTGTCTATCGAAATCGGAGTATTTGAATTATTTTTGTTAGTAAACTCAATTGACTAAATCATGACTCTAGCTCAATTACGTTTTCCTTGCATACGAAAGCTGTCAGCAGGTCGTGAGCATTTAATAAATTGGTTTGATCCAATGTAAATGCATACGTATCTATATGACTGTTTTTCAGAAACATGTAGCGTCATACATATTCATTTATATTTTAAATCATGTTTAGATTTTTTAAATCAAATTAAAACTATCACACACATGTACATAAGTATGTACACACACATATGTAAATACTACTCTTTGGTTATTACCAAATAACACTGCATATTAAAAAATTTGGGGCTAAAAAAGTACGAATGTACGTATCTATATGCATGTCCAATTTCAATAAGCTGTGCTCACAGTCAACAGTCAAAACATAAAACTTCTGATAATTAGTCAAGTGTAGTATGTATGTATGTATGTAATGTGAACATTTAAAAAGCCATGCATCAGGTATTCTTGTCCAAATAAAAGGGAAAGCTACTTTAATTTTTTATGTACCAGAACGGGAGAGAGCAATATTATAGTCGTTAATTTGCATTATATACGTCATACGTACTCAATTTATACTTATTTTTTTCATACAATTTATTTTTCCAAACAGTATTAATGTTTTTCAGGTCATATAATAAAGCAAAATTATGCACTTGAATCAAGTTTGAACTTACAGTGATCGAACTACAGCTACTTAAATGCATAATTTCTTTATGTAGACACTGCCCATTATTTGTACGTATAACATGCAAATTAGCAACAATTTTTCAGACGGTGGCTCTAATTATGCTTCAAACTCACCAAGTTATGTCATCCCATGCCTTCAGATCTACATGCATAACATTTCAGTTGGCCCTCATATTCGGATTAAAACTGAGCATATTTAAACATTTTTTTTGCTGGAAATGTATTCTACATATACATACAAATTATTATACGTCGCGAGCTACGCCTTGGCAACGGTGGGAGCATTTAGTGCATATTTGAACAAAAAATCCAGGCTATTTTACTCGACTGAAAAATCGAGACACAAATTTTTCCTGTCAATATTAGCCTTTGCTGCATGGCTAGGATTAATTTTGATCCTGACAATCAAACTGTGGGTGCTTGGGGAGAATAATACACATTTTAACACCATGTATGCCTTCAGTTGCGTCTCCGTCGTCACTTTACAAATGCAAATAACTTACTATGTTGAACATGATAACCTCATCACTATTGGGAATCACATCTTGTGCTTCTTTCCACGATTCATGAGTGAGATTTAATTACCATTTGCATATTCAGGGGGTTTAATTTGGGTCTACCTTTAGGAAACTGGATAGTTCCGTCCAAGTTGAAGACGCTAAATTCCTACACGAAGTTCTTGGATTGGCTCATCCTTACAGAAATATCCTTCCTTCTCGTACTACCCATCACTACACCGATATTCTTAATCTCTTCCCCAGACTATCCACTTCATCCTCGGCACGTGCTACCCGTTTGTATAAACGAAAACCTTATTTTTTGGATGATATTCTTGCTGTTTTCGACATGGATGGCATGCCTGTCTTGGTACACTCTTATCCTTATTATTGTCATAGGAACGATTTACATAGGTATAAAGAACTAACGATTTTGATAAGTTTTGGTTAAAAACTGATGCTCGAATAATTCTTAAGTTCCGGTATGGATCCTGATCCGAGACTTGAAAATAAATGCGAGCGTCCACCTTACTTACGGAGCTTTGAGAACGCCTCGATATCTGGTGAGAGAATACATCAGTGTGCAACTCCTTCATAACTTCATAATGCAAAATATTGGCATATTGTTCGTATTCTTTCATGGAGTATTTTCGCATTTTTGTCTGTTCTGCAATTTTACCATTTTGACAAATTGGAACGTGATGGACATGTCCTCCATGGTTAGTGAACTACATAATTGCATATTTAAAGTAAGGTCTGTAAATACGTACTTATGCAGGTCATCATTGGCATGTGGTCACTGGGGCTTCAGACTGGTTGGGCCTTAACGCTTGAAATTTCTGGAATGTTTAATTCTTATACGATCAAGACGTTGAAATCTTGGGATGCTGTGTCTTGCCGGAGCAAATTTGAGACAAAGCTATTCACCAAGTGTAGAAAGTATATTAAGCCATTAGCAATTGGGAAAGAGGGGACGATGGCGTTTCAAAGGTTAACGGCGATAAAATTCCTTCGAGCCATAATTACTGGTACGTTTCGTGCACTTCTTACCTTGGGAATTGCAAAGTCTGGCAATGATGGGTCGACAATCATATTAGACTCTGTTGCTGGGACGGCTACTTAAACAGCATGAAAATGGTTACGCAAACCAGAACCTTAAAGTTAGGTCGGCAATACATAAAAATTATTTTTTAAATGTAGATCGATTCATCGATTTATTGTTTGTCTATTAACCATGGGACTGATAAAATGCCATGTGATGCACAATTGCATTCAGCATGAATAAGATAAAATAAAATAAATTTCTTCTATTAGTTTACGCTTTTTACTTTCAAAAACCATGTTACAAAACGTATAAATCTTTGTAGACAAATATAAATATATATTCACCAATGTCATACTATTTACATAGTGATAATCACAATTATCGCGATCGGAAATAATAAGCGAAAGAACTCGACGTCTCCGAATTTCCTTGAGGTCTTGGCAGTGGCGACGCAACGCGTGCACGCTTTCTTGCGCGCCGTCGCCTAATGGTATTGTCCTGACCAGTAATCCCGTCGGCCTGACTAGGATTTAGGTTGGTTGAGAGTATATTTTGTGATTGCAGTACCGCAGCCGTTGAGCCGACGTGGGTTATCGTAACCTAGAAATAAGTGGATAAATTAGTGAAAAATAGTATTTTTTATAGAAATCATCTTGCCAACCTCTGCAATCGCAATGTTCCCAATCCCAGCAACGTACTCTTCCAACGTAGCCACATATCTTGGCACGTCCGACAATCCATATGCATCAGCCGAGGCCACTGCGTATGGTAATCTATCAAACGGATAACCCATGGGTCTCGCGTCGGGATAAGTGTCGTTCATCCTGCCACAATAGATCGGAGCTGGAGCGCATTGACCAGCCTGTGGTGGCTGTCCTGTTGACCGCACGGTGTCCTCGTTTCCATTTGTTAGCATAACGAAAAGGTCGAACGGCATGCCAGCCTCAGTTCCACGTGGGAGGAGCATGTGGTTAGGCCAACCACATCCGCAGTATCTGGTTTCAGACGAAGTATCACTGGGAGGAGTGATCGTTAAAGACGATTCTGTGGAACGCCGAGTGATGCGATTTAATCCAGGTTGAACTGAAATAGATAAAGATATGAAGTTAATTGTTTTTGACAACTTTAAAAATGTGCAAAGAAAGTACGTTCAACTCTGAAAAGATCCATCATAAAAAATAATTTTCTCTGGTCAAGAATCGAGTATCTTTCCCCTCTTTCGTTAAATCTGGGTGCCATGAAGATTCGCACGGTAGCAGTGCCAGAGCCAAGGGTGGGGGCACGATTCTGAAGATGGGATATTAATAATTTTAGCATTACTAAAAGTCTAACAAAATTGTTCATGTGTTTGCATAATACCATGTCAATCGTGTAAGTAAACAAGTTATGATTTAACTGTGTCACACAGGCGCCTACATTTCCTTGAACTCCAGACCCTTGAAAGTCTAGGCCTCTTGATAACTCGAAAGTGTTTTGAGTAAAGAATGTTGTCAATCTGTTGGCAGGTAGAGTTGCGTCGTCTTGAGTTACGTGAAATTGTGTGATGTCAATTCCTTCCCATCTCAAGGGTAATTCTCCCTGAAAAAAAATTGATGTAAAAGCTGCAAATTGATTTAGAAAGTTCTATATTTAAACTGCTATGTAAATAATTCGCACCCCGTCACGCTGATATGGAACCAAGAGTTCCTTATACACGTCAAACACTTGATCCACTGCGGTGTGATATCTGTAAAATATTGGGTCACGCATCGCTGTCGCTACCTATAAAATTGTGGATAAAAGAAGTCCGCTTTTCTTTATACGATAAAAAACAGAAAAAATCATACCTCTGCCATAACTCCGGGCGGTAAGCCTGTCACGTTTTGAGGGTCCTCGATAAAACCGAGGAGGACGTGACCTATTAAACATGTAGCGTAATTATTAAGAATTAGGTAATGTACCATATGACACGATAAATGCACCTTCATTGTGGAAGCCGAAACTGCCATAATAATCTCCGTTAATGGTGTAAGTTGTGGCCTCGATTAAATCTCCTAATAGGTCAACTCCTGTTCTGGAGTCTAACAAGACGGCTCCTTGTCGGTTGGGCTTTACAGAGTCACAATGTTTTCGTATTTTTCTTGCGACAAATCATAATCTTTAATTATAATTACCAATAATAATTCTCCCCTGCGGATAGAATCGACAACCCTGGCGATAAGCTCACTCTGATTAGCAACTGTGATAAAGGGTGGCGCTCCCACCATATTTTCAAACAGTGTATCTTGTACCAAGATATTTGCACGTCTCGGTGTCCACGTCTGTCCCGAGTTGGTATCTAATTTATTCATGGAATAAAAATACACAGCCAAACTATCAGACATTATAGGCCATCTAAACCTATTTATTTATCATACTAATCCATAGTTTCGGAACATACCATCCAAGTGGGAATTATACTGTTCCCCGACAACTGTGTTGTGATCGATGAAAAGTGGTGCGATTTGGGAGAGCCCTAGAGACAAGCGTTCCGCGTGATAGCTGAAATAATTCACTTTTATTAACAAGAATTTCAACAAGAATTTGAGGAGTCAAACTCACCGAGCCAAGTGACTGTGATGAGAAAAGTAAAAAAGCTCTCCTTGTCGATCAGCCTTTGTTGGACCGTTAATTGGGTAAATAAGATGCCAATTTAGATGAAATGAGTTGACTTGCAAATCCTAAAAAATTGTCGAAAGTTAAATATAGTCAACTGATTTATTAAATGATATCGGATATCCACTCACCTCTCGAAAGTACCACAAAACATTCTCGATGCCATTATCACTCCCGACGCGTCCATCAACTACAGTGCAACCCTGACGGAATAATTTACTTTTCTTATAACTCATACATTTGTACATAAAAAATTAGTCTCAAGTTTCTCACCCTTGCACTTTGATCAGGATTATTTCCCTGTTCTCTCGCCGTTTGGAGAGCTTCTCTGCTCAGAAAAATGTTCGGCATGACTTCCACAAGTGGTGGAGCATTAAACGAAAAGAGCTCTGAAGTTGAGAAATATGCTCCAAAAACGCCACGAATCCAAGCGTTTGGATTAATTCCAGGCAAGTCACGCAGAGCTCCGGCCAGGCAGATTTTCTTTTCTAAGTTCTTCTCATCTATTTTTCAGTTGATATTGATAGTTTACCATGTATCTCAATTTAATAAACTTTTTATCACAATAATTACATACGTACCATTAAGAATACTACGCAATCTCATGGCTGCCATCCTGTGCTGAGGATTTAACCCAAAAAACAACGAAGATTTTGGACTCGCGTTGGAAATATCGCTAATATTTGGGACTGGACATCCCTTAAAGCGTGAATCGTTAACTAGATCTTTACTCCAGTTAAAAATATCGGTAAACTGTTGTTGCAAATCGGTCCGGGAGGCAGGTGCACTGGTCGGACTACTAGCCTGGTAAAACAACGGGACGGGAAATTCTCCACGGGTAAATCTCAATCTACTCGGGAGAGAAAAGTACGACTGTTGAGAATTTATCCCGGAAATGATCCCGAAAAATATAACAAATATTTGTGGCATCATTTTGATATCTTTTGAGGAACAACGCAGTGCTACACGCCCTTGCTGCAAGGCGATGAAATCGCAACTAAACCAAACCACGTAATTTAATTCGTCTTACATTATCTAATGAGGTGTGCGATTTTGGCAGAGACAATTGCAGCTATTTAGTCAAGTGCTTACTGCACTTACTTATTCCTTTAAAAGGAAAAGGGAATAAGTGTACATGTACCTTATAATCTCACTGTTGCTCTTATTAGGGTGCAGAAAATGCAATAAATAATAATCCAAATATTACTTATGCCATAATTTTGTGGTCATTTGACTTGTATAAATTGTCTTTATTGCATCCGTCCACATGTCAATCAGTAAATACGTAAATGCTATCTTGCCTCGTCATATTGCACACGTATCCCTATTTATTTCAATGATTAAACATTTACTACCTGATGTTGTTACAATTACAATTAAAAATAAAATATCATTCCGTTGAGCCTCACCCAATCAACCTTCATCTTGACGGCGATCTCTGTTACACACATTCCAACACAATACCGCATAATTCATTACGACGATACTGCCCTGAATTTGCTTGTAGTCTGTAATAATGAGACGAAAAGTTAATTATGGCTTCAAAGAAAAATGCAATATTATTTTAAGCAGTCGTCGCGATGCATCCTTCCTATTTTGCTAAGTAAGTAAGCCGTAATCCTTTGACTGTGATGCAATGATACTTGTAGTTACTTTTATTTGTGGTGTCGAATCCACTCTCAGTTTCCACACCGGATTAGTCTAGTCAGAAGTGAGAGGGGAAAGATTGATGCTTCGAGGTTGCAGAATATTAATAATAATTGAATCACCTGACAAGAAGTGAAACGGATTTAATATTGACTTTGTAGCGAGGGGAATGTGGTAGCTGTTTGATGTTTGTTGATAAGGAACAGGCATTCTCTATTTCAATTAAGCTCTGTCAAACTCACAGTACAATTTCATGCTCAGAATTTGCGAGTGAATTGGGATCAATCAATCAATCAGTGGAATGGTTTAGTTTGTGGAGATTGAATGATTCCATTATTTGGCGTGAGGGAGGTCATTGTTATTAAGTAGGAATTTGCTCAAGTCGAAGTATTGCCGTCATGGGGTGGGAGTAGTTCTTCGGTGTTTGGTGGTGTGTAAATATGTTTTTGTAAAAATCTAAATATTGGCTTTTAAGATCAATTATAAGGGATGATGGAGAGGCTTGATGTGATGGAATGGGTGTCTTAAACTGCTTCCTGCATATGTACATATGTAAGAGTGTGTAGTCTTGCACGGTAGGATGACAATGGAATGTGTGCATAATAAGTAATTACATTCATGACTCAGGAAGATTTATGCGTTAATGATATTACTTGTTTGTGAAAAAATGGCAAGTTTCAAAGTTTAAACAAACTATTGGATCGATTCCAGATTTGGCAGATATGTGTGCAAAAAGGGACTGATTTTGCGAAATATTTGTGTATATCACGAATATGTATCACGAATAGCATGATTAATCTATTCTTAAAATAATGCAACTAATCTGCAAAATATACTTCATTGTTTTTGGCTTTATTGAGAGCATACTTAAGGCGGAGTTGAACTTATTTTAATTTTTGTAAAGTCGTTTTACCTTATGCGTCAAGCATAATTAGTTGGAGCACATTGTAGAATAAGCATATGTAAAATATGCATTACAATTTTTAGAATTCTTTGTGCATATGTATTTGCCCAACGTTTTAAGAACGTAAGGAGAACAGATAGCTTTATTATATTTAGGTTCGTGTTCATGTATCTACATCAGGAACTTACATATGTACATCCATACAAATGTACCATTAGTGGGAAAAAAATGTTTGAAAATGTTTGTTAGAAAATACTGGCAAGGCATAATTTCATATTTTACTAATTTGTTATAATTAGCCTTTTCAAACTACTTTTCTTGCCAAACAGCTCGCCAATTCATGAAAGATGAAGCTTTTACCTCGTTTAGAGGACATTATTACCTAAATATGTAGAAGTTTATGCGGTGAAACCACATGAAGTAATGCTAACTACTAGTGAGATTAGAGCAAGCAATCCAAAATTCGACATTTTTATCTCATCTCGGAATCGTTATTTCAAGTTATACATATTTCAAGATATCCATACCTCGCAGTCATTCCATTACTCAAGTTCATTGATTGCAGGTTTATCATAACTTTCTGCAACGTGGCGACCATAAGGATGAGGATATATTTATGTACGTATTTTCAAATCAATTTATACCCAATATCAGAATTTCCATTTGTAGTTGTGTTGCTCAAGACAATATTAAACACTTTGTTGAGCTTTCAGTCAAATGTTCTAAATTGCGTGATAGAATGATAAAGATTTTGGATTGGTGATATGGGAAAGGTAGCTGGGAAGATGAAATATGCAGGAAGCGGTTAAGTGCCATGAGATCGATAGAAATATGTACACGTCGGTTTAGGGAAAGAAATTCGAATGAAGGCTAACAACAAGTTTTTGTGAATGCATGTATAACAGGAGATAGTCGATGACACTGTCAATGACACTTTGCTATAATTTAAATTGTAAATTTATACTAAAAAATAACTCACAAAAATTCGCACATCCATTATTTCTGATTGCATAGATATTTATTTATTTATTGCTACTTCCCAATTCTATATCGTCATAAATTAATAGAAATAAAAATATGTACACATATCTGTCTGGCGTTACATGCATATTTGAGCTATTATTGCTTGCACATTGTCCGTATGTATTTATCAGTGGGATACATTCATACTAAAAATTATGTGTACATATTGCACTGCATATTTTAGGCTGAAGTTAATCTCATAAGGGTAATTAAATCTCATGTCTTACATAAATAATTAATTATGTGTCACTCTATCCCAGAATTTTTTTCGACTTTCCACAAACTATACGCCATTTTAAACCGCAATGTCCTCAGTTTGCTTCTTCTTTTCCACGACGACTTGATGAATCCTCTCATTTCCTCCGGATGAAAGTGATCTGGGGATTTTCACTTTGAGCAGGCCGTCAAAACTCATCCGACACAAGAGTTCGTCCTTTTTGGCATTTACTGGAAGTGCATAGCGCCGTTTGAATGTGCGTGTGATGAATTCATTCCCTTCCTTCTTCTCCTTGTGGGAGCACTCAACGGAAAGAAATTCGTCCATTGTCTTCACTTTTATCTCCTCGGGGGAAAATTCGGGTACTTTGATGCGTACCTGAAGTTAATTAATGCAATTTTTTTAGGAGAGGATTAATCAGGAAATTTCGCGTGTACATAAATAAATATTTCCATACCACAAAACTCTCCTTGGTGCATTCCATTCCTGTATCGTCCGGTCCTTTTGAATATTTGTTATTATTTGCGCTACTGTTCTTGCTGCCGATCACGTCCATGGAGGAAGCGCGTCGTTGGAGTGGGGGTGGTCCACTCTTCTTTGCTCCAGCAGTGACCATATCGCCCAAAATGCTGTTCCTCCTCGTTAAGGCGACAATATTGAATTTGCCCGAGCCTGGGATAATCTTTTGCGGAATGGTCACTTTTAAATTGCCGTAAAACGTCCCCATGTGCTTGAAGGAGTCAAAATGCTGTTAGTAATTTTCGTAAAATTTACAAAAATTAAATGTAATTATGTAAATATGTAACTTATCTCGCTTTGCAATGCTTCCTCATTCGAGTTTAAGGGGAGAGGGATCCTCCTGCAGAATGATCTCATCGTGAGAACAGACTCTATGCCACCTTCACATTTCTCCCGATGTTCGCCACTAACAATTAAAAACCCGTCCTCCACTTTCACCACGACCTCGTCCGGAGTGAACTTAATGAGGTCAAATTTTGCAACAAATTTATCCTTATGCGTGGACACGGTGGCGAGACCGAGTTCCTTGGCTGGGTGGGGAATAACGATGTCAGGCAGGGTAATAACTTTGGTGGGGGCACCGCCCCAAACGGTCATCATTTTGAAGATAAGGCAAATTTCCTAGCTTTATACGGGAGGAAAAATGATGGCTTTGTTATTGTTTTTCAATTCGCAATAGTTGCGAAAGTCAAGGTTATAGCGAAGCGAAGCCAACGCAGGTTGTGGAAAACTCGGGGGAATTCGTTTGTTTATATAGAATTGCAGTGGACTGTGGGAATGAATATGACGAAGGAGGCAGTCGGGATTACGTACGGGGGAGGCAATGCAAAAATTCGTGCGTTGAGCTCCGACTCCGAACCAAATACGGATATTTTGGAGGAGAGAGAAGACAGACTAATAGAAATATGTATGTATGTACATATATGTATGAAACTGAGGCGTGAGAATGGCGAGAATTTTGCGCTGACTTTCTCCGTCTTGGGAGAAGAAGTGGCTCTATTTCCCCAGTCGAGTAGGGAGGAAAGAGAAAGCTTGACTGCTTTCACTTTGCTCTGGAAAAGTCGCTGGGAGTGTAGATAGTTTATATGCATGGATTTACATATATTGAGAGGTTGGATGAAAATATTATACAAATGTGTACAGGCTTTAAGCAAGGTTTTGTAAGATGCATTTTAGTTTTAAATGTAAATTCTTAAAGGGTATCGCTTCTAGAATTACGAATGAAACTCGTTGCTTCAAAGGTTTAGCAGTTCGAATGTGAAAAAATCTACAGTGTGCAGTGCGGTTTTAGCTCGTGTCAGGATCAAAGCCAGCTTCTATTTTTTTGACCAATTACTAACTGCTATTCGCGATCGTCTAAAATGTTCCCTAGTTAGCAGGCAAAATTTCAGTTTTTTTACCAAAAACCAGTATGAATCACCCTGCTGGGTCGCCATCTCGACAACGTATTCCTAAATTTGACCTCATATTCTTTCGTCTGATGCGCCCTTGCACCTTGATACAGAATTTCAGCTTTCTTCTACAAATTTGAAAATCAATGCGGGTCACCCCATTCTATCCCCTCACCCCTAGCACAGAAAATCTTAAAATTGACTTGATATTTGTTGATCTAATTCTGATCTACCCCTGCTTCATGTTAAATTTCAGGATTCTGGTTCCATTTATGAGCATCATTGGGGGTCACCCAGGGTGCATAAACTTTTTTGTTGTCCGTGGTTTCTCCTAAGGGGGTGATGCAAGGATGATTTTTTTTTCAGAAAAATTAAAAGTTCGGGAATTGCATGCTATTTTGCTTTGAATTTGGGTGGTTTCCATGGCAAAATCGCATGCAATTCCCGAACTTTTAATTTTTCTGAAAAAAAAATCATCCTTGCATCACCCCCTTAGGAGAAACCACGGACAACAAAAAAGTTTATGCACCCTGGGGGTCACCCTACTAGGTCCTTCTATTTAAATAATAATTTGGTCGTTATGACGTTGTACTTATTTTCACAAACTTGTAAATGAAACAAAATAAAAAGATGTAAACACGTCCCAATTTCCCAAATACCTAACAGCCTTCTACGACCATTCCGAATATTCTGGTACAAGGTACAATGTACATATGTAAATATGTATGTGAGACGTGGTCTCGGTGGGTAATGCATCTCTGATACATTCCACTGACATATTCTATATGTATTTGTATTTGTACATTATACTGGTGCAAATAAGTTACACCATTATTTTCACAAAAACTGAACTTTGACAATTTCTCATTTCAAAACTAAGTCAACAATAAATAATTTTCTTGGTTGCGTGCAATATTTGGCATAAAAACAGGCTTGAGTCATATCTACATCAAAGATTTCTTACAAGAAATATAATTAATTATAGTGCATGCATGCGCGACTAACTTCAATTAATTAGTTAATCCCATCCACACAAAATAGTGTGCATACATATGTATGAACATATATTCGATATAATGCATATTTATGTACAGAAAATGACTCAACTTTGAGTTGTGTAGTACAAAGCTGCGTCATGCTGTATAATCCTTCCAACAACATTTTTATTTAACTATGTATAGATATTTATTTGACATCAGTGAGTTAATCACAGGATGTTCCAAATCATGTAAAATGCCCAATTTCATCAACTAAATACCAATGATTTTCTGAAGGGCAAATCAATTGCTCAATATTCTTACACGATCACTGGATACAAGAAGCGTAGTTAAGTAGTTGTCAAGCGAAGCTGTTCCATCGAAATTATCTGCTCTCATCTTAAATTGGACCCTGAACCCGTCATAAATAAGCATGAAGAAAGTCAACATTATAACTTTTTTCAGAAATTTATTAATCACCAAACTAACTTGTCAAATTATTTTAGGATGTACAAGTCATTCAACTTATTAGTGGTGCTGCTAACTGTCTACCTTGTTGGTCACCTGGACGGAGCAAGAGTCACTTTTTGTTCAGGAATTGACCAAACTGGGAGTTGTGCCACCAAAAATGTCGAGATAGGCAGATTCACAACAAAATGCGAAGACTTTCCATTTCGCTTTAGGTAACATTTTTTATTATCAATTTATAGAAATTTTTCTTTGAGCTTATGTATGTGCAATGCAAAAATGTAATTATCGGTTTTACGCTCATCATCTTTGACGTATAAATATTACTTACGTAGGTGGTTTCTAACTGCTCGGTCGGTCAAGATTGAGAACAGTTTGATGAATGGGTGTAACTCGACTTGTAGACTGCATACAAGTGATAGGTGAGTTAATGATTAGCTAAAATTCAGCATTTTCTCCTTGATTGTCCAGATAATTAATATTTGATATTAATTCTGTAAATATGTAACTAATTACATATTACATAAGTAATCCACCACCTATTTACAGTTGCCGGTGCTGGCTCGGAAATTGTCCCACGATTGATCTAGTGGGGTGCCAAGTCCAGAATTTGGACCCAGGTCACGATTTTGAAGGAGTTAGTTGTGTTTAGATGCAGTACGATTTTTTACTGCTTCACTGGTGCAAGGACTGTTGTTTATGATTTGTAATAATATTGATAACCATCAAGAAAAATTATACAATTCACATTGTTAAATACATTTCTAATTTTGCATTGAATTTTATTCCCCAATAATTTTTTAGGTTCAATTTCATTTAGACATTATTCATACTCAATTCCTAAAGGTAAAGCTGTTTGCATCATAAATGCCAATCAATACATAGATTCATCAACTGAATTCAAACAAAACTGTATTTTTTTAAATAATAAAACAACATATTGTTTTGGCCTATGTACTCATAAAAGTCCAAACTGGATCATCACTAAAAATGAGATGTAGAAAATGATGATCCATTTTACAACAGCATACATGCATAAATCATCCATATTCTTAGGATTAGTTTTACACGGGTTAAATTCATGTAAATTTATTAACATAGTAAAACCTAAATAGTCATTGAATACATTAAATTGAGCTAACATACATATATTGATAAGTATATAATGGTTGACTACACAAGAGCAACCTAATACCTGCCATGCCAAATTACAAGAAACTTCAGCTACACATGTACTCCTGTTTTTTTGGCTATAAAATCTCGCGGTAAAAAAGTTTCCACCTGGCCCACACAGTTCGCACCCAATTCCATTCAAAACCCTATGTCTAAAGTTTTAAGTTACCATAAGCTTTGAATGGAATTGGGTGCGAACTGTATGGGCCAGGTGGAAACCTTTTTACCGCGAGATTTTACAGCAAATAAAATAAGAGTAGGCTCACGTACTTATTTATGTAATACTTTCTCTCTCATCCTCAGTTTACAGTATTACCACTAAAATCACTCTGCCGGTTAGCACTTTAGCTATGCGTATCTATGTATGTATGTATTAGTAAATAAATATAAACATACATTCGCATTTTTGTAAATTCATTTTCTCTCATCCTGCCGGAATTTCATTTGCATGCACATGTACGAGCTAAATATTCATTGTATACATATGTACAAATGAAGAGTGTAAAATGAATTAAGTTCAACTATCGTCTTCCAATATACTGTACTCTACGCCAATTAATCTCTTCTCCACAAATGCCATGGGTGAAAGTGCATCTTCCACAACCTTGGTTGTTTCACTGACTTTAACTTGAATATGTTTGACAAATAATGCAAGTGCTGTTTGTAACGCCATCAATGACATGACACGACCTGCACAAGGATGATGCCCTCCTCCCCATGAATTAATATATGGTGGCGTTTGTGGATCTTTTTTGTCCAGGAAACGGGTCGGATTATAAGAACCTGGAGCTTCAAAGACTTTCTCCGCAACGGGCCCTTGACACTGTAAAAGTGGGGGACAAAGGACAATTGCGTCCACACCGGAAACATCATAACCGCCCAAAGTGGCTCTGTATATCATTATAAAATATGTATTGGAATTGAGGATGGGTAATTCAAAAATCTATCGTACCCCTTTTTGTATGGTGATCTCCCTGTGGAAAATGCCTGCGGCGAGGTTCTCACGGTTTCTAGGATGCAGGCTTTCAAATACTTACTGTTCCTTATGATCGTGTAAAGGTCCTCAGTTCCGGTAGATTTGGGCAACTCATTTAATTCGTTTTTAAGCTCTTCACAGTATTTCGAATTCATTGCGAGATCAATTATGGAATTGTTTAAGGCAAGCGATGTGTTGCCAAATGCGGCGAATAAAAATCCAATAAAGATATTTGAAATTTCGTGATTTGATAAGGGCAGGCCGGACTCTTCGCGGCGATAGTCGACGGCCACGCTGAATTTATAAATATATATGTATAATTATACTTTTACAGACGTTTTTGGTCTTAAAAATTGTGGTCTCACCGGAAAAATGCGGACTGATTTTTACTCTCGTCTGCCCGATACTTTAGAATCTCCGGAATAACGATGTTTTCCAGAATTCTTCTATGCGAATTCAATCGCCTTGTGTAAAATGGTCTTAATATCCACCTCGGAAAGACAAAGCTTGCCAGAACAATGTTCCCAACTAATTTGCCAAATTTCGAAAATGCTTCGACACCTTCCTCTCCCAATTCCAATGAACCAATTGATAAGGCAGAAAGTCGTGTGACGTAGCGATTCGCTTCTAAAACTAGATCGGGTTCATGTCCCGATTTTATTACTTCTTTTACCCGTTCCACAAGGAGTTTCGCTTCCGCCTCAATTCTAGGAAAGTAGTCCTTTTTAAAAGCTAAGGTTGCCTTAATCTGGTTTGGAAAGCAGGTCAAGTCAGTGTTTGGGAGAAGTGTGTCCAGAACGGAGATTCTTTGGATGAACTCAAACATGGAAAAGACGCTTTCTTCGGTTTTGTAATATTCTGAGGCCAAACTCGTGTCACAGATGACGAGGAGTGAAAAACGGAATAGTTTTAGTCGAAAGATTGGTCCATATTTGGTGTAAGATTTTGATAAAAAGTCAATCCCGTGACGCCCTATGGACAAAGCATGCCCGAAAAATGGGAGGGAATAGGGTAAGCTAGGTGGTTGGCGAATTTTTTGAGAAAAGTAAGAATTTTTTGGTGGTAATTTGTAGAAGAGTTGATAAATAATTAGTAGAATTGATACAAAAAGCCATGCTAAGATAAATCCTTGGTCTCTATAATTTACAAAGATTTTAATACAATGAGGTACTACCTATTAAATTGAATTGTTAATTGGCGAATAACTTACAGCGGTGGGAGTGACCCCAAATTTTGCATATGGGTTAAACTACTCCCCATTTCAGTTTCTAAAGTATTTAAACTGACCGATATGGAAGCTATTACATTATGAAACAAAGTTTGCTATGAAACTGGACACGAGCCAGTCTGCCTGGTCCGTGATGAGTTCACTGTTCTTAAAAAAACAAGAAATATTTTTCCCAGTAGTTATGTAGGCGTTTACGAAAAAAAAATAATGTTACGTGTATGAATTTTTGAATCATTGCTGTCGTATTTTAGTCCTGGACACACTTTGGTTATACATATGTACATACGTTAATTGGCATGAAGCAAACTTTCCAGTCCCATCGTAATAAAGTTACTGTGCTAATTGGATGTATAGGCATCGAACTTGAGGACGCTTTGGGAAATACGTAAATTAATTGTGTATGTACATACATATATGTGATGGGAAGTTTTGTTTCTTGCTATGCATGTACATATGTATGTATGCAGAAGACGGACATAGCGTGTAGTTTCTTTAATTCATCAAACTAAAATAGTTTGCATATGAAATTTGTTATATTTTCGTAGCTGATTTGCTAGCAATCCAAACTTCCAAACAGCAAATCCTAAGAAGGAGAATGTTGCAATACCTTTATTATCTCGGACAGTTTTCCTTGTTATTTACTTAATTTATTAGTATCACGAAATACCATGTTTGCAAGGAACTCTTCTCTCCTCCATAAATAGATCTTATCATGATAAGTATTTTCCCAAATAAGTTTCATTCGAATCGATTGGAAATAAAACAATGTTAGAACCGGAAATATCAATAATACTTAGCTTCTTACCAAAATTACTTAATTATTTTATTTTCTAACTATAATCGAATTCACATTTTTGACCTTATTGCTTACCACGTTTAATTGTATGAATGTTCTGCAAATTTATTGAATGAAATACTCACAAAAAATTAATTTAATAATGAATGTGTTGTGGAATTCTACTTTACATGCTTATTATTTGTATGCATGTACAATATATCGTCATACATGTTTAATTTATTAATTCTAAAGTCTAATCGGAATCACTCCACTCATATTTCCTATTATTATTTAATTAGTGTGCAAATAATGGAAATTAGTGAGTAATTAATTTTTATCGTAGAACAGCTTTTAGCTCAGACTACCTGAAGGAATTGTATTTTACATGACGTACTTGACAATTTGTAAGTGATGTGAAAGGCAGCAATCAAAACTTTAGTTATTAATATTTCATCTCAGGAAAGCTACACATAAATACTTCTGTATAAACATACATACATACGAGGATACATGTATGTACATAAGTAAGTAATTCATTGAATTTTGTACAGCGCTGGTCGTCAAGCTTTTTCCAAATAATGATGTGTGTAAAATTATAACGTTGCTTACTCTGCGATATATGTAATACTAAAATGAATAAAAATAATATTATACCGTGCATATGTACATAGATAATTTCAAGGAATTCGTATTTTTGAGATGCAATTTGTGATGAAACTATGACTTTCCGCTATTGGCAGATTCCCCATCCCGAAATTGGATCAGTACAACAATAAATGTAATTATTGTCGAGAGAATCTGCAAATATGATTAACATAATAAAGAGTTATTTAGGTGGAGAGAGGACAGTAGCTTCAAAATTATTGCATGCAAATGAATTTGTATTGACGTACCGAAGTAATCAAGTTGCGGTTCAAGGTAAAGAATTTTCCTGTAACAATGATAGCGATAAGTACACAAATAAAATCACGGTCCACGAAAAACAATCGCTTATCTACCCGGCTTTATTGTAAAACGATTCATCATCATTGTCCTTAACAGTGAGTTTACCTATAAAAATGAGAAACCTGGTATTCACTTTTAATTACAAAAACGCAAATCATGTCGCATTTGAATAGAACATCGTTACCTTAATCATCATTAGTTTATCTTGAATGTATTGCTCTAATCTTGAGAAACATTCAAAGACATCGTCTTGTAAGTCCGTCACGGCTTCAGCTTCGGTTGCAAGTTCGTAAATGATTATTAATGAGATCAAAATTGACGGTATTCTGGAAAAACCGGGTCCATAGAGGCCAACCATAAGCCACGACAGAGTGGTGAATGTCCTTAGATTAGTATAGTGAATGTCTGACACAATATTTGCACTGAGCTATTGCCAATTTCAATTATCAAGTAGTTTCCAAAATGATTACAATAAACTTTCATCAAACTAGAAACTGTGCCATAGTCTTTAATCCATTTATCGATATGGACCAATTTTTCTGGACTGGTGGCAGTGTTGAAGTTAATTTCATCCTTCAAATACAGCAACAGGCCCTGAACCACCTTTAGTGGAAATGTTCAGTGATGAGGGTAACCTTTAGCTTTCGAAAAACGTTGGCAGACATTGAGCTAAGGAATGAGTAACAGCTGAATATTTGGGCAATTACGATGAAAATGGTCCATAAGTAGGGAATTTTCAAGTAGCGAATGGTAAGTCGACGGCTTAAATTCTGCTCAGTTATTACAGTTAATGGAAGATAACCGATGACTTGTGTTGCCAATATTGCATTTCGGCCAAACTTGATTAGTTCAGTTTCGACATCCGAATGTGCTTTGTTAGTGTAGCTTTCGGATTTGAAATTGAGATCAAAAGCGTCTTTTGACTTAACCTGAATGATCGCTAGAGAGTTCGACATAGTCCCATCAGAATGATTATTCTGATTTCTTCCAGGAAAAAATTAGTATTGTAAAACAATTCAAAAATATTTATTTCTTGTGTAAGTTGGATTTGGTCCGTAATATTGAGTACAAATGTTTTAATTCCGCATTGTGTTTAAGTATGTAAAGGAAATAAAACTAAGTGTACAATAAATGTTCCTTACATAATTGAACATACATAAATGTATGTACATATTTACATGAAGGAGTGTTTTCATTAATCTATGAAATTGCTTAGTTTGTAGTGTGGGTGCGGCAGCGATGACTGGAAGATAATCTTCCAAAGTCATAATAATAAATATTAAACTGTCCAATATTTATTATTTTCTGAACATTTAGGTGCTCATAAAAAAATCATGCATGTCAGAAAAATTATTTCATTTTAACATGACATTTGTACATTTTAGTGTAAAATTCAGTAATCGAAAATTTGATTTTATTTTAATGAAACTATTCCGGCTACTGTAACTAGGTTGTTAAATAAGATGCAATAATATAGTTATTACTTTTATGAGCTAAATTTTGACAAAAATCAAATCTATCGCAAGAGAATGAAGTGTGAATTAGGACGTAATAATCTCACTTAAAAGTAAGTCATTAATCATGTCGCCGATCAATATAAATACTATTTTTTACTGCTCAACAGGTTTGTACAATAATTTTTTCCTATAATTTCCTCCCCATTAGTAGAAAGAAACTTGTTCGTTTTGTCAAAATAGTTTCCTCCGGAGAAGTCGTAACATTAAGGACTGACATTACTCTGCACATGAAAAACAGAAATGTAATTATAATTCGAGAATAATATTTGTATTATGCAGCCAAAAAGATTAACCACCTTTCTTGCAATTTACGGATTAATTTTTTTCCTTTCCGTACACCATGTTGTTTGACGTAATTTTGATGTCCAGTCCAAATCCAACAATATTTAGCCAGGTCAGATACGTTTGTCTCCATTTCGTGATAGCAAGAATCGTCTCTGGGAAGATTGATGAAATCAAATGAATTTCAAACTTAACTAATTTGATTATCTTGCTTCTTGCATGGACGGATTTTTACATTTAAATGCACATTTACCTAGTAAAATCAGTGTAAGGTATGGTGACATTTTTGTAACTGTTATCCACAATATCTCTTTCGGCTGCCCAGTACCCCTTCAAGTCTGTCGCATATAACTGTTTAAAAATATCATAATTCCATGAGTTAATTAAATATATACGTAATTATTAGTGCACATAAAAATCTGTACATTAACCGCCCACATACCTGAGTCAATGCCTGGTCCAGTTCTCCATTTAGCGAAGGGTCCTCACTCCACCTCCACGTGGGGCACTTGTGACCATATAGGCACATTACACCACCCGGTGACAAGACGCGTTGTCCTTCATTGTAGAATTTAGGCAGGTCAAACCTATTACGAAAAAATAATTAGTAATCACAGAAATGTTATCGCAGCAAACGCGTCAGACCAATGAGCAGCTTGTGATGCAGAAATCTTAAGCGAAGAAGTTGGACAATAAAGCGTTTAGACATAAATCCTATTATTGCATTCAACAAAGCTTTAAATTGCTTAATTAATTACCATTTGTACGGAATTGTCCTTCTCCGGGATTAAATCTGCGGGACAAATCCTAAAAATAAAAAGAGGGCATTAATAAGAAAGTACGATTCACATTTTTACGGTTTTTGAAAAAGGTAACCGCAGACTGACTGATAAGTTAAATTCTGATGAGCCCATCCTCCTTCAGCTTGTTCGATTTGTGAGCACGTTTGGTCACCTCTTTTGCCCTCGGCTTCCATTATTGCTTCCGAATTTACATCCGTCCCGACGACGTGCTTAAAATATGGCGTCAGTACGCGAGAACTTTCGCCACTTCCACACCCAACGTCATAAGCTAGCTCCAGTGGCTGGGAATACTGTATGGATTTAAATTTTACAATAAGATGGAGAATTTCTTTAGTGACAAAAATATATTGATCACTTTTTCTTTGAGAAATGTTATCATTCTTTCAATCAAAATTGGGGGGACAATTGCACGATGTCTGTCGTACAAATTTGCTTGGCCTTGTCCTGTAAATTCAGTCCATTGCTGGAGCACGTTCCCAAACATTTTCTTCATTTCCTGTTGTCGAAAATATGTATTACCACACAGATACATAAAATTGGCTTGGAAAAATTAATAAAATATCTCAAGTCACCTCAACTTTATAAATGTACTTCCTTAAATTGTAGATTTTGTAATTTTGTAAAATTCACAACTTAGCTAAACCTGCTACAGTTTCAAATGTTTGTAAAATTTTTACAATATTTCCACAATTATTTACATGGATACATGCAACAATTATAAAATAAAACTTCACAAAGTACTTATTTACCCACGTGTTCTGTATTCTACGCTGAGTTATTTGCCATTCTCAGTTGCAGCTGGTTCTCTGAGCCTCGGAATTCCGAGGTCGAAGTGAGAGAGAACTTTTGTATGGGTATAAAGTACAAGTGTATTTCTATCACACCAAATTAAAATACGACTTGCCGAAATGTAACGATCTATTTACATGACAATAACCCTGCAAACGGAACAAGATGAACATTGCGAACGGTTTCATTAATTTAGTTGCGGATGCGGATACATAGAATCAAAAATCTGCAAAAAAAATAGACGCCAAGGGCACCCGGGATTCCCAAGCGGTCACCCATCCAAGTACTAACCGGGCCCGACGTTGCTTAACTTCAGTGATCGGACGAGAACTGGTGCATTCAACGTGGTATGGCCCTTGACAAAAGAGTAGCGCCTTTCGTGCCCAGATATCGTACAAATTTCAAGGTCATTTGCACACATGCAAGTCAGCACGTGTAGCATGGATACAATTAAAAGTTCAAGCTTTGAACCAATTGGCAAATACTGGGATACATGATGTCATTGGCATTTAGATCATTTTAATTATGTTGCCAAGTATTCCTGTGGTTGTAGACTGCGCTGTGCAAGTTAGATATTTTGATGTGTACTCTATAACATTCTTTGGGGCCATTTTTTTGTCATTCTTTGAGATATTATTGCGAATGTTTCTTTGTAATATCCTCGTAATTGTATATCGTGGAAATATTCTCGTTTTTCATCTCGCTATACAATCTATTATGATTGGATACTAGGATGTATTAATCTAGCGAAATAATAAAAAAAACTGCATTTCGCAAGTTATCTCGTGCATATAGAACGATAGATCCTGTATATAAAACAGATCATTTTCGAAATAAGCATAATACAGCGGCAGAACGTTAAATGTATTTTAGGTTTCATGCACACACAGTAATAAATACCTTGAGTTTTGTAGAAAAATCAAACTTTGCAGATTTATAAAACTGGTAAACAGCGAGCTTGCTAAAAAGTATAATAATGCGATTTCTTCCATATTATCGCCTTGCGTTCGAGTGACCATGTAATACCATAGGATTCGTCGTTCTCCAACTTTGTGCTCAGCAAAGAAGTGAGCTGAGCTCCGGGATCCAAGTAAGGTTTTTGAGCGAAATTGAGACTAGGAGTTTGTACTGCGCAAAGTGAGACGATCGTCAACATGAGACAAGTTGCATGGAAATAGTCATTTGCAGAAATAAATATTTATTATGTTACAAGTTAATTTTACGGATTTTTATGGAGTATGCAACATGTTAATTTTATAATACTTTGCTTATTGTATCTAATTTAACAAGAAGATGATTTAAAATTTATTAATAAAAATTGTTCGAGACTGTAAATTTCGCCAAAGATGTGTATCATAATCACCAAAGATAATCCTTATTTGGTTTCAGCATTCTTTCTCCAAACAAGTTGAAACTACCGTACCGTTCGGATCTACAATAGACAACATGTTTATCAGTGATTTCACATGTTTTTGCTATTAACCAAGTGCTTGAAATCTATTGAACTAACCAAATCAGTCTTGACGATCCGACCCAGTCGCCCAAATTGGACCAAACCAATGAAGGAACGAGCCATAAATGACTAAATTCCCGTCCTCTTGGAAAATCATGTGGTCTCCACGTCCAGCCGTTCGACTCGAAAATTTCGGATTTCCAGCAACATCGTATATGACAAAGTTTCCATCCTTTTGAAATATAGCATGGTTGCCAACTCCGGTCGTATTTGAGGCCCACTTGACCCTGTTCGTGGCATCGTAAATTACAGCGTTGCCATCAAGTTGGAACTCAAACCGACCTCGGGAAACGGTACAAGATGTCAATTTTGGAAATGTGGCGCCAGGATCGTAACGACAATCGGTGACCACTGTGCTAACAATGGTCAGCAAAATAAATCCAGATAAAATGTCTGCCCTCATTGTTTAAAAAGTTAATAATTAAATTGTGGAATAAGTAGTGTTGAATCTCGGGAGATAATTGGACAAAGTGTCGAATGTCAGTGCTATATATTTATATATGTATGAGTGAATGATACAAGATTTCGCAATGTTTTACATAATTGCATTCCAATTTATTATAAAAAATTAATTGTAATTAGTATCTTGGAATAATTAATTGATAGCACCTGTCGATTGAAAGCACTTCAAGCACGTACAATAAATAAATATGACGATCTACAAATAGTCGTTCGTCACGACAAACGCAATTAAACACTTATTTGGGAATAAAAGTGAACGATATTGACATGATGACGATATTATGCTAGGTATGTGCATGTAGTAATTAATGAGATGATACAATTTTCAGTATTAAATCACAACTTAAATACGCATACAAATAAATCAAAAATCTGTTATAGGAGTGCAGTTTGTCTCATTTGTCAAGTTGCAGAATCCTTTCGCCACGTACAAACACCGCATCAAAGTTTCGCCCAAAGAGCTCAGGCACGAGCGATTGAGCTTGAATGCGAATGCATCAGACGCAAGACGCAACCTCATAGACCATTGAAGCTTGCAATTGTCACTCAATTCATTATCGTTGCGTATACATACAACATCTATCATCATGACGATTGAACTCAACTTATGTACATTGGTTGGGTATTGCTTAGAGCCTAAAATTGGTGCATTACCGTTATTTATTAAGAATCTGATTACATAGACATATGCATATCACTTGCAAATAAGTATACCTAAGCAATATGTGACAACTTACCTCCAGCTAGCAATTATTCAATATTAGAAAGTTAAAATATGTAACTTATGCTCTTTCAGAACGGCCAAGACGCATTGGATCGCCGGAGAGGGTGAATTGCCAGGCAAAACGAGACGATTAAAAATATGGGCGTCAGGGTTGAGAGGATCATTATTTTTAATGAAGTTCTTTGTGGCCATGCTAATATGACTACACGAAACCAGTTCGTATTTCAAAAATCGCGAGTATGACTTTTGACAAGCTCAATTGGTGCGATGTTCTTTATTACAGTTAGTAAATTTTGATGAGTTACAGTAAAGCGCTACATAAATTTTTGCCATGGGTTGAAAGGCATTCAACCATCTAACAAACCTCCCATCAGATTACCAAGTGATCCGACCGACCCATTTAATGAATCTGTAACCGCTCCTAACGTTCCTGAAAGTGACCTGACCGTTCCCTGTTGATTTTCGACGGCAAGATATCAATAAAATTTAATAACGACCAGTTTTCTTGGTCAAGTAATTATTATATTAATAATCTTAAGTCATTACCTCCAAAAGATCGGGTGCACCGCCAGCCACACTGCCCAAAATATTGGTAACGCCACCCAGGTTGGCTGACAAGAAGGTCAACGTCCCTTGGAGAGGATTTACCATATCTCTGGGAGAGTTTGGGAGTATGGATTTAAAAATAGTTTGCATCTGTTCGGCAGGTTTGCCCTGTGAATGAAATTTGTATGATTTTTAAATGCGGTTCAGCTTCTGTACATGTATGAAAATTCATGAAAATTTACGATTATAACATTTATAACCACAACTAACCACTTGCGCTGAGGCTTTTTGAAGGATGTCAGGTATCGCTTTGGCCAAAATACCAGTCAATTTTCCACTATTGATGCCTTCGAGTGCCAATTTCGCCGAGGTTTGGACCTCGAGCGGGACATCCTTGTTGGTGGATAGTGGTTGCATTGCCTAATGACGCGATGGAGTAATATTTAAGTATTTATGACTATTTATGACATACGGGAAATAAAATAAAAATATGACATATTTTTTTTTTAAAGTAAGCTTTTTCGATTTATGCATGCATAGAACTTTTCGAATTAAATACATATTTTTTTTTAATACTTGCCTTCGCTAGATCGGTCACCATGCGCTTTGCTGCCATCATTCGATACTGCTTGAGTTGTGCGGGTGTTGCCGATTTCAGCTTTTTTGTTATGATTGCTGCTGCCTTTCCCTTCCCTTGACCTTTTGGTGGTGCAGCTTGGCAGGTCATCTGTCGACAAGGTATTACGTATAAAAGTTGTTTTATATGTGCATAATACTTTGTAAACGAATCATGACGATCTCTCACCTGAAAAACTGCAACAAGAAGGAGAACGTTGATTGCGAGTTTGATACCCATGATGCCAGGAGAAAATCAAGTCCAGGAAAAATTGTTAGAGTGAGATGTTCTCGAAAGCAGGTCCAAATGAATTTATGACCCAGTTTCTACATTTACCTTCAGTATTTATACTTCTTGTCGGAATATGTGTATTTACTAAAACTCATGTAAAGTAATACTAGAGATGTATCAATAAGTTTAATTTTAGACTTCATCGACAATCCTGCTTCCGGATTAGTGAGGACAATTACATATGTATGTGCATAGGTCTGATTGGCCTGCCCCTTCAAATTATATGTCAAGTTCAAGAATGGACGAATTGACAGTTGCGTGCAACATGGATTTGTTTTGCCAATTGGAAAGTGATTATGCAGATGGTTGCATAGAATGAAATATGTTAGAAAAGTATTCTTATTCTCACCCGGAAGGCAACCTGTCTTGAAGAAAATTGATAAACTGTTTGTTTGTTCCAAAAATATTGCGCAAGTACATTATAGAAATTAGACTTATGTACACCTTAAAATATGCTTATGTATCTATCTATATCATACATATACATATACATATATTCATACAATATTGACTTCTTCGTCCATATATTTTTTCTAGTGTGATATCAATAGGAACTAGAAATATGTCAAGAAAAGTAGTTTAAATATGCATTCATTTGATCCTTCCATTTCATAAAGCGATTGTTCTGCCGTAAATAGGTAGGACTTAGGAGTATGTACATATGTCTATAGCTGATATTTATAGGGTTGCGTTAGGATATTCAACGGGAATTAGAAAAATAATTGCCGTTCTGTACAATTAAAGAAGCATGTCGTAACCAATATTTTGTGGGACAGCTCTGTTTTTCTATGAAAAATGATATGAAAAGTATGAGAAGATATGGAAAATGAATATACGCATACGCAAAGTGTGGAAAAGCAGATAGACGAAGCTAATATATTTATGCTAGGATCAAGAAAGAACACATCTCACATTGGATTGGATAAAGGATCGAAATGAGACTTATAGGGTTTGTCTCATCTTACACTCGTATCTTGCCAGACTTCAGTCAATGGCTATGCAAATAAACAAAACGTATGAGCGAACATGTGGTAAACACGGATTCGTCATTTAAAATTTAATTACCAAATTAATTAAGTATTAAGTACATACATAAGTCGGGATTCCCGAACTCGGGAATAATCCTCCCTGCTTATGTACATATTTTCATACTTTATTTTACTTATTTAATTAGTATGTAGGTGTGTATACATCTTATGTTCTTCCCCATCAGTTTGTACTTTCTACATACACAAGTGTTTGGTATTAAATATACAGAAGTGACAGACGAAAAGTGACAAAATGGTAAGAAAATTAGTTGAATTCAATCACTACTATTCGTTCAAGAACATACGCATAATAAACTCAGAGATTATCTGGCATCGCCACAACAACCACCCCCACTGAAATAATACGCTTTTTAACCTTTTCCAAAAGTTAGGGAGACACGGCTCGTATTAATTTCGAACGAACCATTAGTAGTATTGTTATTACTAATTTACTAGCTCAAATTTATATACAGGTTTGTTTATTGTTTCCTCGTTTTCAGTCATCTGTGCCTTTTACGAGGAATATAAACCCGAGGACTTCCTCCGAGGTGCCGATTTTAATCAAGACGGGATTGAAGGGAAATTGTCAGTTTCAAGGGTTGACCTGCCTCTCAGGCCAGAAGGTGATGGTCAACGTCGGTGTTACGTGGTGGGACGCGTTCGAGATTCATTTTGGGGTGCGGGTGAACCCAGACATTTATACAGTTCAGAGGCAGGCAAAGCCAGGGTTTGCAACCGTAAAACACGATCTCAGGGAGCAGGTACGTAGTGGAATATTGATCATGTCGAAATGAATCATTATTAATAATCATGATTTATTAATTGCAGGTCAAGCAGCTTATTACAGAGTTTCAAGTGCCAAAGCCATTTTTTATCATCTATCTCGTCCGAAGCAGAAAGCCTCCGCGTCCTCGCCAGGATGATATGAGTAGACCGGCGTCGCCTTATATTGAGGCGCCACAACTATCCCCCGCAACGACTGTTTACAGAGAAGAAATTGAAAAGAAAAAGACTGATTCGAACCGGAAGGTAGTTTTTAATTATGATTTTTTTTTTCGACTCAAATAAATTTAGGGAATTTCAACCCTTTATTACATATATTTAAGATTAGTTCGTACAATGAGAATTCCAAACACAACTATTCTAAAAAAAAACGGAATAATCATCATACAAATGCAGCTATAATTAGGCCATGATTTAAAATATGCCGAAAACTTAGAGATATAATTTCGTATTTCATTCATTCACGAAAAACTGAAAGAAATGGCTTTATATGATAAGGAAATAAGAAGATTCAGCCTAACCTGACACCTAAGTTGTTGACATACCCACGACGCCAGGTAATGGGTTGGGATCCTCCCTGGGGCTGTGGGTATGTCAACGCGTCCCTAACCTTACCGATGCCAAGTGCTAGGAAATGACTGAAAATAAAGAACCTTCCCAACCCGGGTACGCTCGCATTTTTTGAAATTTCTATAGGTTCTTTAAAAGAATTTAGGAAAGATGTGCCAAATGCAACTTAATACAAGAAGTAAAATTACATGCTAATTACAGTTTAGTCTCCCACGGCGGTGGATCTTCTTGGGAGGAGGACTTTACTTGTGTCATCAGGGGTAGGAATTAAACACTGCCTCTGACTCACTCTGCTTCATGACCACGTTATTTAGTACAATGACAAGTCAATAAATAATTCTTAGGAAGAGATTTGTAGAATAATACATGCTTATGTAAGAATATTTTAACTACCTGAAGGTGGGAAATTTTATCAAAATATTATTTTAAATTGAGATTAATGTTTATTCTATTGTTGATCATAGTGTATAGTTTATATTTTTTCCATTTTCGATGGAAATTGTCCATCAAAACTTTCCCACCTCGCATGCAAACATGGAATTCAGACAATATTCGTCCGAAAACCATGTGCCTAAAGTGGGACAAATAATCAAAATTGTCCCCAAAGTGATTTAGAAAGTGAACATAGGACTTATATATCGTGCAAAGACCATAATAAATAAATATATTATCGTACTTCATATTTCGAGACCCATTAATCCCTGATCGAGAGACATTAGTCAGGTCTCTGCTGAGAATTTTTGAAATAAAAAGCCAGAGGGGCTGAAAATGGATACATTTAAAATAATGACTAGATTTTATATCTTTAAATGGACAAAAGGGGCAATCCCTACCCTCATGTATGCCCATTGACTCAGCCATTTTTGGCGTTAGACCAGTATTGTGCAAAAGTTTATAAATTACGTCTTTCTCTGGATTACTCACCTCGCTTTTTTGAAGGGTAAGCCAGGCGGAATTATTTAAGGTGTCGAGTGATACCTCAGACCATTTTATTTTTCGCACAATACGAGTACATAGTAAATACTGCTTGGTTTTCACAAAAGATTCAAACTCACCCCCGTTGCCGTATTTTAGGCATCGAAATGTGATACACTCTTGAGATAGTACATAAGTGTCAATAATATTACGCAAAATACTACTCTCACAAGAAATTAACCTTTGAGATGGAAAGCGAGGCATGTTTTGGGAAAAATCGAATCTAATAAAATCCCCAATGGTTTCACACCCCAATTGAATTAAACATGGAAAACTATTATTTTTCAAAAAAATTGAATTACTAAGCGGGATAAGGTGAAAAATATTGTGAGGGATTAGTTCAAAACTGAGACCAAGTATTTGTACATATTTGCAAAAATTGTCATAAAAAGAAGTACAATAATCTGGTTCATTCTTTAGGAGAATGTTGAAAACATTTTTACGTGCAAAGTTACAAAAATACGAGTCGCTCGAATTTAGGACTTTGCATGCAAATACTACACGAAAAGTTGTCATCTGGATAAACGGATGACGCACACCAATCCCCCCATTTGCCAGAGGCAAATAGAGTAGATGGCGTCCCAGCCAACGTTTTGATCCTCTCCAGAGAAAGTTTTCAATTAAGATAGTAATTTCTGTTATAAAAGTTTCCGGGGGGTCAAGAACCTTGAGTACATACCACAGTATTGGGAGAAGGTACGTATTCAAAATTTTAGCCCTTGAAAAAAAACTAACTGCGCAAGTTTTACTGTTATAAAAAGATAACTTCCTACAAAATTTTTCAAACAATAAGGTAAAATTTTGTTCCATGAAGCTTGTATTCCCAAAAAATATACCCAGAATTTTTAACCCATCCTTTCTGGTGGGGAAATTTTTAATTATGAAATTGAAATTTGGTTTAGTTAATTTGACTTGTATTATTTTAATTCTTATAGAGAACTGCTGCTGGCAATTCGGGAAGGTCGTTTGCAGCTACTCGGCCGATGTCACAATTCGAGAAGAATGTTCGATTTGTCAAATCAGGGCGGAAGCATGGACCAGCTACTAATCAAATCTTTTCTCAGACCAACGAAGGTCATAGCCGACCACAGATGATGACGAATTTTCATTATCATAATGAGGTATCAATTAAAATTCAAGATTAGCTTACTGAAAGTGACATTTATTTATTATAATTAGTTGACTAAATTGTGGTGATTACAGCGTGACGAAGAAAGCGATGACGACGCTGGCAGCGATATCACTAGTGCCAGTCAAGACTCGCAAATTGCAGATCTGTACACACTAGGGATTGGTCAGGAATACATCAAGTCGGAGGTTTGTAATAGGGCGATGTCAAACTATACAAATATTCAGGTACTAATTTCCTATACTTTATGCATTGGAAACAATTTTAATCAATAAACTATGTTGCTGATTGGGCTAGTTTTTGAAAATGAGAAATGAGTTGCAACAATTTAAGAAGAATACAGCCCGATGGACCAAATGGTTGACCAGGGCTCCCATTACATCAACCATCTTTCGCGAGCTACTAGATGTCTAATCTCAGAAAGAAGAAAATGACTGCTCTTATTTGTGCTATGTAGAAGAGACTACTAATTTAACAATGAATTAATTATATACCCGTAACTGGCTGTATTCCTTATGTAACGCCACAATTTTCATAGAGTATTATTATTTTTTGGCGATTACTTTCCTTCCGATCAAAAGTGTACAAATTCTACATGACTACATAAACCTTGTTCCGTTATTATAATATACGTTTTTATACCGAAATAATCTAATAAAAATAAAGGACTGTTTAAAATAAATCTAAATTATCCATCCATATTTAATATGTATTTATACAAAATTCAAACTCCTAACATATATAGTCCAATTATCAGAATAGTAACGGTGGTTATATTAGTTCTAATAGTATTCGATTAGGTTTTCTTTTATATTGGTTAAAATAAAGCCGAACCCAAGTTACCCAAGTACTTACTATGAAGTACATACAGATGTATGTAATAAAACTAGTGGAGAAAGAGAGAGAGAGAGGCTGAAAATACGGCGAGGGTACATTTTCATTAACTCTGATTTCGTAAATATGTAAGTGTATATATGTACATATAGATGCATAAGCAGTACATGATCAAATTTTCTAAGAAAAAGCCCATAGCCAGTCGAGTCCTTATGTTTTGCATACATACGTGTGTATGACATCTGTAGCGCAAGAAAGTCCTCAAGTCATGCCCTTGTCATCTGCATAAAACGCTCCAATTATTGGCCAGCTTTACTCTGTTAAACATATATTTTCTAATCGTATTAGTGAAATCTAAGTTTTTTACCGCGCAGAACTCATCAATAAGATAGAATAGTAAGTTAGTTAAATTGTTGTCATTTAAACAATAATACTCAATTTTCTCCATAAATTTATAATATGTAGCTCCGTACCATCCATCCTGCAACGTCGCCAGTATTCCCCATCATAATACGAACAGGGACTACGGGAAAAGTCCTCTTCAAAGGGTTGGAATGTCTTACAGGACAAAGAGCAGTGGTGGATGCTTTTATGACTTGGGATGAAGTTTTTCGCACCAAGTTTGGCGTACATGTTGACGCGAACGAGTACCGCGTACAGCGACAACCCAACAAATATCCGGACGGATACAAAGCAACAAAACATAATCTGAAGGAGAAGGTACACGTGTAGAGAAGGATATCATGCAGAGTATGTACTTAGTTTTGTGTCATCTTTCGTCTCCTCCCAGGTAAAACTGTTGATGCAGGAATATGCACATCCAAAGAGTGTGTTTTCCATCTATTTGATTAAATGGATAAGGCCTGGGGTTTCAATCAGTTCATTAATGCCTAAACTTTCCCCAGAGGTCCAGGTGCAAGGGAAAAGAGTCGGGGTGAAGAAAGTGAGTAATTTTAAATTTATGCAACGGAACGACAAAATGTGGCGTTAACTTAAAAAAATAATACTTTAAGCGCAAGACCATTAAAAATAAGAAGAAGAGGAATAATTCATCATCTTCATTTGTTCCACCGATTTCGGGAGAGAGGTCACAACTGGATCAAGTTCAGGACAAGGAATCTTCCAACCAACTGGAGAGAACTAGTTCAAATTATGTACAAAAGATATTGGACACCACCAGTTCGAAAAGTGTGCAGAACTGGAAGAGGTCTCAAGGAAAGAGCAATAATGAAACAGTTCAAACGCAGCCAGGGTCATCTGGTAATATCAGTAATCGAAATCTGTACCGTGGTCGTACTGACAATAAACTTCCAGAGTTTCGTGAAGCTAGTGGATCACGAGGTCCACGCTTGAAAGTAATTTATAGTGATAATTTATCTTTGTTCTTACATGATTTGTGATGTGCAAACTAATTACGATTTACTCCATTTAACAGGATTATGACTTCAATGACGACGACGCGGGGAGTAATTCCTCCACTGGTAGCCAGGACTCCCAATTGGATGAGTTATTCAAACAGAACGTCCAGCACGACGATGTCAAAACGACGTTCTACAACAAGGCGAACAAACACTATTCAAATACTCAAGTATGTACATACATGGCTTTTGATTTATTTATGACGCCTGAGACTTTATTAAGATTATTAATTACTTGTTTTGACAAATTGTACGCAGTTGCTGAGATTGAGACACGAGATGAGGACACTTAAAGAGAATAGCCGTAAATGGAACAAATGGATTCTTTCGGCTCCCATCACAGCGAACATTATCCGAGAATTGCTTGACATTTAGATTTTATTTATACATTTTATACTAATTTAAAAAATTATCTTAATATTTTTATTTGTGTGCAAATGAATGGGCATACAAAGGATAAAATAAATGTACATGAACAATTTATATCGTAAATTCCTTAAGAAGTTACACATATTTTGCTTCCCAATTTGCTCAAATTGGTTGACAAGTTGACCGAGTTGTTGTAAAGCAGTGCCATAATAAAGTATGGTATATAAACGATATGCATCTTATCTAAACTATAGAATACGAATTCGAAAGATCACCGACATATTTACCCAGCCACACATAAAAATCTATGTCGGTGTATATTTAAATACCAACATAATTTTTCATTTTTTCGGTTCTCAAGTTTTCCTATACTTTTAGTAGATGACATATAGACATACTTACTTACTACAAGTACATTCATATATTCTACTCAAAGCATATATGCTGCACATGAAAATTATTTCAGGGACTGAAATTCAGGGAATTCACAGTGCGGTGGCACCAAAAGTGACAGGTTTTCCATTCCAAGCCAATCACAGAGGAAAATGCATAGCATGCAAAGCAGCCTTATTTGAACCTTAGCACGTGAGGTGAATTCCGTCAGTTTCAGGGTCCAGTGCTGCTCATATTGCTTCTCTGGACTCCGAATACTATAACTAAAACTATCTGAATTAACAATTTCGTGAATAACATAGGTCATCTGAATACTTACAAATCGTGTATGAAAATCATGGAGTGCATGAGTGATGCAGTCGAGTGGAATAAATAGTTTATGTTAATTATGTATGTACTTGTTGGTTGTCACCATATGGGAAGTGTTGTGATCAAAATGTACATATATCATCTGTGCAGTGTCTAATTTTAATTCACAATTCCATTTAAAATTTTAAAAACACTGAACTGAAAATTGCGAAACATAAATTATTATCTGTCTGAAAATCACATTTTTATCCATTCCTGTTTATCTATCCCAAAGTAAATATTTAATTAAATCGTTCACAATTTCAATTTTATCGTTTAATTATTCATTATCTCTGAAAAGTTGGACCAGAGGGTTTGTTGTATTCAGAATTTAAAGTACTAACAATATGGTAAGCACTTTAATAAGTTCCTTTAAAAATAATGGACATATTTAAGTATTAAAGTGTATTTTTATCTTATATACAATTTCATAGGCAGCTGGGGGAAAGCATGCTGCCGTAAATGCGGCGACGGCGACGCTGGTGCCAATCCACATAAAGACGGGATTTGGGGGGAAGAGCAAGTTTCCTGGTCTGGAGGCCTTGTCGGGAGCGAGTGGAACCTTCAATGTGAACTCCACGTGGGCGGATATATTTCAAACCCACTTTGGCGTGACAATCGACTCGGCGCGGTACTCGGTGCAGAGGGAGGCGAGAACTACTATTGTCAAACACGACCCAAGGGAGCAGGTCGTTACATATTATACAAAGTCTGTGAGATGTTGTTCGTTGTAGTTAATTAATTTGTATTTTGCTCTATAGATAAAAGTCCTGCTGAAGGAGTTTAAACAGAATCGAACCCATTTCAACGTCTTTGTCATCCAGAATAAGCGACTTCGCAACGACGAGGAGGGCGAAGTGGTCAGAACTCCACCAGTGCCACCACAGACTTGGACGACGACGAATTCTACTAATCCTATAATACCGGTGCGTTCAACGCACTGCGTTGTTGACCTATGTATTTACATATTTCTTAATTTCTGCAATTGTTCTTACATTTAATTTTGTTCTAGAACAAGATACATAAAAGGGTTGTACCGAAAGTCAAAGATACCGGGAATAAACTTACACCACAAAATGCGACCTCAAGAAATAGTTCTACAGCGACCGGATTTTCCCATAGCTTTCCCGAAAAGAGAGTCGATAGTCTCATCCCATTAAATCGGTATTCGCAACAAAGATCCCCAAATCGAGGGTCAGTCCAGATTGAAGAGAGACATACATTTATTCGAGACACGTATCCACTTCCGGTTATTAACTCGGTACGAAGTCTAGCTCCACTGGCTCCACAGCCACCACGACAGCAGCCTAGAAGCGTGCCAATAAATGGTCCTCCGGGATTAAATCGGGAGGTGATTAAAGCGTGTCGATTCCAAAACATGTTACTCAATTCATAAGCAATACTTGATGATCTGGTACATGTATGCTTACAGGATCAGTATAACATCAACAGGGTCGACGATGATGCTCAGAGTAATCATTCCAATGCCAGCCAAGACTCACAAGTCGAGGATTTGAGAGAAATGGGAATTATAGACGAGGATATCAAATCGACTATTTGCAGAAAGGCACGCAACAACTATTCAAATGTCCAGGTTTGTTATTATGCGATATAATTCAAATGTATAAATGATGAGATGTGTAACTTCTAATGATGATTATTTATGATAAATTTAGTTATTAAAGTTGAAGCATGAAATGGAACAGTTCAAAAAGAAGAATAGTCGGCGTTGGGTGAGATGGACGATGACCGCTCCGATAACAACGCACATTTTCCGAGAACTTTTTAGTATTGACTGAAAGGGTGTGTGTAATGTGTATTTATGTGTATTTATTTAGGATGGATGTGTATAGCGTTATGTCTTTTAGCTGTGTAACACAGTTAAAACTCAGCTCAAAAACAGTCTGTGTTTGAGTTAATTTTATCAAGTGAATTTTACCACGAATTACAAAGCATTTTGTCTAAAAACTGACGTAAATTTATGATATTTTTAGTTGGTCAATTTGTATAAATTTATTTATTTGTAGGAAAATTTGTTTGTACTTCTACCTCAACGTAAATTTTCATGTTCTCGTATGAATCTTGGCCATTGTAAATCAAAAATTATAAAAATACATTCATCTCACGAATTTTCACAACAGCGTACATGTTATATGCAGTAATTTTGCTTTATACTTATTTGAAGAGAAGATCTCTCAACATATATCTGTATAATACGTATGAGGCTGGTGATATATATTTATGCAGGAATTTGGAATTCTGCTTGCTTATGTAATACCCCCGACACATCGTAAATTGAGCTCACGTTACATTGAAGGACAACTAAATACCTATGCAAATTAGAACAATTGACATCCGCGTTCGGTATGTAGAATGATGCAGAGAAAGCAGAAAATTCGTTTTCTTCAATCATTTTCATGCCCTGTACATTCTATCTCAGTCAGTGAACTTGAGGTTAATTATATAATAATGCCAAGATATGTAAATCAACCTAAAGATAAATTTCAAACACACAGTACAAATTCAACCGTCTATTTGGTAACGTCCATCAGTGAAAAGCTAGGCTTTGGGAATTGAAAGTAAAATATCTGTCCTATTGTAATTGTTTAAAAATAGAAAAACCGAATATAAAACTTTTTTGACAATCGTCAACAGAGAGAAGGATCGGTTTTCGCAGTTGCAATTGACCACCAGCAAGTCTCACTTGGTAATTGTTGATCATGAAAGTGGTAAGTAACTCTAGTTCCATCTAAATTTTAACTCAAACTACATAATTAAACTATTAATATATGTCTTAGCTAAAGACCATGTACAACCCCGCCTCTGGAACAAAGGTCGCTTTTGGTATTAGACTTGGGTGGCATGGTAATGCCAGGTTCCACGGTCTGGAAGGCTTATTGGGTCAGACGGCAATTTTTGACGTGAACAAGACTTGGCAAGAAGCTTTCAAGTCGCATTTTGGCGTATCACTTGATCCGATAAAGTACTCGGTGATGCGACTTTGGAGGGACAGCGGTCGGCTGAAACATGACCCGCGGGAACTGGTTGGGCAAATAATTGCAACTTTATTATAATTTTAGAATGATTTCTATGCTCAACCCTTCGTTATTTCAAATATTTGCAGATAAAAGTTATGATGAAAGATTTTGTCAAAGTTCAATCCTCCTTTGTGATTAACATCGTCGAGAATAATAAGACCTTGCAAGCCAACAGAATCAAGGATTGTTCAAAATATTCACAGAAAACGGCCACTCCAAACGGATCGACGATGACACCAAACCCATTCACAGCGGAGGTTGAGATGCGCGTAATTGCTTACACAGTTAATATTGTGACATTTTTCTGCATTAACATTGTTCCTCACAAATTCATTTCTAGAACCAGTTTTACAGTTCCGAAATCGCCAACATACATGGGACAGAGGTATCCACGTACAATGATCATCGCATCTCGACCCTGGTCCAGCACAATTTGTCCGTGGAACAACCTTCGCCTTCATCCATGAGCCACGTGGGCAACCCACCACTTCGGGTGCCACCGACAATAATAAAGATTCGCCGACCGCCAGTGAATGAGGTATATCGTCAAGTCTCAAGGTCCAAAGCGATGTCAAAGACTTCAAAAACTAAGGCCACATCAGCAATTAGTGTAAGTTCGTAAATCTTGGTTAAATACAAATGTATGCTGTCCGTAATTGGAAGTGGGTGGTTTATTTATTGTTATTTAAATACTAGTGTCAACAAAACTCTCACGATGACGATGATGGTGACGCCCGAAGCGATATCACGCGCGCCAGTCAGGACTCACAGATGGAAGACTTACTAGAACTCGGGATTCCGTACGAAGATCTCAAGTCGATCGTTTGCAGAAAGGCGTATAAGAATTTTTCTAATATCCAGGTTAGCTAATTAGTCCACGACGTTTAAACTATGTACAGTACGATTGTGATAATTTTTTGCACTATAGTTTTTACAGGTGAAACAAGAAATGCAACAATTCCGAAAAAGTAATGCGCGACGTTGGGCCCGATGGACAACAACTGCTCCAATAACAACCAACATATTGCGAGAACTATTCCACATTGATTGATGGAAAGTGATCGCTTGTTTAGAACATTTGAATTTTTTGTACCTTATTAGCCAGAATACTTTAAAATAAGGTATACATTTCATTAGTATTGAGTATTGCATAATTAAAGCTAACTTGGCATATCCAACTTTTGAGGATATGTATGTATCTCTATCACTATGGATAAGAAACTCTTATATGCATGTTGATTAATTCATTCCCAAAAATGAATGCATTAATGTATGCTTAAAAGAATTATGACTTCAGAGTAAATAAATACTTAAATATTTAATTTCAATGTTCATCAAACTTTTTTTCTGTACAGATCAAGGCCTTGTTAATCATATTACATGTAAGAATTTCAAATTGTTTTGTCAAGTTGTTTCAAGGATTCATGAAATTTTGTAGGAAGATAAGTAAGTAGTGAAAGACATGCATACATATTGGATTTCACTGCAAGGATCAAAATCCGGACACATGTTGTATTTAAAATTAAAAAAATAACATAGTGCATAGGGTCATGTTAACGCGATGTTTAATCAATTTTTTTTCTTATTCGTGACTGCCAGCATGCTTCCGTAGTTGGGACGGTGTCACG
Source organism: Folsomia candida (assembly GCF_002217175.1). Classification (NCBI taxonomy): domain Eukaryota; kingdom Metazoa; phylum Arthropoda; class Collembola; order Entomobryomorpha; family Isotomidae; genus Folsomia; species Folsomia candida. Next base: position 5,486,228 of record NW_019091197.1, read on the forward strand.
AATTTCTTGTCGCAACCTGGCCAAGTGCAGCAGTGGCGTTTGACGTGGGTCTGTTCATGGCTTCGCAAATTGACCAGTTTTTCGAACGACTTGTGGCAACCGGGTATGGGACAGTTGTAAAAATCTTGGGTGGCATGCCAATGCTTTTTCTCTTTGTGGGCGTAGACTGCCGCCAAGTAGTCGAAGGCGGCGTCGCAATAGGGTTCACCGCAGACGTAATTTTTGTCCTGAAGTTTATGTCCAAATTGATTCTTATGAGTGTTTAATTCTTCTTGGCTGGTGGTATAAAGGATGACAATATTAAGTTTTGGTTGTATCATTTCATTCGTCATTGTTAGTTCTACTGCTAAAAATGCATTTAAAATATTGCTAAAATTCCAAATTACTCACCCTAAAAATCTCTTCTTGCAAACGTAACACTGGTGCCACCGCTCCTTTAGATGTTTGCACAAGTGTCGTTCAATGTTATGGCGAAGGGTGTGATACTCTTTGTCGCAGAAGAAACAAACGTAACGAAGTAGCGTTTTTGTCGACGCTGATGACCATGCTGGATCCATCAAAACTCTCAAAACCCTCTATTAGATACAGACTAAACAGGTAAATAGAATCTATTTAATAAATTCGTAATTGCAACAAATAACTTTATGGATGAGAATAACTTATATTTAAATTGCAAAAAAACCAAATGTATCTGTGATCTGTCAAAGCTCAGTCAGCTCACCACGAGCACGACGATTCGGTACTTTTCTCGCTCAAAAAATAAGGAGCAATACAAGAAATGCTTTTACTACAAAATTATGAGATTACTTCTTTCGAATTAATTTGAAATCAAGTCACAATTCAAATACATATTGGAAAAAATACGCAACCCACGACATAGAAAAAGTTTTCGATAACACAAATCGAAATCATTGTCATTTATTAAAAGCATGAAAAATAGTTCTTCATGCACTGCTCGAAAACGTATTGATGACAGAATTGTCGAACTAAATATTCTGACAGCAAATCTTTGGTCATTACATATTTATTTCACAATGAATACTTATTCCTTGTAGATTAAGAAATATGCATCATCCATTAATATATAAAGTTTCACATTAACACCCGAAAAACACGGTGTTTGAAATACATTTACAAGCATAACGTGTTAGGAACCCTAGGTACCACAATGAAACTGAAAATTACTTATATCGGACTGTCACGCAATTCTAATAAACTAATTCTTTAAAAAAAACTTAGGTGAGGCTTGCTTAAAAGGAGGAAACAAGAGGTTCTCATCGTGTAGTAAAATAATATGCTACATCAATGTTCATCTCATGATTTATAATTTTAGGTGAATACAACAACAAATTATATGCGTTTCGGACCATTTGCCTCGCCGTGGGCCTGATTAATTGTTCCATACAAATACATATATGTATATATATAGTATGTGCGCCATATTGATGGTTGTACCTAAATATACATAAGTTGCAATCTTCGTTACTATTCGATTCTGCTTATACTGATGGCCTACATGAATATATTTCAAAGATAGGTCGAAGTTTTTAAAATTTAGTGTTCTGAAATATAATATTTCATATTATAAACTAACTCAAGCTTCGTGCATTGCATCACCAATAGATTATGGATAACGAAATTATCTAACTAAATTCTGTATCGTTTCATATGAATTATTACTGTATATGTGTATCAAATGCACTGAGCGTTAATAAATTTTCAAGTTATTTTAATTATTTGAATCATAAAATATCCCACGGCGAGGCAAATGGTCCGAAACGCATATAATTTGTTGTTGTATTCACCTAAAATTATAAATCATGAGATGAACATTGATGTAGCATATTATTTTACTACACGATGATAACCTCTTGTTTCCTCCTTTTAAGCAAGCCTCACCTAAGTTTTTTTTAAAGAATTAGTTTATTTTTTTGTTTTTAAGTCTCTTTAAGAATAGATGCCAACTTAAATCTTCATTAGTTCGTTGCATATGCAATTAATTCTCCAGTGGGTGTGGATGCGTGGAACACCAAATTAAATTCCCCTGTCACCCGTGGACTAATAGCCAAGAAATGCATCAACATCATACATATATGAATATATGAATTTTGTGTATGCACACACTTAGAAATCTGGTATAATTGAATTCTAAGTGGTACCTATTGCTTGCAATACGATGACTCCAGCGGTCTAGCTCCGATTTTGACGAAAACACGATAATTATGTATCCTTAGATAAATGATTAAACACGTGTTTCAGGATTTTTCGTAATGCTCAGTTTAAACAAAGTTATGATGGAAAACGTGAAATAAAATTTGCATTTTCATAGTGAAATTTTTCTCACATGGGAGAAAACGAAACATGATTACGTCAGAGCATTAGTTATGAATACCATTTTTGTAGTCATTTCTGAATACCGCTTTTAATACTGGATTTCTAAAAGTGCATATATGTACATACATATTTATATGTTTAGATATTTGCATATGTAAGTGCAGAGCTTACATGTTTCTATTGTGCTGGTTGCTAATAGAAACGAGTATTTGTTATAAGTAATGAAGAAACTTTACAAGTAACGTAACTGGCTGCAGATGCTACCAAGAAAACTTTTTCATTTCTTATCCGATTTCGCTCAGGTTTGTCTTAAATGACGCGTTATAGATTTCCGCACATTAAAACATAGACGAGTCACAACCTTTGCATGGGAAAAGTGAATTTGCCAGTCGTTTGAAAGTTTAAAATCGATTTAAAATGGGTTAAAATAAGATTGTCAAGTCTCTAGACCTGACGGGCATCATCTACCCAGCAAGGTCTGCACGATTGCCTTTTACACCATTTTGATACGATTAGCCGTTTTGCCACAATCTTGAGTGGAATTTTGAGAGGGGGGGTCTGTTTACATACTTAGGCTTCGCCGTAACCATGCATTTTTTCATGTGTTCATGGTTACTATGCCTCACCTAAGAATAAAAAGTGTAAGGTTTCATGAGTCCGTGACAATGGTTCGAAAACAACAAAATCAATATGCAATATGAGACAATAAGTAAATCATGTACCATCCAATTCCAATGTGCTTCAACAACTGAAACCTACTTATTAAAATCTAAACCGTTTACATAAAAATAAGTTAAACTTTCATATTTCGTCATGGTGTACACTAAATCTGTTGTATTTCAGATTGCATTAATCATATCAGCTGAATCTCAAAATACAGACTTGGCATCGATTAGGAATTTTGGAAAGTTATGTATACAATTTTCCTGCTTAGATTTTATAGTAAGCGACAAGTATTCAAAAACCGAACTAACATTGCTGGCTGCAAATCGATCACAGAATTATCAAACTTCAGCAATTCGAATCTTAACCGACGAGCACCGGAAAACTCATTCAATTAATCCACCTCTTAATAATTTAAGGACAATAAGCTGTCGAGATAAATACCAAAATCCTTCAGACTCTGCAATAGCTCTTATCCCATCAGAATTCAAAGATGTGGTGGATTTAACCGTTTCAGTCAAAGGCAGAGAAATAATTTTAATTTTCATAAGACTACACAAATTAGCAATGTATAATAATATAGTCTTAAACCTGAGACAACATTCCAGTACTTTATTCGCCAATGCGTCCCCATTACTCCTCCTTTATTACAACGAGACCATTCAAATTGTCTGCTATTTGTGCCTTTATCATGACAGACTTCTCCCAATTTTGCCCCCCGTAAAAAACAGCGGTTATCTCACAAGATTGCATCGCAACCTAAACATTCTCAACGGCAGAGGAAATGTTGGATATCTTAATTCCGTCACTGGTTTCTGGATACCGCCACGTCAACAAGTAGAGATGAATCCGAGGGTTGCAAATTGCGAAAAATTTATCGACTTTGAACCGATGTGCAGACCGATGATGGTTTTTGGAAAGATTTTTCAGGACAGGATGAACATTACTTTGACAGGTGAACAACACGGCATGCAGTATATTTATTTAGAATGCAGTTATCAGACAAAACAAGTGGTAATTAATTTTGTTTAACAGAGATAAATTCTTGTCTCTCGCCACCGCATGCTCCTCTACTAATTTGCGAAAAAAGTCTTGATAGAAATGTTAACTTCACATCCTCCGACGCATTCAGCGGTCTGGCCCAGCCCACAATGTCTCTTGTCTATTGCGTCAACCAGCCAAAATACCAACTACCCTCCTGGCTCTTCCTGTTTTCTCCAATGGACATTTGGACGTGGTTATCAATTTCCTTGGCAGCCTTAGTTTTTGCATTTCTTGGTAAAAGCGCATCCTTCTTCCTTGAAACATTCATGTTCATCGTCTACAAACCGATCCGTGTCGAGTCCTGGAGTAAAGTAGCATTCGTTTCGCTAAGCATCTTATCATTTGTGAGCTACGGGTATGAAGGGTATGTAACGACCGATTTTACCGCTCCCCTTTTGCCGTACATTCACAGGAGGGTTAGAGACGCGAGAAATGCTGGAATCCGACTCGTCATTCCAGACATGATTTACTTTCCTTTGATAGAGAACATTTTTGGTAAGGCTTTTTCATATATTGTGCAATGAAATTATGTATAATAATCCCCACTTTGCAACGCCAGGGGACAGCTATACACGGATCATGACCCTCCCATTTACCCCCCACGATGTTGTCGTTACTCCAGAAATCAACCCTCTTACAGGAGGAATTTTCAACCCTGGTTGGTACTCCATCCTATCCAGGCAACTTGGATGCGTTGGAATATACGAGACAGAAGTGCGTCACTTTAAAATGGCTGGATTGAAGTTGAAATGTCAGTCCGTTTCCTGCTATGTAATTGAGGAGCCCTTTTCCACGTTCACCGTCCATTACTACTCCTACTCATTGTTGGGGGAGGCATTTCGAAAATTCAAGCTGTGGGAGATGGAGGCGTCCCTCTATAATTATTGGAATGACCGGATGTGGCACCACAAGACGAGACGATTGGCCAAACAGCAGTATAAAAATAATTGTGGAGACAATTCCGTAGGAAACGGTACCACCACGACGATTGCTACCGGAGACAACTTTCAAAAGATGAGCATATTTTCTCCCTTTGGTATTTCAATATTGTATTGGATGTCTTTCACGCTGGTCAGTATTGCAGTGCTTGGGGTAGAGCGTTATTACACATTTTATAGCAGATGTGAGTATAACTTTGCGAAGAGGAAGAATTCTGTGGTCTCGATATTGGGAAGGAAATGCGTTGTGATAAAATTTATGGGATGCAGTAAGTGATGGGCATGTAAAAAAATATGATTAGAATTTAGTATTGGCGGAAATAACCAGATTTGTACATGCATTTAAATACGTAAATATTATCTACTTTACATAAAATATTGTAAAATAAGTTGTTTAATGCCAAACAATTATTCAATTGAAGCGACATGAACATTTTATTTCCTTCAGTATCATTTTATAGTCTGTTGGCTCTTATAAGACAAAATTGAACAAATTGATAAATTTACAGTGATTAAAACACGAATATTCAGGAATAACAATTTCTCAATCACCATGAATCCAACTGCGGGGGCTGTTAGCCATGACCGATCAACCTCCAATGAAACTTTTTTTAACTCTCCAAGCTCGTTAGGCAGAGCAATTTCCATGTCTTGCACTGTCTCAAATTGAGATCAGCAAAAATAAAATCAGGCTGGATTTTGGTAGAAAAAAAGATAGATTTTTAATTTCGATATCAGCATATTCTACAAGTCTAAATTTCCTCATAAATTTGTATTGATCATAGTTCTATTATAATTATTTATGAGTATAATATAATATAATATGTAGTAGTATAAATTGTAAACCTCTAAATATCTATGTATGCAAATATTTTCTTATGCAAGTTTATGAAGCCGTCGCAACTTCGGATCCGAATTAAATAGGTAGTATAAGGTAATATAATGCATAATACTTATACATGCATATGTATAAGTGTACCTTTCTAATAATGCACGTAATTCGCCTGATGAAGATGACAGTTCAGTAAAATCAAATATTATCTCCGACTGCCACAGAGATGTCTAAAATAATAAACAAATGTGAAAATAAGGTTATGCATGCCATGTTTGCCAAATTGAACGATCGATACCCACATCTGCTTTTTTATCAGTCACCGAGATAAGAAAATATGCACATAAATACATGCACACCTCGTCAAGTCGTCACTCATCGTTGCCAATCCAATATTCTGAACAACGCCAATATTTTAAATCCAAAATACGCAGTTAGATAGTAAAAAATAACTTTGTACGTTGTCACTGCATTCAAATTTGCAGAAAATTGGCAAACATAATGGAAAACTTCTTCCGTTTAATGTTGTGGCATACTTATTATAACATACATTCATAAAATATGGAAAGTGAGGTAATCGTAAGAAATGAAGAAGTAGAGTGATGACGGAAAATTTGTCGTTGTGCCCGACCGTGTAAGCATGGTTATTAAAAAAATACCACCACAACGCCAGTTCCTGGTCATCTGTAGCAACTTCATGGTCTGATTTGTCGATATTTTTATTTTGTAAAATTCTCAGGGCAATATAAACCACATTTGTGATTATTTTCACAAAAAAGGAGGCGAAAAAACTTACCGGTCCCGCAAAGCCAGGTGAATTTGAAACGCAAAGTGTGTACAGATATTTGAATTTCTGCATGTATTTATGTACAATTACCAAAAGATAGGCTTCACTAAAGCTTAACTAATTTGTTTTCCAGTTTTTTTTTTACATATCTCGTGCTGAACAATGAGATTCGTCCACTTTTTTCGAGGATGCATCAGGAATTTGTTCATTTCCCTTACCTCGCCTCCAAGTTGTTGGCGGACCACTAACTGTATAATTAACAAGAAAATTCATCGTTCTTGGAAACAATGTTTTTTTATTCTCATATTCGCCACTATTTTCACCTATGGTTTCCTTTACATCTTCGCCCTTGCTTTCACCGCCTCCTGGACAATGGCGTTGCCCTTCTCGTCATCATCCATCGCTTATCTGAACAGCAAAGCAAGACAAGAGGTGTCGAATCTTGTAGAGCAGACGCCATATCTCTGGAGACAGGTCAACTACACGGTAAAGGAGAGAATTCAGGCACAACAAGACTGGGTGGTTGGGTTGTCTAAGATAGCGGATATTCAGGTCAGTTATTTGATAATGTGTTAAGTACATGTGTCAAAATTATGAAACTCACAAGTTCATTATTTTGTTACTATACAGCCCAAGAAAATTGTGATTGAGATGCCATCCGGCTACTTTTATTTCACTGGAGGTGGTCTTCGTTGTCCGTACGCTCCCAAATTCGAGTCTCGCTGCTCCGTGGAGGAGATGACCTCAACCCGCTGGTGGTTCGGCCTTGGACCTTGGCGCTACTTTTTTGGGCTGGAGGCGGATGCCGTGGTCACGATTCATAACGAAGATTTTCGCCCCACGTTCAAGGTTCCGACGGGGATGCGACAAGTGTTTTACATTTTAGAGCCGCCCCAAAAGTGGGGCCCGGGGAGGGCACCGTTAGGCTATAACGACGCCTTATTAGCGAGCTATTGGCGGGGCTCGGACATTCCCATTCCGTACAGGTTAGTGAAATATGAATTAATGTGGGGTCAGGATTTCAATAAGTTTGAATTTGAACATTCATCTTGCAGGCAATGGATTCCGGGAAAAGACTCACGACAAGAACAGCGTCCTATAAATAAACGTCGCCTGGTTGCCGCCATGATATCCAATTGCTGGTCGAAAGGTCGTCTCAAGTATATAAAATACCTCCAGCAGTTCATCCCTGTCGATGTGTACGGCTCGTGTGGCTCCTTCTCTTGCGCCAAGTCCAACTACTCTGGATGTCTCGCAGCGATCGGACAGCAGTACAAGTTCTTCTTGTCCTTTGAGAATAATAAGTGTGAGGATTACATCACGGAGAAATTTTTTGAAAATGCACTCAAGTAAGACATCTTCATATTGAGGGGATAAGTTACATAAATGAATGTTTGTCCATTCTTCTTATTTAGTTACGATATGGTGCCAGTCGTCTTTGGTGCGAGACCCAGCGATTACGCAGAGGCAGGCCCACCTTCCTCCTTTATCGCAGTGGACAACTACCGTAGTCCTCGTGACCTCGCTGATTATCTCCTCCACTTGGATAAGAACGACGACAAGTATGCAGAATATTTCGCCTGGCGTAAGGAAAACGGAGAGATATCGACTGGAGCCCACGCCGACTTTTTCTGTCGTCTCTGTGGACTCCTTCACTATGCAGATTACATTCCTCCTCCCTCGTGGGGTGGTGCTAGCGTCACCTGGGCCTCGGTGAACAAATGTCTTGGAAAAGATTCCGTAGAGCCGTGGCCTACTGAATAGACAATCATCTTTGGTAGGCAACAGTTCGTTGCCACCGTAAAAGAAAGTAGAAATTCACAGAAAAAGGCCACAGACAAATATCAGTAAAAGTCCCTATAATGTTACTAATTGCCCTAGTAGCTCAGAGGTCAGAGCACTTGACATGAATTCAAGGGAGCCGTGGTTCGATTCCCGGCTGGGTAACAATTTTTGGCATTATTCGGGATTTACGTATTTGATTTCTAAAGAAAATCATATATTTTTTATATTGCTATTTTAGTTACATAAACGTTTATTGGAAAAAATAATATTTAATAAATTGATTTATACAGTTACGTGATTTAAATTAAAGTACTATTTTGTTCATCTGGCTACGGACAAGATATGTACATTTATACATCAGGAAGCTGGTTAATTTAATATTATGTTAGTTTGTTTCTCCGTTGTTTATAAAAAATAAGAAGGAGTATTCAAATATTTGTATAACCAAATTATGATGACCAATAAGACCTGAAGACAATTTTGACCGTTCCATTGTTAAGCGAACCATGGTGGGTGCTATATACTGTGCATCCATGCATATTTATCAGAACACATTTTCATCAGTATGCACATTTGCACCAGTATTTATTTGTCGTCAGCAAAGGATGAATGTTGACAAAGTTGAAATTGTGACTAAATAATATCATTTCATGCACAAGTCAGCTCTCGATCTCTTCGTCAGGGTGGTCCATCTCGATGTTTGTTTAGCCGATTCCACAGTAACGTCTGTAACCGCAGTGACCAAATCCGTAGTCGTAATAATAATGCCTCTTCCTCCGGTTGCGACTTGGAGCACTTTCGGCTGGCTGCTCGAGCTCTGGAAATTTTTAAGAAATCTTTAATTCAATTTTCTGATGGACAAGATAAAATCTTTCGTTCGGGAAGAACGTGACATGCGTTTGATGTGCTTTTGTACTATCGCGGATTGGTAATAAGAAATTAGCTGTAGTTTTGTAAGCTTACCCTCATCTCCATACGGGTATGGGATTGGTTCAGGATGGGCCGACACGGGCATTGCCAGGAAGCAAATTCCCAGCAGGGTGCCGAAAAGCAGGCAAACCGAGACAGTTTTGGAAACCATATTGATTCTTCAAGCTTTGTCAAGTTGTGAGTGATTTTATGCTGGTAAATTCACCTATTTTATATGGCCCTCATTGTTACTTAATGCTTGTGTTGAAGGACATTTTTAATTTCTAAATTGAACTTATCTACGGAAGTTTGAAATCAAGGTTGCTCGACGTATTGAGACACAAAGTATTAAAATTTCCAATTGTTTTTGAACATATGTAAAATGAAATTTGAATGAAGAAATGGACCTTTAATTAATTACAACGGATGAGTTGATTATGCAATTTTTGAAACAATTAAAAACTTTTATTTTTCAATTATCTAATTGTGAAATGGTACATGTTTTACATTCCCATTGATTTCTACTCCTCGGTGACCAAATCGAAACATTAAATTGAATTAAACTTTTCAGATCGTTATATGCACAACCAGGATAACACGTAGAAAAATTAGAGTTCTTCAATTATGACATTCCTGCACTTATTGTTGTAACAATAATAATCTCACCGTATTCTTAATGCAAAAACTCACCATTACAAAAGGGGTCAAGATATCGATAAAACAATTGCCAAACCTGATCTTCATTGGCGGTGTACCTTTCACCATTTTCACGAACAGTTTTGTCGTCAACTTTCCATCCATGTGACACCTGCTCAAAGTTTCCAGCAGCATTTTGGACCTCTTATTTAGCACTCCGCACAATGTTCCAAACAACAAGATGACCACTGTGCTCTCCACGGTGAGAACGAGGAATATGAAATGTCCAAAACTGGCTGATCCCTGTGTTATGCAGAAAAATGCGCCGATTGTATTGCCAAATGTGCAAATTAAAAATATTCCGGGTAGAAATAAGTTTCTGAAACAGGTATTAATTTGTGCCTCCAATATTTTTAGATGCGTCAGTCTGTCCAATATTTTCTTGTAAGTTGTGCCCAGTTTCAATAGTGAGAGGACCTTGTGCATCCTGTGAAAATTACATCTGCATTATGTGTTGTCCAAATATGAAAAGTAAAAATTTTATGATTTTAATGTATGTATGTACACTTAATTCATGGCAACCAACCTTACAATCTTGTTGAGATTATTGTACAAGCTAAGTACAGAGAGGAAAAATACGTTTCCCAGAACCATTAGAACCGAAGATGCCAGCATGGAATACAAATAAGTTTGAAATATAACTGAAGTCATGTGTAATACAAGGATAATTAGTTTACGATCTCCATTAGCACAATCTAGAAATTTAAATAAATATATGAAAATTTGTTATTAGTGAATAAAAAACATCCTTTCATGCATAAACCTGTAAAGTGTGGAAGGATTGATCCTAGAAAAGGCAGTCTATCCGGATCCACCACGTTCAACACGGTTATTGTCAGTGGAGCTATAATTGAAAATCCATATACTAAAATCCACATCACACCCTTAAATAAGTTCCCATAATACAGCCGATCTTGACTTTTAGGCACACCACTTTTCCAAAGTTTTCCATCATAGCACAACATCAGATTTAGCAGGGACACAAAGTCCAAGCTCCCACCGTAATTACGACGCCGGTGGATATAAGGACTGAAAAGAGAGTTGCAGAAAAGAGAGAGATGCCTTCGGCTCGATCCCCACGGAGGTGTGTGCCACGTGATAGAATGCATTGCAGAGGAGAAACGTTGCATAAATTGATAACAATGCCAATTTTGCAGTATTTATCATGACGTGGTTAGACTTTCTTGGTGATTGGGTCAGTTTAAAAATGGGCTCCCCATTTTCAAATTTTAGATAAATTGGGCAACAGATAAATAGCGAGATAAATTCAATTTCACACTTTATAAGACTTAAGCACAGGAAAATCATTTTTATTGATTTATTTAGCGACGTGCTAAAATTCTTGTACTAAAATTAGTAAGCAGTCTAATGTAGACTGGGGATGCATAAATATGTAATATTTGTTATATGTACTAACGGATTAATTTCAGGGACTGATCCAATCAATATTTCAGCACAAATATATGCATATTAAAACGCTATAGAAATGGAAAATGTCGCCATTAATAATTTATGATTGCTGAAAATGGCGAATTGAACATAGGCATTTGATTGTAGAATGGGGAGTAATTATGTACGTGATTGACATGAAGGCCAGTGATATCATTAGACTTCAATTAAACTAGCAATTTTCTTTCTCGGAAATCCTTCCTTGGCCTCAAAGATATAGTTTAAACTGTCAATTGGGTGAACAATTTAGACCTACATAGGTTTCTTGTTATGGTTTTAAAGTACTTAATACATGGACATTTAAATATTTTATAGGCGAATCCATAAAGGAGTCCATGCCAAAATTTAGAGGAAACCTTGTTTGTTTCAAAATAAAGCTAACTTTAGTAATCAGGCTGATAAACCATATTGCATGAACACACACGTACATATTTACTTGATATGCACGTAGGCAATATTATTCCACGCAATATAAATATGTACATTTTGGCGACATAAATCGTGATTTGCCATCTATGCAGATATATAGAATTTTACCGATTGATAAATATTTGAGAACGACTACCTACATTTTTATATATAGTATTAATGCGTAAAAATAAGGTATTAATATCAAAGTATAATTAATCCCAAGTAAACCATCCTCGTCAAAATAAGCAATACCAGCATTGACATAAATGTAATGCATGCATTACAACTGCATAATTATAATAATGATGAAATTGACATGATCCAATTATAAATATATCATCAAATGGATATATTTTTTACGAGCATGTCACTTCATTTAGTGCAAATCAATATCTGAGTGAAAATGTCATCCAAATTCATTATTCTTACGCTTATTCATTTGTATTTAATCTCGCAAGGTAATACATATGCTGACCAATAGTACACAACAATTTCAGAAATTCTTACTGTACATTTAATCATTTCTGTTATATTTAGGCGAATGCCAACTAACTTCGCTACAATTGACGGAAGCATTTTCCAGTCAGATAAGCACGGAATTTCATGTCCACGATCCGCTCATCGTCGGGGGGAAGGACGCTCAAGATGGGGAATTTCCATGGCAAATTTCTCTCCAGAAAAATGGTGGACATTTCTGCGGTGGGAGCATCCTCGACGAGACACGTGTCCTTTGCGCTGCTCACTGCTGTGATGGTCAAGATCCCTCCAAGCTGCGTGTCGTCGCTGGGGCGCACAATATGTCCGACCTCAACAGCCAACAGAACGTTCCTGTACTTCGTATCGTCGCAAATCCAAAATATAGTTCATGGACGATAAATTATGACTCTGCGATAATCACGCTGGCCCAAAATCTAACATTTAATCAAAGAGTCAAACCAATTCGTCTGCCTCCGAAGGGTCACGAACCGACGGGCAAGTGTGTGACTTCCGGTTGGGGAAATGCGAATCGCTTAGGCATTCGGCCAGTCTACATCCCGAAACAACTGCAAAAAGTTAACATGACGATTGTATCGAGAGGTTGGTGTCGCATCCCGTATCTGCTGTTTACTCGCAGTTGGGTCTCGTCAAATATGCTGTGCGGGGGTGCCGGGATTTTGAGGGGGTCATGTAATGTGCGTACATATATAAAGGAATTAATTTAAGGTATATATTGTGCCTGATGTATGTAAATGTTTATAATTTAGGGTGATTCTGGTGGGCCTCTGGTCTGCTATGATTTGCCAACTAAGGAAGATGATGGACCATATATTGCAGGAATTACGTCTTTCGGAGTGCAGCCTTGTGGTCAATTTTTGTTTCCGACGGTATTCGCCAACGTAGCGAGCATGAGAGATTTTATTGATGGAGAATTAAGACGCACATAATTAGCAAATGAACTGGAAACATATTACGTGCATATATGTATACATATGTCTTTATGCAGTAAAGTTATAATATGCAAGGTTATGACATAATGGCAGGAAACACATACTATTCAATTTAACATCCTTTTTTCACAAGGATTATTATTTTTGTACTTGTCTCGGTATCAATAAGAACACAGCCGACTCAGCGTAAAGAAACAAGACAATGTCACAATAATTATCACAAAAGCCATTGAATTTTTCTATGATCAATGTCAGCCAAATTATGCGTGAAAAGTCGACAAAGTCGCGTCCTGTCCATCGATGGCATTATTTCCTTAAAAGAGTAAAGGTCGCCGTTGGTATCCTTGAGATCGTGACGGTCCGTCCTCTCCACCTACAAAATGTGTGCATGAAAATAAATAAAAAATCCGGTCATAAATTCTTTCGATATTACCTCCGTCTCCCCGATGACCTGGATGACCGGGCGGGTGTGGATTACGATTGCTATCACCGTCATGATCCCCTCCACCATCGTCATGGCCGCCATCGTCACCGTCGTCATGACCACCATCATCTCCTCCAGCGTCGAAGTGACCCCCATCGTCTCCGTCATCCCCTCCGTCGTCGTACTGTGGCATGGCTTCCACGAGTAGGATACCCATGACAAGCTGTTATCAAAAATGAGAGAATAATATAATTTCCTCAAAAATTTATGACTTTTTACTTAATACTCACCAAAATTAAGGAAAACTTCATATTAAATTTTATATCCGAGAGTTTTTAAATATGTGTATAAATCGTTTCTCATGTCGGTCAAGAATCACAATATTGGCACAGAAAATCGTCTTTATATACTAATCCGGTCCTGTGCTGTGACGAATTAAGGTAAACTGTGTAGCAAGTTTAGATTGGATTAGTACTGCATACAGGACGTTCATAATAATGCATAAATTGCCAACCCACAATGTGGAATTAGGATTGCACATTATGTAATCTCAATCCACGAGTGATCCGCATTTACCTATCATCGATACTTATTGTTACTGTGTATGCAATATCAATATTCTGTGCAGTGAGCATTATTGAGATGATTGCTTAATATGACGTGATGTGGACCTTATCGCGTCTGATTCACTTTCACTTTATAAACTTACTTACTTACTACGGATTGTTGTTTAAAATCTTATTTATAAATAATCGTGGCGTACGTATTGTTGATCAATACAGGAAATAATACGTGATAAATTACACGCGCTGCATTTCTATTTACTTACGTATGTACATATTTATTCTTTCGTTAGTGATTAATGGAAAAATTTGAAGACAATAAATAGATAGTGTCTACTCTGATAAATGCGCCTCTACCGTATCATCTATTGTTCTATGAACACATTTACACATAAATCTCAGTTTACTAACAGTTTACTTCTTAAAAGCTGCGAATCATTTTACGGAGCAGACGCACATTCCGTTTTGCATGGTCCCACTGGATTGTTGTCTTCCTGCGTTGGGATTTGTAGTTGTGCCTGGAATGTCAATTAATAATTTTGGTCTTAAAATTCATACATACACAAAAAATGTGACGGATTTACCCCGAAAAATATACTTGCCTGGTTGGAAAACCGATCTGCCTTGCACGGTTGACATCATGACACAAGTTAACACTAGGAACAGCACGATGTAAACAGATAACTTGTTGACGAACCCCATTATTTTTAAGAAAATAATTTATTTTCACTGATGTATGCACTTTATCTGATGTTACACCTCTTCCAGTCAATTGCTGCTAATCTTGTACAAGTGCAAGACACAGCTCATGCTCAACTGGGTATAAATCTATCTGAAGAGAGAAACAGCATCTAATGAAGGTGCAAATTAATTCATTGTCACCGTGTTACAAGGTAAATTTGGCTAGTTTGGTTCAAAATAATGCGTCATACTTTCCCAAAAATTGACATCACCATCGAATCATTTGCATTTCTTTATTCATGATATAGCTTCAGGACGTGACAAATAAACGTGTGGTAAACTATTTAGAAGGCGTTGTTGCTAAAATTAAAATGTGGATGATAAAAACGTGACATATTAAAAATTCGTTTTCACATTACTTGCAAACGACGCAGTAAAGTTTAAGTGCAAACTTAAAATGCATACGTATGTACATAGACATAGACGAAGTATATGCACATAATAGCTGTGAGAAGTGCATACATAAATTACGGCCCCGTGTTTAATCTTTCCTTCCACGAATTTTCATTTACGGTAGTTGCAAGTTATTCAGTTATTTTTTCCAGCCATATTTTTAGTAGATAAATCTTTAACTTGAGATTGCAAATCTTTCGGTATCTTGGACTTTTGAAACACATGGACATACCTGTGCAAAAATAGTATGTAAATCATACATATAATTCTATCAAACTGCTTAATTAAGTATCATACACATGCATATTGCATAAAATTAATACACACGTCATAATAATTAATTAGCTCACATTTCTCCTCCAGAATCCTTCGCGATTTGAAATTTCTTAAAAAAATCTGTCCCAATTTGCGCCAAACTTGCCAAGTGAACCACGTATTTTCCAAAGATGAAACACTCCATGAAATAAATTTGTTCCAATCTGCACCACAAAAGTGAAACTTGTGCACCAGCTCGAAGTCCTTGAATATCACTCACAGTTAAACCGATGAGCAGGTTGAAAAGGATTATGGTCACTGTGATTACAAACATGACGAAAAATAGGTGACCCATGACCCCCACAGTCATCGAGTTGGTGGGGTCAAGCTCGTAAAATATTTCGTGCGAGAGTTCTCCCGTCATCATTATGAGCACTTTTGACAGTGCTAGCGGCAGAGTGGAGAATGCTGGTTGCTGCAAATTTTTGGAAATTATTTTAGATGCAACTTGATAAAAATTTGAAACTTTTTTGTCCACTCACTTGCGGCATTAATATTGCGAAGGATAATGCGAACGCTATCAACACTGAGATGAAAGTGAGAACAAATAGTCCAAAACTTTTCAAAACTCGGGACAGTATTTCGACATAAATCCCAAGTCTGGGCGTTTTTCCAATTTGTCCTAAAATCAGAGTCCAGGCCAGAAACACGCCCACAGCGGCGGCTTGATATTGCCAGACGTGCAGAGTAATTTGGTTATCTTGTGAAACTGTCCATTCCGGATACGTGGTGATGATAACGAGTCCGAGGATGACGAGATGGCCCAAGTTTTCGATCTTTGTGAAAAAATAAATTCCTCGTGGGAGCGATATGATGCTCAAAATGTCTTTGACCAGCATTAAGCTAGAGATCACAATGGTGGCAAGCGCCCATGGGACGGAATTCGGGTAGAACGACCATGGACAAATAATATCTGTAATATATAGGAAATTTCTTAAGTTTAAGGTCATTTAGATAAGTACAAAATTGTACCAGTTTGGTTAGCCACTTCTGGTACGTAGGGGCAGTTTTTGTGGTACAGTATGCTTAAAAATGCGGAAAATACACCAAGCCAGAGAATGTGGAGGATGATCCCTGTCCAGAACAAGGGACGAATTTTCTTCCATTTCTGCTCGAGAAATAGTTGGACGAGTGGATGCAGGAGGATTTCCTTGCATTGGCGCTCCCCATTTTTTAGGGGATAAGCCAACATTCCAGATTCGATGAGGAGGGGCTCATCTTTTTCGTCTTCAGCTGGATAACCAACTATCGGGCTGTGACAAAGGAGAAACATATGTAAATATTGAGATAAATAAATAAGATGGCTCCTTTGTTTCCTTTATTTACCCAAAGTCCATCACGATTTCATAATTTTCATCCCCAACGTCCCCACTCCTGTATTGAATGGCTGTATCGAACACAGCACACATGGCGTATGGGACCTTTTCATAAATCAGTTGGATTGGTTCGATACCTTGATCTGACCTTGCAACATTATCATTATGGATATTTAAGAAATGACAAGTTAAGTAGTAAAAAAATCCATTTGAAAATACAACTAACTTAATATTCACATCCGCTCCAGCGAAAAGAAATAGCTCAACTATTCTCCGGTGCCCAATTCTTGCCGCAAGATGAAGGGATGTCTCGCCATTTTCATCTTGAACGTTTATTAGCTCTGTTTTCATCTCTATGGTGGAAACTGCAGGGGAATTGAGGATAAGGGTGGCCATCTCGAGCCCAATGTGCTTGTTACCTGAAGAGAAACGGGTAATATTTGAAGTCAATACTTGCGATAAAAGTGTAGAAAATTACACTACCGTAATTCGATGCATAATGCAACGCCGTGCGGTGATTCAGGTCTTGCTGGAATGGTGAGATATTTGGCAGCAATTGTACGAGATCACTAATCTGCCCAGATTGAGCAGCGAGATGCAAGGGATATTTTAAGGGTAGTGGGGACGGTTTAATTTCGAGTTCAATGTCCCCAGACATTAGATCGGCTACACTAACTCAATTAAAATCTTAATAAGTATTACAAAAATATTTACTAAATCATGTCGAAAATTACACATAGGAAACTTTCCACAAGTCAAATGCAGAGCTGAGAAGGAAGAATGAAGCATAAAACGCATGGTCCATGACTAACAGTGAAGTCATGCTACGGAATAATTATCGTTAAGGTGCAAATTGCTTTTACAAACAAAATACAAAACAAACGGCGGTATGATGTAATAGAGAACGTTCATGCATGCAGTGCCAATATGTGTATAGCTGAAACGTATCAACATAAATAATCATTCCAATATATGGATTGTATGATAAATATGCTATATGAATATGTCCATACTTAATTGGATAGCTATAAATATGATGGTTATAGCTAGTGGTAATTGTTAAGAGACGCTTAGGTACGCATATTTATTTATGTCTCCAGTAGCATTAGCAAGAATTACCTATCCTAGATATGTCTGAGATTACCTATTGACGTCTTTCGGTCGTTACTCTCTTCAGAAGAAATATTAGTAATATATAGTGTATTACGTTACGTATGAAGATATATGTATCTCGAATTGGTCATCACTTATCTCATATTTTGATATTTTTAGAATTGTCGACCATTGCACTAAACTGGTTTACTTTGTAATGTAAATACATAATATGTATGATACCTGTATATTTAGCATGCTTTTGCAATAAATTTACGCGTTAAGCAAATCTGGTTGTTCTAGTAAGTCAACCAATTCAAAATATTGATTCATATTCAATATTTTGAAAGAGAAATCTTGATATTGACGTGTCGATATCGTATCACAAATATATAACTCGCCACGTGCAGTGCAGGAAATGTGTGTAATACAAAAACGAATATTACATAGTTTATCAATGTTTGATCTTATATGCCCGTAACAAGAAAATCGTTATTTCATTCAACTTTCAATACTTATGTAGTCGACTCTTAAATTAAGTCGACAATTTTTACGGCTTCTGCATAACGATTACCATTATTTACTTACATATGTACATTCCGGTTTCCTATTTTACTACGACAATGACAATAACCTTGCGCATGCAATGCCTTACCTCATCCATATTAAGTAAATTGCTTGATCTGAAAGATAATTCCGTCTAGTCGCTTCATTCAAGAGAGCAAAAGAAAAAAATCCGGTTTGAGCTAATCGCATTGTTTAATGTCATTCATTTTTCTAATTATTTTTCGCTGTCGTCGTAGTTTCATTCGCTTTCGCTTTCAAAGTCATTTTAGCCAAACTCTTGACAAGATCTAGTTCCTCTGCATGTGTGGTGGACGCTAACAAGGGGTCAGCGTATGGTCCAAGTCTCATAAGCACAATATTTCGGTAAGTTTTCTCATTTTTTAAATAATTTGAACTAAATTTAAATTTGTTCAAAATTTAAATTACTTTTTTTTAAATTTTTGCTCAAATTCTTCCAGGCGAAGCAATGGAAGAATTTTTGTCACACGCCGTGGAAGCAACTGAACGAGGTTTGCGACGTGGCGGAAGTCGCATAAATTTCAGCTTGATTTTATTCAACTTGACGTCCCTCGTGTTCTTCTGCCTCCTCATAAAAACGGTGGCGTACGGCTACGTTTATTTCGCATCTGGGAAAACGGAATGGGAAAAGAGGAGGAGGAGTAGCAATGTAAATTCGGAGGAGGTTGATCGTGCCACAAAGAATGTCTTTGGTCATGGAAATTCAAATTTTAAAATTTAATTTAATCTAAGTAATTTTAGAAGGGTCAAGCTGAAACGTACTTTTGAGATTTAGTGATTTTATAAGAAAAATAGTTATGTGACAAGTTTTCGTAGACATGTAGATAGTTAAGAAGAGACTCCGGCGAATAATTGGGTCATTAATATTTATTGTAATATTGATATACTAATAAAGATTATTTAAGAAAATTGTATTTACATGTAATTTTTATTGTATGAAGAATACAGCCTGATTTATAATTTTCTTTACCCCAGAAGTGAACGAACAAAATTATTATCATGTTTTTGACGTGATATTGCAGTATGAAAATTTATCAAATCTCGGCAACGCGCATAGTTCTGGTTTAATTCATGCTACTCATCGCCAATCGTCCGCTAGTCCAATGTTACATAGGTTTGCGACCAATTGCATCGTCGGTTTTCGCAAAATTGAACGTCATTGATATATCAAGCAGTTGATAGTGATATACCATAACTGCCAAGAGTCCATTTCCCATTATTCATTTACTGCGTATTTGAATTATACAGAAATTTCCCATCAATTATTTTTATTGCGTACTTTATGGCTTTAATTTTAAATTTTCCATGTATTTAATGCCACCATAAAAATCAAAACTACCCACATAATTAATTCGCTGCATGGGTATTTATGCACAAGCTCAGGAAACCTATGCATGCATGCATACATCCGTACATATAAATAAATATGTGTGCATATGTATAACCTATAATATCCAGCTCTTGTCCAAATAAGCATACTTTAAGTTCAACCTTTTTCGCTTTACTCGTGGAGATGCAGTTGCAGTCTAACGAAAACTAAGGATAAGTCACAATAATATCATTGTACAATATTAGCGCAAAATGCAGAGTATCTGTATTCTGGTTGCACATCCATACCCATGGTTGATGGTTGACGGTGAGTAGTAGAAAAAGTTTTTGGTTGCGGCAACTCGCACTCTGTAGCTTTACGAGGATACTCAAAACAAGGATAAAGTACTGAACAAAACGAGTTCATCTCATTTTGCAGTTTTTTGCACATGAACAAAGAGTAAACACGCTTATGTAAAAATTATTGTGTAATAAATATCTTAAATTTACTCTATTCAATTTAAATTATCTTCTTAGCAATCGCGTAAGAAGTCGTAGAATTTAAGATACGTCAGTTTGATGATTCAGTCATAAGAAAACTGATTTCTTGCACCAGATTTATAGTTTTCAACTTCTATAATTTGGTTCGCACATATGAAGGTTAAGTTGTACATAATTCGTGTTCCATACACGCTTATGGGAAATTATAATTTACTTACAAATTCAACATGCGATGTTATTCATTTATCATTTTCCACACACAATCCAAATCTCCGATCTTGTCTGAAATTAGTTTCTTCAAAATAATTTGAGAAGTTGTATGCTTTAGAAAGTACATTGTAATGTAAAAAAAAATTACATACAGAAAATCGACTAACCTTTGATCCTAAATTCTAATGGCTTCTATGATTACGATTTTTGAAGATTTATTATTATTTGCATTCATATCAAAAGAGGGTTAGTTGTAAATTTGTGCCATGCTGGTATCATTTCATTTACAAAGTAATATGAGGAAGTGTAAGGCATAAATAATAAACAAATATCTAATAAGTATAATGTATACATTCTTCACAGGTACCTCAAACCACACATTAATGAGATCCGACCCGACCCCACATATGAGGCCACGCATCAGGCTAATCACGCACTATCATGGAAATATTATATGCATGTATATACATATAATATTATACATTTGAATATATATTCTAATAGGTTAAGTTTGTGAAGCACAATCCGATAGTAAAAGCTAGACTTTAATAATCAAACTTAACGTTAGTGAAAAATGGGGCAAATTAATCAACTATTTCGGACTATATTAATTACCCTGTTAACACTTGTTCTACTGTGCTTCGTTATTCTGCCTCTAATTCCAGTTTTAGGTGTCGCGTGCCTTTGGCGATGTTTCATTTCACGCTGTGCAATGCTATTTAAGAAAAATAAACTAGGAAAGCTAGTAAATGCCAGTGGCACATTTCTAGGTTGAGCATTATTTTTTTAACTTTACGTACGTAATTACATGACATTCGGCATAATTTTTTTATTTGGTTAATACTTTAGCAAGTTGCAACGTGTATAACATCAAAGCATTGAACATCCTTACCGTCATGGAAATTGAGCATGGTTTAGCAGACGTGAATACGATGCGGGACAAATTTGAGAAACTTATTCTGTCAGCGAAGCTTCCAAATTCAGACGAACTTCAATATCCGGAACTGACGTCGGGGCTGGCGCAGTGGATGGGATACTTATTTTGGGCACCGTGCCCAGATTTTGAGATCAAGGATCACATAATGTCTCTAGCAGGTTAATTTATTTCAGCTGAACTCAACTATTGCCAAATATGAAATACTAGGTTGACATTTATTTTTTAGATATCGATGTTCCGGTGTCGCTCAGAGATCTGGAAAACGAAGCGACACAGCAAGAATTATGGAAGCATCTTGTCCGCGAACGCTTGTGGAAGAAAGGGAGGCCACTCTGGGAATTTATAATGGTCAACCCCACATCAGATTGCAACAAGTCGAAAAGTTTAATCATAGGGCGCTGTCATCACTCCTTGGCTGACGGGTGGGCATTATTCAAGCTGTTCACTCGACTATTTAAAGCAGAAAGCTTACTCGAAAAAATACCAACTATGAACAAGTCATCCGTAGTCAGAAATAGTTCGTCTTGGAGAACAAGAATGTCCCAGGCTTTGACAACGGCTAAACTTCCGTTCGAAGCGGTGGATTTACTGGTCACGCTGATCATGAATCGTGTAGCCGTCCCAACCTACCCATTGGGTGGGTATAAATAATATCTTTTGTGACACGAATTTGCATACAACGTACATAGATACATAAATATAATCACTTTTAGAATCCAAAGACAGCTTGGATGAGCCAGGATTAGTTTTTGCGACGGAAAAAGTTGGCAGGCTGGATGGCATGAAACAGCTTAAGACGAAACTTGGGGTAGATTTTCAGTCCGTCCTTTTGGCTGGGGTAGCCGCCGGGGTGAGAGATTCGTATGTCAGGGCGTGTCAACCAATTCCGGATAATGTGGTCACGGTCTTCCCACTTCCGATGCCTGGACATCCTAACAAGCTAAGAAATCATGTGTACGAAGCGTAAAATATTCATAATTAATTATGCACATACAACATACATATCTCACAAGGAGTTTAAAATGACTTGTAAAATCTGCAAAATCTGCAAAATCAAACTGCAAAATCTTGTTTTATGAATCTCCAAATTTTTTGAGCCTAGCAAATTTTCTAAATGCGTTCCGATGCTAAATAAAATGGTGTCGTGAATACGCTAATAATTTTTCAAAGCAATATTTTGGCAACCTACAAATATGTATTGTACAGTAGGTAACTTTTCAAAAGCTTGGATGTCTATAAAATCTGCAAATTGTTACTTATTGCCACGTTTCTTTGACAGTTCCGTTGGCTTCATTTTGCTACCCATTGGCGAGCCGGATAGTGAAGAACGACTGGAGGAAATCGCTTCCAGAATGCAAAAACTTTATCGATCAAGAATTGTACTTTCAAATCACTTCCAACTTCGTGTGATCGGTTCAATGCCACTTCCGTTAGTCCGGTTTTGTCGCAAGAGGTCTAGACCATCGCCCATCATGGTTTGCAACTGGGTGGGACCACCAGAAGCATTGTACTGGGAGGAGAGTCAGATTTCCGATGTCAAAATTGTCGTCAATATACCCTTTAACAAACCCAAAGGTAATGATACGTATAATTAGTTGACATGTTGAATTTCGATAAGGTGTGGGGAAATTGGGTAACATTTTATTTAACTTCACTCGGTGTCCTTTTTAAAAACTTTTATCACAGTTTGTGTGTCCATTTGACAGGATATGCATATGGCGTCTCCCTCTTGACATATGATGGAAACGTTGATCTGGGAGTTATCGGATTACGTAATTTTTTCCCAAATAATCAACACCCGATAAAGTTTAATGAGCGGGTTATAGAGGAATGGGATCAATTGGAGAGCGTTATTTGTACTTGAACCTTTGAAGCTTTAGGTTTAAGGAAAAAGGCAAAATAAAATTGTTCCACAAGCAAGATATTTATGATACAGGAACATACATAGTCCGATTTAAACACATTTTACATACTCATTTTGCATCCTCATTTTTCTGCTATCACCCGTGGCACAATTTTCATACTCAATTTAACTTTCTCGTATTTTTACGTGTATGAGTTTATTTGTAAAAAACATGTACTCACCTACTTGGTTATGTGTACCTATGTACATACATAAGCATGACGAATAAGATTTTTTTGTACTATTTAATTTCATGTACATACATCAATTTTATGTACAATTTCATGTACATATATGTAAGCTATGATGTTACGTAAATTAGAGAGATTCATTGTAACGTGTATTTTTAAGTATGTTAATATTTATTACTGGCTCTGGTTAGAGTGACAACAATTTATTTTTTATAGGAACATGAAAAAATTACGAGATACTTATATAACTATGACTTCGCAGTTAGAAAACCTCTGCGAAAATATCCATATGCTCCACAAATACCGGATTTCCGCCCAATCGCAACACTTCCCTGCCAATTTTTCCATGATACTCTCTGAGCACGTTCTTTGTATATTCGAATGCTCCCGACTCCTCGATGATGTCGTACGCCTCCTTCTTCAAGGCTCTGTCAGTCGTCCTCATCCTCAAGATTTCAAGGAGTCGTGCCGCTTTGTCAATCCCAATACCGTCCTTTTCGTGGTACCGATTCAGCGTGTAAATTATGGGAAAGCTGTACTTTCCCTCTGTGATATCCTCGCAAAACCCTTTTCCAGCTTCGTACTGTGGAATTACAATTATTTTAAACTATGTATTTTGATCTTAACTAAGTTATCTCGTTTTGGGAATTACCGTGTTTGAGATGAGATTCAGAAGGTCATCCCTGATTTGAAAGTGATATCCCATACTGCTCGCCAACACGTGTGCGGAAAGTGCGGGTTGATCCTTGTACAAAGTTTTA
This sequence comes from Folsomia candida, assembly GCF_002217175.1. Lineage (NCBI taxonomy): Eukaryota > Metazoa > Arthropoda > Collembola > Entomobryomorpha > Isotomidae > Folsomia > Folsomia candida. The sequence continues at coordinate 5,510,743 of NW_019091197.1, forward strand.
CTTCTTTCCTTCAGACTTTCCGAGAGCATAACGAACTGTCCGGCAGTCTCTGTTGCAAAATTTAAGTGGACAATTAAAAAATGTGTCCCTTTTTAATTAAAATTTAAAAACACCTCACTTTTTACTATGATATCAAAGTACTCTTGTTCCGTTGGGATGTGCTGGAATGTTTTAGAATCCTTGCTATTCGTCCCTTTGAGATTCTCATCTCGCCAGAATATCTCCATCCCTTGAGCGACATGCATGACCATCATGGCATTCACGAATTCTAAGGTCGCCTTCAACCTGTCTTCGGGCGTCGCTTCGTCATTCTTCTCTTCAATTATGCGCTTCACAGAGTCAAAGTAAACATAGTTGGCTGCATTGAGAGCGAGAGGAACGCCGAACTGAATGTGGGCGGCGGGTTGACCACGACGCATATCGCTGCCATCTTCAATGTCGTCAATTCTGGGTAGGAAGTAAAAAAAATATGAGTTGCCGATTTTTTAAAAATATTTGTAATCCCTAAAATTTTAATGACTTACATTAAACTCGCGTTATGAAGTCCGTGCATTGCGGTACTCGCACGATCTATGTCCTCTTTGGAACATCTGTACCAATAATTGAAAATGTCGGCGATTTTTCTGCGGATATTTTTTGACGGGAGTTTCTGATAGTATTCGAATGGTTGGAGGATAATTTCCGTGTATTTGGGATCGATTGAGTATTCTTTGCGGATATCGTCTTCAGCCTTGGTATCTGGGGTTTCGACTGTTTTATCGAAATCTTGGAGGAGTGGGGAGCTTTCTTTTTGGGGGGACATGGTAACAAATCAGTTATGCAGATTTACTTTAGAGCTTGTATTAAATTCAGGAGCCGAAAAAATTATGGTAGATTTTTAGCAGTGGCTGTGCTAGTGAATGGCATGAGGAACGAGTCGTTGGCTTATATATATCTGCTTTTATGGAAGATTCCAAAGTTTCACAGACAATTTGAGAAAATGTGAAGTATGCATTGAGGTAAGAGTTGCGGTAATCCCAGGACTGAAATTTACGGAAAGGAAGGAAATGCAGACACAAATTAGTCTGATGGGTTTGAGCAAAGGATTTTTGGTTAATGTTGAAATTGGGGGGGGAATCATTGTATCATTGAATTTGTGCAAATGTTGTTGTTATGTCCAATAACCAATTAAATTTGTAGTGATCAAAAAACTTAATGCCTCCTTTTTCTCGGTACGGAGTGCGGTGGTTTGGGTACATTTTGAAATTGGAGTTATATATACATACAAGTGAAGTTTGGATTGAGTTAGCAACCCCAAAACCTATAACGTGAACCCGTAAAAACGAATGTAACGAAAGATGATTGCCAAAATTTCCCACGAGGAATGAAACGCACATTGGCAGAGTAAAATCCTAATGACGTCGCTGTATGTATTTATTGAGGGAATAATGACCCTCTAAAGTTTACTACACGGCAGTGTAAGTATGTGCATTTCTGATTTCAAGACAGTTCTGTACCGTAAAAAAGACAATTTTATTTCTGCCGAGTTGCAAAATACAAGAAAGGCCAACACGCTGGAGGAATTTTCAGAACAAACCCAGACTATTGCCAAATAAATTCATTGACAGGTTGCGTAATCTCAGTGGCCTTTCTTACATTAAGTCTTTTATAACATTGGATTGAATTTCCTACATTTTATCCAATACGTGACAATGCTTGGGTAATCATGTGTGTATATATGCATTGTATAATCTTGAGGTACAAATCTAACTACTGTTGCATACATATGTAAATGCATAAGGATGGATACGTAGCCATAACCATGGTTTAGTCCAATTGGACATAATCACTGTTGGATGGCACACAATTACGCTTCATGTCAATATGTATGTACATAGTTAAATTGCGTAAGTTATGAAGGTTAGTGAGCATCTTTAATTCAGAATTTTTTATTCTACATGCATAATACGTAACGACCGCCGTCCACACATGCTACGGCAATTTTAATTATTAAGTGTATGTGTAGACAGAAAACTATTCCGTGAGTGTGCGTAAGAAAATAAAATTCAACTCAAGTTTAAGGTTGAGTTATTTATTCTTTCATTTAAATTGTATGTAAAAATATGCACGTTGGCTTGAAAAATACGTGAGCTGAGTTATTTTGTAGTAATTGTTACACATACGTAATGTATGAATTACGTAATGAGAGAGAAAGAAAAAAATAATGAAATGAATAAGTTAAAATTTGCCTCATAATGGTGAATGTCGATGAATGTATGTATGTATGTACTCCAGGTTCAATGAATACATACATGCTCGTATATTATATTTGTCTATTGTGTACTTATGTTTGCTTTTATGTTGTATTAGGCATGAAATAATTGTATATAAATATTTTTATGCATACGTATTTAATATGTAATACATACGCTGGGTGGGTGCATTTTATGTATGACCTTTCTTCCATTATGAAATTAATCTGTCATTCTTCAAGTATGTATATAATTACAAAATACTCACTAATTTAGTACTATATGCACTTAAGATAAGGCACATTATCTTTGTCAAGTATACATGCATAAGTATATCAGAATCTGTGTCTATGCATTGTTTGTCATTTTCAGACTAAAGTTCTTTCCCAAAAAATTCATCAATATAGTATGCATTTATTTATAAGCTCAGTCATTGCATCGGTGCAAAATTTGACAGCACTTGAAATCTTACGTGCCGTGTCCTACACAAGTATTTCTGCACTCTGGTCATTTTCAACCTGGTAAACAAATTATTAGGTGGTTTTGTTATTAAATATATTTCCTTTACTTAAATATTTCCATGCACTGTATACGCAGTTGATCAATCCATCGAAATAATGACACCACTACCCGAGGCTGAGAAGGACATAAAATACCTTACTGAGATAAGCAGTGGATCATTCGGGGTGGTCTATGAAGCCAAGGGAACGTCCGATGGGCTCCTCTACGCCTTGAAACGAATTTCTATCGGGAAATTCATAAAGATTACAAGAAACATTAATTCAATTCAAAAAATATTTCGAGAAATACAAGTCTTGGGGGTACTCAAGCACCCCAACGTGGTCCGCTACCACGAATCGTGGATCTCCGGCCCCTCGAAAGACACTTATCAACCTTTCCTTATCAACCCAAATTTGGCACCTGATTCAACAACATCTCACCGGGAAGACTCATCCTCCCTGACCATCTCACAGGAGGAACAGAAGACGTTCATCTGCATTAAAATGGAGCTGTGTCACGGCGATTTGAGGAAATGGATCGGACAACGTTCCACCCAACACGATAGAAACCTCGACATTGCAAAAATCTGCAACATTGCGACTCAATTTCTCACCGGACTGGACTACATTCACTCCAAGAAAATTATCCATCGAGACCTAAAACCCGACAACATCTTCGTAAACGAGGAGAACACAGACATCCAGATTAAAATTGGGGACTTTGGCCTCGCTCGAAACCTGACAGATGACCCCAGCTATGCCTACACGAATGAGGTTGGTCAGTACGAGTATCAAAGTCCGGAAATGTCGGATACAACAGTGGGTAAAATTTCACACAAGTCAGACATTTACACGAGTGCTCTTATCCTGCTCGAGCTGTTGTTTGTGATTGATTCCCGATGTAAAAGGGAGGAAATTTTTAGGCAGATTAAACTCCAAAAATGTAAATTTCCTCCTCAGTTTATCAAAATGTATCCGAAACCGTATACTCTCTTGAGAAAAATGTCTTCTCGCAATCCAGCCGCTCGCATATCGGGAAAAGAATGCATTCGAACGGTAAATTCATGGAATATCGACGAATTAAGGGAACAATGTTTACTTGGAGTTTTAGATATTGAGAAGGAAATCGATTTAGCGATGGTAAACTTTTTTGGGAAAGATGTAGAATTTAGTACTCTCACGAACGGTTATTTTAATGAGAGGGACGAGCTGCTAAAAATTGAGGGGATGAGAGATTCACTACTTGATGGACAAGTTAGCGTCGGTCAGCTTCATAACTTCCAAGTTGATACAAATAGATACATAACTCGCTTCTTCCACCGGAAAATAGAACTCCACTTTGACATTTTCAAGTACAAACTAAGGAATCGTATCACCTGGGCGATAAGTGGTGTGACAAAAACCACGCTGGAATGCTTGCTGAGCGAACATCATGGTGATGCTGGCACCGTTATTTGGTCAAACATCACATTTTTAGAAAAGGGAAAAGAAACTGAGTCATTCGCCCAGCTTGACGACACGGAGAAAAACATTCACTGGATTCAAATCAGTCTGAACGCTGAGGATGAGCTAAGTTTGCCTACGATACATTGGGTCAAGACGAAAGGAAAAATTTCCACTTTACGAGATTATGTGGTCAGATTAGATTCCTCTTCTCCAAAATCGGATCAAATCCCCGAGTCAGAAATGTTGGAGCATTGCTTGCAAAACGACTTGAACAAGAAAGTCGTCATTATTTCCGACAATGCAGGAATGGGAAAGACGACAATCGTACGAAATATCTGTCACAACTTGAGCGAGTCACACCCTCACATTTGGCTTATTTTGGTAGACCTCAATAATTACACGGACGAATTGCACGTGTTTAAAGACATGATGTATTCTACAGAACAGCCTTTAAATTCCAAATCTGATACGGACCAGGAAATACAAACTTGTATTGATTTTCTCTCTAAATCTATTCTTAAATTGGGCACAGAATTTGAGAACAAATTGTTCGAATCCAGGTTTCGAACGGAGAATAGTATAGCAATATTTTTCGATGGATTTGACGAGGTTTGTCCAACGTACAAAGAAATTGTAATATTTTTGATAAAATGTCTCCTCAAGACAAAAGTACTCAAGATTTGGATCACGACTAGACCCAGCTACAGAAGCGAGTTGGAAGATACCTTGAATGAGTTTGCATACAGTTTAGAACCATTTTCAAAGAAGGATCAAATCGAATTTCTTGTTAGATTTTGGAAGACAGAGCTTAAATTAGAGGGCAAAAATAAACACATACAAAAACTGGATCGGATGACACATTATGCTTCCAAATTACTTGACTTGTTAGAAAAACGTGTCGGGAATGATGGAGAGCAACAATTTGCTGGGATCCCATTGCAAACACGACTTTTGGGGGAAGGATTTTCCCAAAATATGAAAGAATTTCTGGACACTGAAGAGGCCGAGATTTCACTCAGCGAGGATAACTTTACACTTGTTAATCTTTATGAGCGATTTGTCGAGAAGAAGTTTTTAATCTATCGGACTGAGAAAAAGAAGGAGATTGTGACAAATTTGGCTGCCGAGGAGGACAATGAAGACTTACGACACATATTCTACAAACGACACAAAGTGGCCGGATTGTTCGCCTTTTTCCACCAGCACGACGTGGCGACTTTGTTAGGAGAAAGGGGGCTGGAGAAAGCGATAAAGACATTTAAAAACATCTACACTGGAGAGCGCGTCGGAATAATTTTGAGAGTGACGCTTGACCAGAAACCACAATTTGTCCATAGAACCTTTGCCGAGTACTTTTGTGCTTGGTATCTCCACGACAGTTTTGAAAAGAAGGTCCCAAATATTACAAACTTTCTGAAGGAGCACTTATTTTCCGAAGGGAATGAAATTTTACGTCGGTTTTTTGATCATTTTATGGACTAGAGTAAACTGCAGATCCATGGTCAACTAGATTCCGGGGGGAGGTCACCTTTCCACTTGGCGGCGGCTAACGGGGACTTGGAAAAAATTAAGGTGGCGCTCGAGGGGGCGAATAATAATAATGATTTCGACGCCATCACAAGACGGGACACTCTCTTTAATTCGACTCCACTTCAATACGCTGCAATGGCGAAGAGGTGGAAGATCGTTGATTTATGTTTGCAAAGCGATGCGTACAGGTCGTCCCAAGAATTGATCGACATTAAAGACTTTGTCACAGTTCATCTAAAAGATGGCAGAACTGCACTGCACGAGGCCTGCCGCCTTGGGCATGTCCACCTTGTCAAGGAAATTTTGAGCCAGCTCAGCCACGAAATTTTTATCGATGTTATGACACGTGCCACGATGTTGCCTGAATTTTACAACCAAAAAGAACTAACTCCTCTGGATCTTGCAGTAAGAAAAGGATACACGGATATTGTAAGGATTTTGGTACACGAGTTGGTCAAGGCTTTGAAGTAGTTTCCAGCTACGCCAGACTCCTCCCGATCAGAAGATATTGGAGATTCGAAAAGATTAAAGTATCGCTTGAATTTAGTAACTTCAAGCACTTTCACCGCATTGCATCACTCGGCCCACTCGATGAGTCCGGATAGTTTGGAGGTGGTAAAGTTAATAGTGGAGAGTAAGCTAGTTGACGTAAATATACGAGACCGATTGGGCAACACGCCGCTCCATGAGGCATTATACATTCATTTTTTTCGACGGGATAAAATCCAATTTTGCGAGGTTCTCAAATACCTCTTGGACAATGGGGCGGATCCACATATCGCGTCAAAAGCAGGATTTACTGCTGTCTCATCAGCAGCATTTTTTCAAAATCCGGTTGGATTGGAACTTCTTTTGGGGTATGGTTCAACCCAAGCGGACCCAGAAATAGTGCAGGATCCAGAATACCCTAGTTTGGCGTTGGGTTTGACCCCTTTACAGTGCGCGGTGCTCTCGGGGTCGGCAGAGTGCGTAGATATTTTATTGAAGAGGAACGTTTCCTTGGGTTCTCAGAAGGGAAGTTATCTTGGAAAGATGAACCTTACCGTGTTTCATCTTGCAGCTATTTTGCCTGAAAATGTGACCAACAGGAGGAGAATATTGGAAGCATTGTTTCGGAAGAATGAGGAATATGCATCCCTTTCGAGTGAAAATTATGTCGATATTAATGCAAAGTTTAGCACATCCGCAGAAAATTTTAAAGATTTCATCAGCGATATTATGTTCTTTGCGAAAAATGATCCAGCCATAAAGCATTATCTCTGGTTGTTTAAGTTTGTAAGGAATTGGGGTGTAAATAGTATTGTTATGGGCATGATTTCCTTTTCTGCGACAGATATAGCGCAAAAGTTGGATGAGATTGACACAGCGGAAATGCTTATTGCAAAAGGAGGTCACGGCTCGACCGGTTTGATTGATTCGATCAATTTTGTGCACGCAATAATGGTGCGGGCGATGAAAAAACATTTGATACCCAGATTAAATAACCTTTTATGGAAGAGAATATATGCGTAAACGTTTAGGAATAAGTACATACAGCCTGCAATATTTAGTCGTAATAAATTTAACTCTGTTTAGTGCTATCAAAATAACATGATGAATATGTATTATAGTTAGTGTGAGTATTAATTTAATATTGATATGCAATTATTTAATTTATGTACCAGATTGTAAGTATGTAAGTATTTATACAAAAATTACCAAAATTTGGTAAACCAAAAACTGTGATAAACCAAATAAATTCATTGTGAATTAACGAAACTTTGTAAAGGGCATTTTAATGTTCATGCATGCTTGTTGATCATCATGATCCAAACTGAAACTGGAAAAAAATAATTAGTTTTAAATACTAGCTAGTTTGTAGCTATAACTTTAATAGCATTATAGATAAATTCAAAATAAATATATTTAGAACACCGGAAAAGTTGCAGCCTTCTTCATGTTTTAATACTTTGACCTTATCGTGTCCTGTGAATTTCACATTCACAACTCATTTGAATTCAGTTTAGGTAGATATCTACCTTTATTATAATATTAGTTTTTGTGCCGATTTTTTTATTATGAAGACATTAAGAATTTAAATGAGTGCATAATTTTGTATGCTATAAGTACTTACATAATTTTAATCAATTCTATTAATTCTTTCTGTATGCAGAAGAAATAAATACTACACGAGTAAATATTTGCGTTAATAATCTTTAATAATAATAATAACAATAATAATACTTAGCATACAATCTCTTCAAAGTCATTCAACAACAACAACATGCTTAAAAGTTAAGCAACACTTATTCCAGAATTTTAATACAACCGAAATATTACGGTCTTATTAAAAGTAGCTTCCCCACCCATCACCTCCAATATTTCGACCCCACCCCGAAAAAGCAGTGGGTCCATGGTGCGCATGACCGTACCCATGGTCAACCACTCTCGGCGGAAGCTGCTCGTCATGAGTAAAGACTTGCTGTTCCGAAACGTGGTGTGGAATGACATGTTCTACAATCTGTTCGGATGGGCGGATCTTGACGACCTCCTCGTTATACTCGTGCACAACCTGCTCCGGTACTCGGACAACGTTCAAGATGTGTTTGTGATGGTGATGCTTTAAGATGTTGTGTTTAATGTGGTTGTGCTACAATTGATACGGAAAATGTAAATAAATTTGCACATTATTATTGAAATAAATAGTCTCATTTTGTCGACTCACTTTGTGAATGTGATGCACATGAATGTGCTCCTTGTGAATGTGTTCCCTGTGGATTACTTTCGGTCCTGGTCGATGCCATCCGACACGACGGCGAGGTGTAAGGTCATGGTGGGCGTGGTGCTGAATCGGCTGGTGGTTGTGGTCGGGGAAGTGTTGCTCAAAATTATGAGGATGATGGGGTGGCCCGTGACCATGTTCTCCATGGAATGGATTGTGCTACACGTTAAATAATTTGCATAATATTTTTTTTCTCTGCAGATTTTACAATATGTAAGATTCCGTCAGTTTTTAATAAGTACCTGGAAAGATTCACCTCCAGGGCTTCCGAATGAGATTGATAAAAGTTTAACGGCGTGCTACAATGACAATTATGCATGATTTACATCATTCTAATTTATACATAATTAGATTAATTTGCTACATGGAGACTTACAATATATGAAAAATCTGATCCCACGAATATCAACAGAGTTATGGAAAAATACTTTAGCTGCATCTTAAAAATGTTTAAATGCAAATAAAATAACTGAAATTAATTGAATTGGAAATTTGACAACAGACTACGAGCAGGACGACATTGTGAATTGAAATGTCTTTTGCAACAGTAGAATGGCGTCTTAAGTTGATAAATTTTATTATGCAATTGATTTCCTTAAAAAATCAGGTGCATGTTGATTTCAAAGTAACGCATGCTTGTGTGTGTGTACATACATAATTGTAGATTGGAAACTGATGAATTTATGATCACGAGTGGGGTAGGAGAGTGATCATGCAGGAAGGAAGTTATTCAGATGGGAAGATCATTGGCATTTCAGAACGAAAGTTAAGGGCAGACCCCACTCTAAACTGGTTTGATTCTTGAAAACAATGTGGACTGATTGCCGTATAGTGTACATTTCCTTTACCCTTTTTGCTTGAAGTTTTTATTTTATTGTTATTTTTTATATAAAACAATATCATATTGCTTTATGTACCTAAATATGCATCAATCATAAGAGGCGCAATATGTACGACATACATAAGTACGTATGAAGTGCATAACAATAATAATCATGAGCTGTATTGAACGAAAGGGCACGACAAAAAAAATATGCATATTTAGGATTAAGCCGCCTAATAGGTCAGTTCATTCTAAAGATATTGATAGAAGTGATAGAATTTCCGTAACATGGGACAAATCGCATCCTAAGGATATCAGACCTGATCATGATGGTTGGTCGATTGAGAGACAATTTATACATATGCAGAATTAATATGATTCGCACAAATTAACATTTAAGAATGAAATCAATGACGACGCACCTGATAGACAATAACATTTCTAAAATATCGGGCCATATATTTATTAAGTAGCTTCAGCTACTTTATGCGAAGACTTTGTCTGTCTGTCTGTCTGTCTGTCCGTCTGTCAGCAGGATAACGGAAGAACGGATTGAGATAATCGAAATCGGTTTTCGCCATTATACATATGACCCTAGGGGGAGGATCCTATCAACTTTTGTGGGCAACCGGACCACCCCCCTTGGCGCCAGGGGGTGTGGTCGGGGCAAAATGAGATTTATAGTGCAATTTGATCTATGGATGAAATAGAGTGAAATGAAGTGATCCCGAGTTGTGCCACACCCCCTCCGCGCCAGGGGGTGTGGTCGGGGCAAAATGAGATTTAAAAAAATTAATCTATAGGTGAAATGGAGTGAAATTGAGTGTTTTCGCGATGTCATGGGAGTGGTTGGGGTGAAGTAGTCTGAAGCTACTTCCGTATGCGCGTTTGCGACGGTTTATTAATTTCTTCGCACAATTTACTAATTAAACTGACACAAAGCTCCTTAAACGCCCATGGCGGCTGCAACATCTATCCTCCCCCAGCCAAATGCGTAGTTAGGATAGTCTTCAACTTCTCCAGGTGGTAGGCCACAATTTCTGTCCGCATTATTTAAAGGTGATTTAACGGTAGTAGCCTTAAAGGCTTCATAAATTTCCTCATATGTCGCGTCCCTATTCTGACTAAGGTAGAGAGCTACTGCACCCGTGAAATGCGCGGCGGCAGCAGTACTTCCCTCCTTATTTACATATCGGCTCGGGTCCCTTGGCCCTGGCCCACACGAAATAATGCTATGTCCAGGCGCGACAAAATCTGGCTTAACGTTTCCCGTCAAGGTCGGACCACGAGATGAAAAGGCGGCAATCGCGTCGGTAGCGGCGGAAGCCCCAATTGTGATAACATTCTCGCTATCGCCGGGATATGTCACCGTGCGACAAGTCGACCCAGAGTCTCCAACCGAGAAAATCGGGATCATTCCCGCCGCTCGCCAAGCCGTTATGATAGAATCGTACCAGGTCACTCCGGCAGTTCCGCCCCAAGAATTTGAGACGATGTGGGCACGAGGAGTGGCCGAGAGGATGAACTGCCCGCATGAAATAAGGTTACTTTCCGTTGCTGACCCTAAATTACTAAAACCTCGACATGCAATCCACTTAGCGGCGGGTGATACAGAAATACCGTTCGCTCGTCCGATCGCGATTCCGGCGCAGTGCGATCCGTGACCTCGAGAATCATCGGGGACCATGTAGGAATAGTAGGGGTCGAACCAGGCTCCGGCGAAAGTGTCTCCAGGTATGGCGTCATGACCTTTATTAATTAAATTTAGTTTTATGCTCGACTTACATATGTACGCAATTTTTTACTGACCGAGATAAACTCCTGTGTCGATGTAGGCAATGATGATCCCTTCTCCTTGAGTAGTGTTCCATACCGCAGGGGCCCCAATTTTAGCAACGCCCCACTTTAAAGTTAATAAATAATTTTTCAACTGGGATCCAATTATTATTCTGGAGGTGATTATTTCTACCAAATTTTACTATATTTTAGAAATATTTGATTAAAAATGCAGAATCATTTTTGCAAATTAAAACGTATGTCAATGAATTTTTCCATGCCTACTAAAAACTCTAGGTTTAAATAGTAGCATATACCTGTGGCTGTGTTTCCTGATTAAGTTTCACCAACTCCTCATCTCCTTCAGTTATTCTGTCCTCGTGAATATGGGCCACATTTTGTTCCCGAATGATAAAGTCGCCCTCCACTTCTCCAAGTACAGCGAGCATTGTTTCCGTGAGTCCTTGGACCAGAACGATGTTTGATCCCCAGAAAGACTTTGTCGACAATTGTAATGTTTTTGCACGCTCCATGATAAGTTTTTGACTCTGGGCTGTAAGCTGCTTCAAAGAGTTCACAATTGCGGCGGCCTTATCATCACCGGAGAGGGATTTTATCCTTGGGTTGGCCACGACCTCTTCGACAATTGAGGGGAATTCGACAATTGCCTCGGTAACTTGACGCCGTGCGACGCGCTGCATTAGGCCGGGGTCAACCCTACCCGCAGCTATAAGGAGGGGAGAACAAATTAAGAGCAAGAAAAATTTCATGTTGACAAAAACTTAATGACTGAATTATCAGAATAAACAGAAGTTGTATATATTTTGTTAGCTTAATATAACAATTTTATGCACAAAATCGCGGATGAGTTTATATTAACGAGTGAGCATTCGAAAGAGATCGAATTGGTTTTGATAATTGGATAAATTACTTAGGTCGACTAAATGCAATTGATGTGCTAATTCACTCGATTTGCTAAGTAAAGTCGGAATTTTTGTTTGTAACGTTTGTTCAAGTACTTATTTTAATTGCTTTCGCGTGTTACATTTATTGCGTATTTACTTTGGAAAATTTATTATTAAACAACTAAAGATAATTTTGGAAGCATGAATAGAGTACAAAATCCAATCAATTAACTCGATAATTAACACAAGATTCCAGTTGCCAGTAGAATGAAAGAGTAACACCCCATTTTATCGTGTTAAATACTGTAAAAGCCTAATATAGTTTAATTAAGTACATTGATCATGCCATTACACGTTGGTCCGGAATACTGAATTTATTGGCCAAAACCTATTCTCACCGATTCGAAAACGAAGTACCCCCTTCAGTACCTTTGACATAGATGTTCAACTTCGGAAAGTTTCATTTGGATTGTTCCACCGGTGAAGGCGTGGCGTATACTCAAACTTGGCTGATAACATTGGGCTAAATGGGGAAAACTTCAAGTTGAAAATCCTGTCTATTCCTGTGCTTTTCTGATGAACGTTAATGTATTATTAATCCCCCATATCTAATCTACAAAAACTGCTGCCACCAGCTGCCACCATTATAAATAGGCAGAGAGATTTGAATTTATGTAATTGCAAATTGCCATACGCAAAATAGCTGGAGTGTTCCATTATTGTCACGTATGAAATTTTCGAGTGTTCCAAATAACACAATCGCCTCGAAATATCTTGCCAAGTCCTAGGGGAAGGAAATATGGTAAACCAAACCCCTCTAAAAAATTAATTACGAGCGGGGGATTTTAGGAATTGGTGACCCCCTGAGGAGGCATAACTAAATTTATAATTTTTGTCCTATTTTCTTTGTTAATCAAGCTAGAGGGTAGAAATACTTCATAAACTATAGAATATTGTCATTTTATGAAAATACATCCTCAGAATTATCAAAACAAAACTTTCAAATTTGTATTTTGACCACACCCCCCTGGCAGTGGGTGTGCCGATAATGTCCCAACAATGGTCGGAGTTGTTTAGAGCTTGATTAGACCTTTCAAATGACACCCCACTTGATGGGGTAATGCAATAAAATAAATATCCACCTGTGACCACACCCCCAAAGGGGTGTGGCTTCAATGAGAGTTGCATAGCTTATGCCCCTTGGAACTTCATATCTCGATCCCCGAAGGCAGAATACGAAAAAATTAAATGGTTCGAGAGCTAGAGGTTTTGGCAAACAAATAAAGGAACCCGGACCAGTGTGCATTACTCTGCATATATACAGATCATTACATTATTTGTCTGCAGTTACTCAACTTGTTTGATTACAAATTACACAGAAAAATAATTATCAATTAATTAGAGAAGCATGTCATTCGGATATTGATAACAACAACCTGTGGGTGATAAATAACACGATAAATTTGATTGATGTACACTTTTTACTATTCGCCATCTCAACCCTAAGCACGCGTCCACCTCCAACTAATTTTTCTTACCGTTAAATTATCAAGGGTCACCATGAGGTCAGGAAAATCCCTCATCGGGACTCTGGCCGTGTTTGCATCTCTAACTTTCGCAACCAGTTCGGCTCAACTTCTTCAAGCTGTCAATACTACGGCACACATGCCATATCCAAATTTCTGGTTTCCACACGCATACGATGGCAATGACACGATTTACATCGGACCCGGATTTGAAGTTCCGCTCAACCAGTCAAAGTCCATGATGAAATATTCCATCTCCACCGACACGCTGACCGTTTTGGACGTCGTCCCTTGGCAAAGCGGTGGATTTTCGTACTATGATAAGGCTGATGGGGAAGTGTACACTGTTGGAGGTTCATTTCAAGCGTTGCCACCCCCAATTTATGTATGGGCACCGGATTCCCTGACATCCGCAAGGGTTGGTAACATCTCTGGACAATCCTCAATGTCACACTTTGCCGGAATTTATGACAACAACAGAACCATTTACACGTTTGGAGGAACATTTCAGAGTTACAAGGTTTTTACGATGGACACCGTGACGCATGAGGTCAGCATGTTGGGTGATCTTCCCAAGGTATACTTTGAGCACTGTCTTAAAAATTCAAATATCAGTCAAGGGCATAAAAATACGATTTATTTTAAATAACATCACCTAAATTCTACAGTGGCTTTCCTGGAATGAAGGCTTCTTTGATGGAAATGAAACAGCCTACATTTTCTGCAATGACGAATACGACAATCCAAATCCCGGCGTGCTTGCGTACAATATTCGAACAAATGTAGGAACCATTTTACCGGGGGACATACCTCCAATGAACACTCAACCATCCGTTGCTTTCGATGGTCGTTACGCCTACCTTTTTGGCGCAGGTTTATACGGGACAGAGGAGCCCGCTGATGGAATTTACCAATATGACCCCATGGCTCAGACAAGTACATTTATTCAAGTCGCCAACTTTCCTGGATCGGTAGGAAGATGGTTTTCTGGAATGGGTGTGGTTTACGTGGAAAGGTTGAACAGGATTTATTATATTGGCGGAGGAACAGGACTTGTCAACCCCGTGTTTTGGAGTAATATTGGATACATTGATCTGAGTCCGATTAATGGAAAAAAGCCGCTCGTTGACTTGTAATTTTTTTAAAATTAATTTGGCGACAATATAATATTTTCAATTCGACACAAGTTGAATTTGAATTTGTTCAATATCTATAACGAGAATAAATTCACCAATGAATTTATCATGATTGTCGAATTTATATGTACATCTAATTCGAAATAGTATGGCAAGTTCAACCGTTTATATTTATTTGCATTAATTTCAACGATGTCAACGATTTCAACGATTAATGTCAATGATAAAATTTTGCCATTAAGTATATAACAATTTCGGCCTAACCGTAATTTTGTTTATTTGTATTTTTGAAAAAAAATTAGCACGCTATCCCTCGTTTAGAAGAAATGAGAATATTTCTTTCGAATTCATGCACTCTTACTATTCACTTTAGAGGTTGAGAAGTTTTGAAAAACTGGATAAGGCGGATCTCTGATGACCTGCCATACATATTAGCAGATAATGGAAATAAAAATGTACAAATAAATGTTTAGTGTCATGATTGCATGAAAAGTACAAAGTTTTGCCAAAAAAATTCCAAAAATGAGTTCGGAATATATTTGCTCAGTACTTTGTCCGTGTTTCCTGTATCCTCGCGGAGCTTTTCCGTTGCACGGATAGTTTCCTCATACTCATTTTCAAACGCACAGTGTTTTGCATTTTGCATACGAACGAATTGTTATGAGTTTACATTTACATTCATCATACATTCGTACATAGTAAATATGTACATATGTGTGTATGTTTGCTCTCCAAGAATGTTAACCATTAATTACTTAACTGAGCAATTATAAAAGAGGATAAATAATAGTTTTTATTATGTTTTGCTATAATACCGCGTTATTTTAATTTCCGGCCTAGGTTAATTGCTATTTCATCGTTCTACATTGTTTGTTTTAAGTTTTAAGTTTTAAGTGAACGAATAAGATGAATTTGCTAATTCTTTCCAACTTTATAGTTTTTTTTTTTTTTTAATTCGAGCTAAAGCTTCTGCTAATGCTAATCTTTTATAGTGATGTTAAAATTTCGAAAAGACGAGTTCATGCATTTATACAAATTGGCCAATGATTGATGATATGATAACAAATCACAGCTACACATAATGTGTAACACATTTAATTTAATTCCAGATGAATTAGTTCACCGACAAAGCTAATCCTAAGTAAATGGTAAACAAAGAAAAACTCATAATCTTCAAGAATATTCGGGGAGAAGAAGAACGTGGGTCGAGAGAGGGAAAGGAAATAATTAAAGGCACACGTGCACAGGAGGACATTTTTTTAAATGGGAAATGGACATTTAATTGTTCTTGTTTAGTAGTTAAATCATACGTTAATGTATTATCTTATTGTTTGACCCCCTTTGTACACTTTAGTCGTTTAAAGACGAATGAACTACTTTTTTCGTTTTTTGGTTCAGTAGCAGCGGAAACTAAAGTGCAACACTTTCAGTGCTAAAAATTGAAGAGCACAAATGGGAAAGGATAATACAATATCTGAGTAAGGTCATTCATATTGTTGATTTACTTAATTGTTTAATTATATGAATAATTTTGATAGGACAATGTGTGCTGACGCTGTTCCGACATCATACATAAAAAATTCAATGAATCAATCAAGGGATGATGAAGAATTAAACGAGTTCAATGATGATAACGACGTATCATTGCCATCTGCAAGTCCATTGAGCTCTGTGCTGGCTGAATGGTTAACTGTAATGGATGTAAGTGTTTATATATTTTTTTAAATTTCAAAATCAATATTTCAATTTAAGCGATTTATTTATTTCGCTATAGTCATATTTAAAACTTTAATTTGAGTAGGTGAATTATGGTTAAGATTAAATTAACAATTTTTTTCAGAGTTGGAATCCGACTGATAGGTTGAACGTAATTTATCACATCATCAAGAGATCAGAGTTGGATGAACTTGGTCATATGAAGAGATTGATTGACTCCCTTTTCCAGAGGGATTTCATTTCCTTGCTCCCAAAAGAGGTCAAACGTCAAAATACATTATTAGTTAAATTGTATTAATTATAATTTGGTGTTCAATCCTACGTACGTTTATAAATGTGTATAAATGATTTGTTTAAAATTGCAGTTGGCATTGTATATCTTGAGTTTTATTGGACCGAAGGACTTACTCCAAGGGGCTCAAACTTGCCGATATTGGAGAATTTTGTGCGATGATAGTCTGCTCTGGAAGGAAAAATGTCGAGAAGCTGGAATTATACCTTCCAACGCGATGGCACAACGAATTCATGGTCGAGGAGAAGCCCAAAATAATATCTTTTGGACAAACCAATTGCATCTAGGGGGAAATGGCAGCAGTTTTGTTCCAAATTATGGATCTTGGAAGGCTGCCTACATACGGCAGCACAATATCGAAATGAACTGGAGATGGCAGCCAATCAAATCTCAGATTTCCTTGAGGGCCCACACCGAACATTGGATAACTTGCCTCGAATTTTCATCCAACAGGTTAATACAATGTATAGTTGCTTAAAAGTACCAATCAAATTTATTTGTGTTCTTCCTCTTAATACATGTTCAGAATTGTGACTGGATCCGATGATACTACACTCAGGGTGTGGTCTGCAACGACTGGACGGTGCCTACTAAGGCTTGTTGGGCACACTGGAGGGGTTTGGTCGGCTCAAATATCTGGAACAACAATTATTTCAGGATCGACAGATCGTACATTGCGAGTTTGGAATGCGGATACTGGAGCCTGCTTACATATACTTGAGGGTCACACTTCCACAGTTCGTTGTATGCATTTGTTCGGAAAAAAGTAAGGTTTTTGATAATTTGCTAAAAAGATGTATTAAGAGGTAACCCTTGCTTTATTTTGAAGAGTGGTGAGTGGATCTCGAGATACAACACTTCGTGTTTGGAATGTTGACAATGGAGAGTGTCTTCATGTCTTGGTTGGCCATACTGCGGCTGTGCGTTGTGTTCAATATAACGGGAAGATTGCTGTGTCTGGAGCATATGATTCGATGATTCGAGTCTGGGATGTCGAAAGTGGAGAATGTCTGCGTACTTTGAGCGGTCACGCAGACCGAATTTATACACTGCGAGTAAGTAATATGCACTATTATGCACTATACAAGTTTGGGTATTTAGAATTAATTGATTTATGCTACATACAATGTATACTAATGCTATGTTCGTAGAATATGTCATACTTATTATTGAGTCTCATTTTACAGTTTGATGATATGCATATCGTTAGTGGTTCGCTTGACACAAGCATTCGAGTTTGGGATGCGCAGACTGGAATTTGCAAGCATACTCTGATGGGGCATAGGAGCTTGACATCCGTGATGGAATTGAGAAACAATTTACTTGTTTCCGGAAATGCAGATTCCACTGTCAAAATTTGGGATATTACTACTGGACAGTGCCTTTTCACTTTGTCAGGTAAGAATTCAATGGCACAACAACGACTTTGAGACACAACTTTAATTTAAATTAATACAGGTCCTAACGGGCATCTTGGCCCAGTTACCTGCGTCCGGTTACTTAATAAGTTTGTAATTACGTCTTCCGATGATGGAACGGTGAAACTCTGGGACATTGCAACGGGTGAGTGTTCCCAAATGCTGTTGTATAAATGGTTTCATTAAGCAATTTGCTATTCATTTCTAGGAGCTTTTGTTCGAGACCTAGTAAAGCTGCATAGTGGTGAATCTGGCGGCAAGGTTTGGTGGATTACAGCATCAGAAACGAAATTAGTTTGTGCAGTCGGTAGTCATAACGGTACTGAAACAACAAAATTGCTGGTTTTGGATTTTGGCGTGAATTCACCCGAATATGATGACGGAATGAGGGATGCTTCCACCTTCACATCGAACAGTCCCTTAAAGCCAGAGCACCTGAATATAATGTGCAGCCTTTTCCGTTGATGTACACCAAAACAATACAGATATTTTATCATTTAAATTATTTAAACTGAATTATCATTTATTCGTTCCACTTGTTCAAAGGAGCTCAAATGGTAACTTTCCAATTCATGTTTTTTCTCTAATTTTTGTGACTCACTGTTTTAATAGTAAACAGGGTAAATTACAATCTGTAATGTATACACACTCACTAAAATTGTAAAAAAGGAGGAGAGGAAGGATAATAAAAATATTTTCAGGAACAAGAATCAAAATGTGACTCATAAGTCATCACTGAAATCAATCAAGAACTTACATATTTACGTGAAAGTTATTACATATATTGTTAGTAGGTTACATGGAAATGTTTCAGTTCATGGACAATCGTATCAAATGTGTATGTACATAATCCAGTTATTATACTATAAAGTACCTGTTTGCTTTAATTTCATAACCGGTTCCATGTTTTATAAAAACACGCAAAAATATCCACATACTTACATATATATGTATGTCTTTTATCTCGTCTATAATATTCAATTCAAGGAAATTAAATGTACGATTAAAGTAAGAAAACAGTCTGAACTTGTTCATCTGTTTTAGAGGAGGTCATAATATATTGAATTCGGATTAAAGTAAAGACATTTTCTTTTTGTAGGTATTTAAAAGTACTACATACGTATTTGTTAATTAAAATCGGTGAAATCTTGTTAATATTCCAGCATGCTATTGAAATGGGAACATTTCTAATCCCCCAAGTGCTTTCGTTATTGGGTTTGACGTTACTGCTCATCTCGTGCTCTAATGGATATCCTGTGAAAAAAGACCGCATATCTCAATTTGGACAAGTGCCCGACAAATTGAATGGAACGGACTGGCCAAGTTTAACATTTTCCGAATATAATAAGTCCATCAGCAATGGTCCGGTATCTTTTGATGGAGGGATTCGAGGGATGAATGCACGGGATAATAATAATAATATATTTACACCATCGCCGATAACAGCAGACACCGATAAGGGCATAAGTTTTAACAAGGAACCAAACACGCAGCAAATGATGGACATAATGCATGGTGACATTGGTGACAGGGATTCTGAAGAGGAGGAAATCAAACAAAGTGCCACTACTCGTAACCCCTTACTTCGCACCATAGTTGCAAATATAGCTCCGAATCAGTGTGAATCAGGGATGACGTTTTCAACAAGGAGGGGACGCTGTATCACTGTTGCAAGAAAGCTGGGAAATGCAATTGGATAAGTTAGTCAGGATTTTTATTAAAAACGGTTACTTAATTTGCAATTTAACAAGACATGTATTTTAATTAAACAATCGGTAACTTTATGAGAAATGACCTGACTCTTGAATAAGTAAGTAATTTACTAAGCGTACTGAAATGTGCACTGATATTTTACTAATTAATATTGCAGGATTTCTGACCAATTTTGCATATTTGCATGTAGAATCCAAAATAGTAAATATATAAAATTCATAGAACTGCTTATTTAAGTGCATGTAAATTTTATGTCATATTTAGTTTAAAATGTTATTCGAGACAGTTACTTATACTTAAGTAGTAAACAAATAATAGCTAGTAATTATTTATAAAATTCATTCTTTGATAATACTAATTTTCCACAAGATTACTATTAGTATTGCATTGATATTATAAATACTCCGATTTTCTTACTTACATCCAGTCACTTTTGTTGCCTCTATTCGTCTACCTGAATAATAAAGTAATAACAATAATAAATTAAATTGAAAGGAGATAATTAAAGGATAATTTATTAACCATCAATCAATCACTCACTGCCTTCACTTGTTCTTCTTTTGACTTTGCATCCTTATTGTACTCTCGTTGCAGACGATTTATCGCCCCCAAGCGCCCAGAACCTCAAAATCGAAATTTTGCAAATATACTTCAAGTTCAACAATTAACGACCAAAAATTAGCTCACCACTGCCAGGTCGCGATCCTCCCAAAACTTGTCCTGCAGCTTGACTATGAGTTGGCCGAGCCATAGGATTATCATCACCAACGACTGGACGAGGATTTTGGATTCCAAGCTCTCCACGACGCCCTTGTTCGTCCACGGTACCGAGTCGATGCCCATCACCACTCATTGCCATTTGTTTGGTCATTTCTTCAAGTTGAGCCAATCGCTCTTTCCTTTTTCGCTCATCAATCTATGCACAAGAAACGAACGTCAGATTCACGGAAAAATGTCAGTGAATTATGATTTATATGTAAAAAAAAAACTTTTTGTCTCACCACTTTCTGTTTCTTCGCCTTCTCCTCTGCATCACGATCATACTGATTTTGGAGACGTCTCAAAGCTGCGAGTCGTCCTTGCTCCGTATTATTAGGGTTCATGATTTCGTAATGCAGTAGAATTTACGAAAATGTTAAAAATATGAAAGTGCATTAATTATTACACAAAAATTTCACTAATTTGGAGATGCATAAATACCTCACATACTTAATATAATACCGTGTAAATATATTACAAAATAATGAACTTCTTTGTGTTGCGTTGTAACCAATGGTAAATGTAAAACAATAGATATATGGCAGCTGACAGGGAATATTAGCCCAGCTAACTTAGCAAAGATTGCTGGATTTTAACTGCTGTCCTAAACTGCAAATTGCCAGTGGAAATGCAAGATTCGCATATGTACATATGTACATTCGCGTATGTATACGCATTCGCATACGTACATATGTGTATGTTGCACACAAAGAATCTCGCCAATTCTCTACACTTTTCATCATCATCTCTGCAGTGATGTCTGTGAATGCATAAACACAATTTGCATGCTGGAGATTTGGCTTTATTCGCCCATAGTTTTACAGCGTATGTATGTATGTGACAACAATGGAGGGATGTGTTTTGCATACGTAGATATTTGTAACGAAAGGAATATTTAACAGTTAGCTAATTTTCTGGACTTAATGTTCTTACAGTAACATTTGATACTCTTCAAAAATTACTAGATTAAATTATGAAAAAGTTACTTAGGATTCGATTAATAGATATTAATATGTAATGTAACATCATATTATGCATTTTATAAAATATTGATGCCCCACTACATACATTACCCATGCAAATTAAAATGACAGATAACTCCTCTCTGTTATCTAACGCAAATTATTGAACATCCACCGAAACTGATGAAAGCATGCATGCATACGTACTTACCTTAGTAGTACCACAGTACACAACCCGATAACACGGACCAACTAGCTAGAAAATGTATCCAACATATAAACTCATAATAGTTTTCCAATTTTTTCCAATTTTTCAAAACTGTTTCGGAAAGTCCTTACTGCAACAAAGCCTCCCAATAATATGGGTCGAATCTGTGACCACCCTAAAATCTGGCGATATTGTGGAAACATTAATTTTCGAGTTTTCCAGCCCTTGTCTACAAATCGAGTATTCTTCCAAAAATGTGTCCTGGTGTGACTCCGAGCTCGACAAGAACGTGCTCCTCCCATTGTTAGACTTGTGTCACACAACTATCGGCCAAAAAGTGGACGTTACGGCGGATCATGAAGTCGTAATTGGTGGCGTATTCTCCTCAACATTTGGCATTTCGTCAGAGAGGAAAAGCCACTCCCAGTATGCCAAACTGTTGACCACGTTTCATAAATTATCAGCTCAAATCGAACAAATCTCAAAGGCAGTGGCTGCCTTAAAAAGAGGACAATCAATTTCAAACTCCTCCTCCAACAACGATTCTTCCCTGGCAGACACGTATCTCGAACAATTGAACGATCTAAGTTTAAAAGTACATCAAGAAATCCAATCCAGCAACTCCGGCGGTAACCACACCCACTCCAAAAATACTACAATTAAAACTACCGATACAGGGCTAGAAGTGTACTTCGCTCTGGCAAAAATTAACGTCAACACGGTTCGTCAACAATGGTCAAAGGGAATTTTGAGTCTCAAATTGTTTCAAATTTTCACCGTTGACCTGGACCCTGGATTAGAGCGACTTTACAACACTGAAGGTGTAACGCCACTTCAGTGTCATGTCAACGTGCGTGATAAGGTCGCCTTCTTCCAGGTCAAGAGGGCGAGAACGGACCTTCAAATTAAAATATTTGAGGCCAATCCCTTTATTTTTTATAAGCTCGATGCCGGAAAGAAGGAAGGGTAAGATTTTTTTTTAAATATTTAATTACGCATTAAGACAATTTCTAAAATTTCTCAAAATAGTAAGAATTTTGAAATAATTTTGATATCTCTATAATTAAAGGTATCTCCTTGAGTACAGAGGGCCACGAGAAGTTGCATACGATGAAGGTGCGGATTGCATCGTTCCATACTCGGCCAACCAAGGGAGCGTCCTCTTCTACCCCACGGCGGACGACTGTCTTGTCCATAATGACAAATCAGTCCTCAAATACTGGACAAAATCTTGTAATTTGCTCTACTATTTGGATGAGCACGTCATCCAGGTTAAACAAGTCGGAGATAATTACGCAATCTATTGCTTCGGCTTTAACATATTCGTGTATAAGAACGTGTACGAATGTCCCCAGTACGTTTTTAGCGTTCATGTCAACGAAGGTTTTAAGATTAATTCGAGCATTACGATTGATCGGGTCGTGCAGAGATTGGATTTTCAGGCTGGATCAGCCCTACTTTCGGACAAGGTTAATTTTCATTTAATCCCAAAATTGGCCGAGTTGAGGATGGACGATTTCCCAATTGGTGTGGGATGTGGGGTTAATTTGGTCTTGATTTTGAGCATTGTGGGAGGATTGTTCGGTATCTTGTTTATCGGGATGGGTGCCATTGTGTGGTATTTATATGTTAAGACTAAGGATCCGAATAATACTGGGGTGGGCGTGACAATTATTCGAAATTTGACCATTGATAGTAGAACACCACGAAAGAAGCGGTTAAATCAGAGCGAAAGGAGTGCCGAGTTTGAAGAATCAATTAAGAAAAGACAATCGCTCAAGAATATCCCTCATAACTTGGTGCATGAAATGGTCGAATTGTTTGATTCCGGAGATTCTAGCCGAATTGATGATATTGATTAAGCAAAATATACATACATATGCGTAAAATAAGTTACTTTTGTTTAATTGTTTTTAATACTTTATTAAATTTTACATAGATAGAGTGAATATCAAATTATTTCCGTTGTGTCAATTGACTCATCATTTGTGTACATAGTTATGCATCTTCCCTTTTATCTAGTATTTTATCTCTCACACGTACATATTCATATATGTATGTACATACATACGTACATATTATGTACAGAATGTATGCACATGCATACCTCCAGTTTGTGATGAGTCTCAGTCTTTACATAAAGTTCAACTCTTTCACTTTGACAAGTCTACTTGCATAATCCACTAAAATCATTTTACAGATTGAGATCATATTACGTGTATACCTGCAGAAGAGTCATTTGATCCCTCATGATGTCAAACTTACAAGTATTGTTCACAATTTTGATATTTATCACTCTCACCACACCCCAGGTCAGCTCCATTCTTCCAAAAGTCCACCCCATTGTTTGGGGTGCGAGCAGTGACACCTTAAAATCAGGCAACTCAAGGGCCATTCTCAAGATAAAGTTTGAAACTCCTTGCGTCAAATTCTACACGGCAAAAATAGTTCCCGACACTCTTCCCCACTTTACCGAATGGTGTGACAATGAAGCTCTCGAAAGCGTTATCCGGCCTTTGGAAGAAATGTGTCGCCCTTCTTTCGCCGGCGGCCCCTCTCCAGTTCCCGGAAGAAGAAAGAAACGCGGAATCTTGGCCGGAATTGTGACCGCCCTTCCCACCGTGGTCAGCGCCGTGTCGACCATCGTCGGTCTATTCTCAAAGCCCAAACCTCCACAAAATGATGCCGCAATTAATGAAATTATTTCCAAGATTAATGAAATTTCGAAAAACATTGCCCACTTAGAAGGTCGCATAGCTGCCGGAGAGAAACGCCAAGCCGAGTTGGAGGCGGTAGTAAAAGAATTGGCCGCCTTCTTGGAAAAATTGGATGCACGCATGCGCGTCGTTGAGATCGGGCTGGAAGAAATCAATTCCTGGCGGACAGAACTAACAGCAAGTCTTGGCTCTACGATTACATTAACGTCTAAATTAGGTGCATATTTTACACAAGCTAAGTCGGACTTGAGCGAGGTCGCGCGAGACTGGCGAGAGGGACATCTTAACCTCAAATTATTCGACGTATTCATGATGGGCACAAATTTCTCACTAATCGACATCTACAAAGGGAGTAAACCTGAAAAATGTCACCTGAATATCTTAGACGGCGTCGCCACATTCTCCTTTCATAAAAACAACACAGATTTTGGGGTCCAGGTCCTGCAAGCGTATCCCTTCTCGATGTATGAAATGGTGCCGGGCACCGACCTTGGGTGGCAATTAGAGTATGTGGGACCACGCCGAGCAGCCTTTGATAAAATAGCGGACTGCATCGTCCCCTTTTCCGGAGGCCAGGTGGACGTCCTCCGATTTCCTGGGGAGCAAGACTGTCTTCCAATGAATGACATGTCAGTGTACAAATATTGGCAAAAGTCATGTCGTCTAATGTACTACTTGGACGAGACGGTGATTCAAGTCAAAGCAGTGGAGCAGCTCTACTACATTTATTGCTACGGGTTTGAAGTCAGGATTTACAAGTCCAAGTATAAATGTCCAAATTACGTATTTTCCATTAATAGTAATGAGAAAATTGAAATTCTCAACGGGGCCAGTGTAGCTAAAACATTGACTCCAGGAAACTTTGAAGCAGCGCAAGATTTACACTCTACGAAAGCCGTGTATCATTTAATTCCCAAAATTATGGCGTTGGATTTCGATACTTTTCCTGCTTCGAATGAATGTCCTAAAAGTATGCAGAGCAACAAGGAACCTCGCACGGGAGAAATTCTTGGGAAAATTGAGGATGAAAATAAGGTCGACGTTGCTACAAATCAATCGCTTCTTTTGGGAGGATTTGCTATTATTGGGGTCGTCCTGGTGTTGATGGGAATTGGTGGAATGTTCTACATCCGCCATAAAACACGTCAATCGAAACAGCAACAAGAACAACATCATCCACGCCATTACGGTGAACAGGGAATGGCTTTAATGATACAGAATTGATGAGTTATGCATAGATGCTTACCTTGACCTTAAATAAATCATTTTTTATGTCACAATATAAATTATATACGTATCTCCATTGGAAAATCATTAAAATTCATGTATAACATCATATTTTTTTTGCATATTTGATAAATAATTTGGCATAAATTTTAGCATTGAAAGTAGATGTACAGCTCAGTAAATTAGGTGAATCAGATACTTAATCAAATATGTAGGTATCAAATAAATACAAAAGTAGATTACTTAATTACCAGGAATAATCTGCAAAACAAAAACCGATTTTCAGGATGTCTGTGTCCATACATATTTTCCCATGGAGTTCATCATCATTTCGTCCATTGTTGTCTCATGCACATATCTCTTGTAAGTTATGCACATTAAAAACACCGAATCGTTACTCTGTAAATAAGCTGTATAATTATAAATATTTATCCTTGTAGTCTCTTTGACTCGTTGAGTTTACTCAATGGACAAATCCCTGGTCAAATCCTGTGTGCACAAAGGTGATTGAAACCGTTATGAATCATTTCCCTTTCAGTTGTTGTATAACTTATTTATTTGTTTAACGTGTGTTGTAGATAAGAGGTAAAGCATCCGGCTGAATTGACAGGTTTACAGATTTTCATGTATCATACGAACTGCAAAAATGAGAATCCATAATAAACCAGCAAACCAAGCCAAGCTTTGACACTCGTATTATTTAATCGTAGAATCTTGGGACGATTTGGTTCAGTATTCTTGTTCCATAATATAGTCGACAGAAAAGGTACAATTTTTTCAACAATTATTAAATACTTAATTCTAAAAACGTAGTAAAAGTAAAATTACTTGTCGCATTTAAGTATCTTATTTCACAATTTCTTGCTAATTGCTCTTTATTTGTGCATTATTGCAGAGTCCTGTACGTACACAAGTAAAAATATATCTCAGAATGTCCCCAAAAATGAATTTCATACAAATCCTCCCATTTCTATCAACATTTTTTGGACTATTTTCTTCCTCATTCTCCAACCTTTTGCAAGTTCCTCCAATCATCTGGTATGAGAGTGGGGTCAAGCTGATAACCAATTTTACCCATGAAACAGTATCAATACAGGTTCCATCGCCTTGCGACAAACTTAAGTATGGGTTACCATCAAGATACAACAGATGTTCAGAAGAGTTTGAAAAACATGTTTTAAAGCCACTGGAAGATTTGTGCAGTCCAAACTTTGCAAATTTGCACCACGTGTCCAAGCGATCTCCACAGTATCCACAACAGCAGCAATATTATCCAAATAATAATTCTCCTATTCAACAAAACCAACAAAATTTTCAAATTCCAAATCCAAATTCAAATCCTAACCAAGACTATCCCCCTCCAACCCAGCCAAATCCGCAGATCAACCAGAACCAATACCGCATAAACCAATTAGACAACGAGATGCAAGGAATAAAAAACAATCTCAGAGCAACTTCCGACCTGGCCCAAAATACAAAAGGCAGAGTCGATCAACTCGAAACAAATTTTCAAATTATTGCCAGGAAAAATCAGAACCTTTCTCTCGAATTTGAAGAACTTCAACGAAACTATCAGGACGTCCGGGACACCAGTCAAGCAAATTACTTTGAACGGATGACCAACGAAATCGAGTCGTACAAAGCAGGGGACCGGATATTCTCCTTGTTCGGACAAAAAATTAATTTCACCAAAGCTCAGGTAGCCGCGTGTCACTTTAACAGGAGGGAGGCCACACTTATCTTTGACGTTAGCCGAACCATTGTTGCAGATGATATTAAAATATTGCGGGCAAGTGCCTTCACCTTTTATCATAAATTTTCAGGGAAGGATGAGAAATTAGGGGTAAAACTAGAGTATGTCGGTCCTAAATATGTCGCTTATAATACAACTTCTAACTGTGTGACGCCACACGGGCATAATCCATCCACCGACTTGGTCCTTCTCCCCGAATTGGGTGAAGCTTGCGCAACACATGACTTTAACCATCCCGATACACTGGCCAAATATTGGAGAAAGTCGTGTGAACCAATGTATTATTTGGATCAGGGGACAATTCAAGTAAAGAAATTTGGCGATAATTACTACACATATTGTGCCGGGCATGAGGTCAACGCATACAAAAAATGGATTAATTGTCCCCCGCACGTATTTTCTATCCATGGGAATGAAACTGTCTCCTTGACCATTAGGGTTCGACCAAGTGGGGGTGATGAGCAGATAATTCGGTTACAAAACCCATTCTTGACCACGGCGGTTGTAAAAAATCATGCCAATTTTTCAGAAGAATTATCCACCAAAGTGACGCATATACTTATGCCACAGTTAGGATCCATTTCTTTTGATATGTTCCCACTTTCTGGGTCATGTCCGAATTCTAACGATATGGAGAAAGCAGAGAAAAGTAGGATTGAAATGGCACCCGCATCATTTGTGACGGGTGGACGAGATGATGGCTCGTCGTCCAAAGTGTCACTTTATGTTGGAGTATTGGCACTCTGTTTGACACTGGTGAATTGTGGCATCATAATATATTTTAGATTGGAGGAAAAAAAGTATAGACTTCGGGCAGGAAGAAATAATGGTTGGGGAACTGAAGAACCTTCGAGACAGCCAATGATCATGGACATTATTAAGTAGAGTTTAATTTCATATTAATACGATTTTTTGTAAATACACTGAAATTTTAATGAATTGGAGTGATTTTATATATTGAAGAAATAAATGTTACAAGTTTCACATCATAAAATTTTGCATTTAAGAAATATGTAAGAACGTTATGCACGAATTTAGCACAAATACGAAATGCTTGTGTAAAACGAAGGTAGACATGTTCAGATCATTTTATTATTGACCGGTAATCAATTGATCAGTATTTCATTCAAATTTGCTGTAAACTTAATTTTTTATGTCTGAGCATAATAAACTGATCCAGTTGAAATTGATTATATGTAAGTACGTTTATTTGTTAATGAGAGAATTATGCAGTGTGTTGCATAATTTCCATATTGACCAATAAAATATAAAATATTGCACAAAACGACTACCCAAGAGTCGCACATTTTAATCCGTAACCTTACGAAATAAAGTCAAAACCCTAAAAATTAAATAAAGAAAAACCACGAAAAATTAATTCACACATTTACATATCTACTGTTCCTACATACATATTTGCATACGTTCAAATACGTGAGCATAATTATTTGGAAAGTGTAGTTTCTTCCGGTATGTTCATTCATCCCCGAGTAATCATCATCCTTGCGTAAATATATTCCGGGGTAATAATTATTGGAACACATTCAGACACATAAATCCGACGAATAGATATACGAAATTTACATGACTGGCTAAGGATGAGCTCATGACTAACTAAGCATTATAAAACCAACAATGAGATCAAATGCTAATAATCTACGAAGAATGACCAAACAACTTTTACCGACAAAAGGGATTATACCAGCTTACATAACAACTCATACAAAAATACACATTTATATAAATGTTGCACTCCTGACTGGAGTTTATGTGCATTTATAGCTTTTTCCAACGACTCTGCATCAAACCACATCTCCACTCTCCAGGTTTGCATAATAGGATGTTATTGAGGATGCAGAAGTGAAGGTATTCGTGGAAAGGAGTTATCAACCATCAACCTGTCATGTAATCTTCCAATCAGGCATCGAGGACATTTCCTGTTGAATTACCCGTTACATCAGAATTCATGTCTTTATTTACCTTAATGAATCATTATTAGTGTCGTCCAGACTATTCTGAAGCGTGCAAATTATTTCGAGTTTGAATGAAACCATCACCGACCCCTTCAGCGAACGTTCCATGAAATATCTTGCATTTTCATTTGGAACTCGACAATTCGACTGCTTGAATTTATACGCGAATCGATAACTGAGTATAATTTGTTAGTTGAGACAAATTATTTACAGTGTGATAGAAGCAAGATAATTGCAAAAGTAGATCTAATTTCTACAAATTCACTCTACATCTGGTGAAGGTATGCTTAAAAATCCTCTAAATTTCTCAATACTTACTCTATCTAATCCTGTATTGTATTAAATTTCAACAGGAATAATATTTTTAACCATGTCACCTCTCTGGAAACTTCTCCCATTCAGTTTTCTTGTCCTTTCTCTCACAATTCTCTCCTGCACAGCCTCCTTGTACGAAACCGAACCACTTTTATGGGTCGACACGCAAATCAGTTTAAAATCTGGCGTGTCAGATCTCGGCCTCAGCATCAACTTTATCAAACCATGCGACAAATTTTACGACCCCTCAATCGTCAATGGAACCCAGGAATATTTCACAACCTGGTGCAACGAAAATATGGAGAAAGTCATAATCAAACCCTTGATGGAAATGTGTCGTCCCGGTTTCGCGGCAGGCGTTCCTTCAAGGAAAAAAAGATTTATCAAGAGAGTTTTCCGCGGAGTCGTTAATGCGGGTCGATCCATCCTGGGAATATTTTTTCCTCGACGAGATCCAGCAATTGATCAGTTATCCTCCTCCGTCAACCAACTCTCCATTGACATGTTCTCCCTCAAAAAGCGCATCGAAAATGGTGAAAAGAGGCAGGACGAATTTGACAAGAAATTAAAGCAGTTTGAAGAAGAGATGGCAAAGCTGGATAACCGCCTGTTCAAAACTGAAGTAGACATTGCCACCCTTCAAACCTGGAAGACCGACTTGATTCAAACATTAGGCACCACGATGACCTTGGTGACAAAATTGGGAGCGTACTTTAAACTATCGGAATCCCACATGAATGAAATTGTACGCGAATGGAAGGACAATCGACTCAGCTTGAAATTATTTGATATCTTCATGCTAGGAAATAATCACACCTTGACGAATATGCATAAAAATGTCAAACCCGTCGAGTGCTACATAGACCCAGAAACTGGCACGGCCAAATTCCAATTTCTCAAGAATGACACCGACTTTGGAGTCCACGTTTTAGAAGCAAACCCTTTCACTTTGTATGAAAAAATTCCCGGGAGTTATTTAGGATACAGGTTGGACTACGTGGGTCCCTCGCAGGTCGCGTATGATGAAGGGTCCGACTGCATTGTGCCGTATTCAGGCACGCCCACAGAAATTATTATGTTTCCAGGAGAAAAGTCTTGTCTCCCGATGAATGAGCTTTCTGTATACAAATATTGGAAAAAGTCTTGTTTTCCAATGTATTACATGGACGAAACGTCCATCCAGTTTAAAGCTATTGGGGAAAATTATTACATTTATTGTTACGGGTTTAGGATCAAGGTTTACAAAAGTATTATCGAGTGTCCCAATTATGTATTCAAAATTCATACGGATGAAGTCATAGAAATTTTGAATAATAAATCTGTATCGAAAGTGCTAAAACCCGAAGATTTTCAACCCGCTAAGGAATTCCATTCCAAAAAAGTAGTCATGCATTTAATGCCAAAAATATTACAGTTGAATTTTTACTTGCTTAATGTCTCTGTTAATTGTCCTTATCCCGAGGAGGTGGAAATGATTGGGAAAACGAGGGGGGACGGATTAGTAAGTGCGCAGATGGGGGTTATAGGCCTGCTGATTGTATTGGCGATTATATTGGTTGGCGTGGGTGGGGCTGTCTGGTACGTGAGGGGATTGTTGAAACGCGTTGAGATGCAGTATAGAAATCCATTGCCAGAAATGCAGCCGTTGGGTCGACCCCATAACCCACTTTTAGCAATTGAAGGAGACAGAGCAAGAGTATTTGAGATAGATAATCCCGAAAAGTACTAATTATAATTATTAACCATAAAATAATTGAATATGCACCAAGTTGTTTGTCAGCATGTATGTATGTGCATAAATAACATAATGTGAAAAGATGGATGTTTATATACATAAATAATACAATTTTGGAAAAATTATATATGTAAATAGTTGTAGTACCGTGTTATAATGAAGATTAAATTGTTTAAAGTTTCAAATTCATTTTTTTTTTACTGAAGATAAGGGTGTAGCACAGGGCATTTTAAATAATTGGTTGAATATTGAATGTGTGTGTGTATGGAAGAAAGCGATAACTATTGACTTACTTAAAATATTTATGTAATCATACTCAACTAACGAAGAATAATAGGAATAAATAATAATTTGTGGTCATATATAAATAATTCTGCATTATATTCACATAAAATGGTAACTTTTTGAATGAAATATTTCAGTCTTATAAATAATTCTTAAGGTTTCCCCATGGTTAGCTGAAATCATTAACATATACTTGACGAGTCCTTCAATCAATTCGCGTCGGCATTATTATTAAAAGTTGGAGTTTGAGGTGAATGACTCTCTCAGAGAAAAATTGCATCGATGTAACAAATCACAACTATAGAAGCAAGCACGATGATGCTGGAGGAAACTTGCACACATAAAATTGCACATCTTCGCTTTGCATGATTAATAAACATAAATAGTGGTTATACACGTACATATAAATATAAATAGTTATTTTTTTTTACATATTTATTTAATTACGCATAGACCACACATATATGCTATGTGCGTATACATATGTATGTATGTATCTAAAAATGTAGCTACATATAGATATGTACATATGAATATGTAATTACTAGTAATCCTAATATAAAATGGGACTAGACAGTTTGACCTGTAGATTTTTGACCGTGTTCATAAGTATTCATGAAACAATCATATAAAATAAGTAAGTAGCTTGCCCTATTTCCTCTAGTTGGTTCCTATATATGACTAATTATTTATTTGCTTTGAAGCAATCCAAGTTGGATTATCCAAGTCACAACATCTTGGCGTGGGCATTTCTTAATGCATGGGGTATAAATTTTGTCTTACAGATACAGATAGAGTTGACAGTAAGACAAAATTTATTCACGTATGTGGGCACCCGGCACAGGTATAAATAAATACACTCATGATTTATTTACCAACCCTGAGCCACGCATGGAATTAAATGAATGAATGAGTAAAGTAATTTATTTACTACAGCTGCCAGCGGATTAAGGTCACGCTTTTTACATGCAATAACAATATACGGAGATGTTTTGAAGATAACCTGACTGCTGCCGATAAAATTAATTAGTTGACCTGGTCCAGCCAAAACAGCATCGCCGTACTTTTTAAACTAAATATTTGCTGCTTAACAATTGCTTACATACATATTTATTACTTGTTTCATCCCGTCCCGTCTGTGCATATACACAAATCTAATTACATGTGTGTGTAGATAAATTGTACTTGTAATTGTACCTTTTGAATTTCGATATGGTTTAAATTCCAGAAAAATTGAAGACGATGATATCGCGATTAATACTACTTTCCATCATAATACTTTCCACTCTCGACTTGATTGTTGGCGTGGAGGAAAGTAATTTTTCATCGATCGACTGGTTCCACAATAAAAATATTTGTCTAAATTCTGTTGTAAGGTTGATCTCATTTAATCCTATTTTTCAAAATAGCATGTATGTACAGTTTTTTATGATTCCAGTACCACGCTAACATCACTGTCATCACGCTACGTTGGACATTAATCAGATTTCAATGGTTTTATGAAGCTGCCCGGAAATTCAGCCCGGATTTGAACTTGAGGCGGACATTTGACCTCGAGATGGACGAAGGTTTTAATACAACGGTGTATGCAGTTTTTGAATACTTTTACCTACATTCTCAATAAATACAATTCGTCATTGAACGCTTTATTGCAGCCAGATTGACATCTCTGTGTCAGAAGATCACTTGGTCCTCCAATTAGTAGCCGCTCCCAACATGACCAATTACACCCTCCCGCAAGACGAGCAGTACAACTCGACGCTGACGATTACCACTCGAAATGGCAACATGTCAAAATCCGCTCTAGGAAAGAAGAAAGAAAGCTCGGTGGGTTTTACGTGGAGCTTTCTCCACGAGGAGAGACTCATTTTGGGCGAACTTATGGAAATTTACTCTCGCGTTGTCGTACGGGACAAGAACCAAATGGGCAAAAACTTGGTACAAATTGTGCCTGCAAATGTACTCAAAAACAGCTACGGGCAAAACTTGGCTCTAGTATTTGTCACTGAGAGAATTCGGTTTAATGCGGATGAACAAATTTTTGTATAGCATGAGTCTTATTACGATTTGTTAAGATTATGTATCTACTAGTAAATTGTCATGCATATTTATTTACTTTGACATCCCACTGCCAATTGTTTATGAAAATCTGAAAGTGACAGAGATCAAGCATTTTTAAGTAAAAACACAAGTCAAATAAGAGGATATCACTACATAATTTACACTTATTGACTAAAATTTCGCACGCATAATTAATGTGCACCACATTTTGTCTAGAAATTAAAATCTCAATAAAACTTTAATAATTCCAGAAATTAGTAATCAAATAATGAATATTCTCTGCCATAAAAAACTTGTCGCAATATCCACATCTCATTTAAATGATCCTTTTTTGCGAAATGTGCCACCCCAACAAAGCGATTACAATAAAACCACAAAACCCGGAGAAAAGAGCAGCTTTCACTTTCCACTTTTCTCACCCGTCCATCCATCCCACCCGTTTAAGTAGCATGCATCCTTTTATTCATCACGTCGTCCTCTCCTCTTCTCCCATTTACAGCAGATTCGCCCGATTTCACTTCCGTCGTCTCTCCGATCTTCCTCTCCTCACCCGGTTGCAAGGCATTCGGGTCTTTTTTTGCAGTATTGATTCCCCCTCCGATCCGAGAAGGATGCAGTCTCCTCCTCATCCCTCGCAACCAACACATATCTGCACCACCAGCCTCCCACCATCGTCCAGTCCACTTTGGCACACCACACTTCAGGCAGAGAAAGTGGGATGGGAGGGACCTTGGAGGATGAGGAAACCATAATATTACTCCTTTGTCTTGGCCTGGCCACCTTAATTTTCAACTTTCTCCTCAACTTTTTCAAGTCGGAGAATAAACAAGCAAATGTTCAATAGATTACTGCAAACCGTGCAATACTAAAGTGGTGGAAGGATGAATTTGCTACTTTTCATACTGCGATGCTTCATAGCGTCAGGTAAAAAAAAGTGGAAGGGGAGAAAGTTGGGAAAGTAAAGTTACAAATAAAAATTGTATATTTCCAGATTCAATCCGGCTTATCATCGCCGACACGCAGGAGCCGTTGGAGGCGAATAGATACGCAAAGACGCTATATGATGATTTAATGTCGAATTACAATAGGTTAATTAGACCGGTGATAAACTTAGCGGATACGTTGGAAGTTCGGGTTGGATTAAGGTTATCGCAGTTGATTGGGGTGGTGAGTAGTTGTATTTAGGTTTGCTCAATTTGCATAAATGGATGCTGATATTATGATTGTATTGCAGAACCTTAAAAATCAAGTGATGACGACAAATTTGTGGGTTGAACAGGCACGTGTTTAATCATTTTGTTCCTTTTCAAAATATTTGGAGTAAAAATAATATTAAGTTTTGAATTTCAGGTGTGGATTGATCAACGATTGACCTGGGACCCGGAAGAATACGGAGGAGTAGAAGAGTTGCACGTCCCTTCAGAAAATATCTGGTTGCCGGATATCGTCCTCTTTAACAAGTATTAAAAAAATATTTAAACACGCCTGAATTCAAATATAAAAATTATTTTAATTATCCAATGTTTTTGTAGTGCGGATGGAAACTATGAGGTATTTTTATTATAAGTTATTAAAGGAATATAAACGTGACCAATAAACCATAATTCTAACCCTAGGTCACAATGATGACAAAAGCCACTGTAAAATTTAACGGAGAAGTGACATGGGTTCCTCCTGCAATTTACAAATCCTACTGCGAAATGGACGTGGAATGGTTTCCCTTCGATGAGGTTTGTTTATGTCATTTTTTGGAGTTTGAAAACCGTTGACATTTCGGACAATGAAGTTAAGAGTTAACTCTTCAATTACATATATTTTATTAATGTTATTTACAGCAAAATTGCCCCATGAAGATTGGATCATGGACCTATCATGGTTTACAAGTAATATTTATCATTAATATTTAAATTGTAAGCTAAAATTGTTCCAAACTCGATACAATTTCTGAATATTTTTTTAGGTCAACTTGAAACACGTCGATCAGACCGACGGAGCCAACTACGTCGCGAATGGCATCGACTTGAAGGAATTCTACATGTCCGTCGAATGGGATGTGTTGGGCGTTCCTGCCACCCGAAATGAAGAGTACTACCCATGCTGCGAAGAACCCTATATCGGTGACAATTGAAATACTTGCTAAATTTGGAATATTAAATTTTTGCAAAATTGTCACCGTTTTTTTTTCTCTCTCTACTTTCAGATGTCTCCTTCACGCTCATGCTCCGCCGCAAAACTCTTTTCTACACGGTCAACTTAATCATTCCCGTTTTGGGGATTTCCTTCCTGACCGTGCTCGTGTTTTATTTGCCATCCGATTGTGGGGAGAAAGTCTCTCTCACGGTGAACATTCTCGTCTCGCTGACCGTGTTTTTCCTCCTCCTCGCTGAAATCATCCCACCGACCTCGCTGGCTGTCCCGCTCTTGGGAAAGTATCTCCTCTTTACAATGTCACTCGTGACGTTGTCCATTTTTGTGACGGTGGGCGTTCTCAACATCCACTTTCGCTCACCGTCAACCCATAAAATGCCAAAATGGGTGAAAGTCGTGTTTCTCGAATTTATGCCGGCATTGCTTTGCATAAGGAGGCCAGAATATAGGGTGCAGTACGATTATGTGACGAATAATAGTAGAAAGAGGAGTTGTGGGAGGTGATTATTCTGATATTCTTGAAAATAATTTATAGCAAAATTTTGAAAAAAAACTCAAAATTTTTAAACTTTACCAACAGTGGTAGCAGACCGGACGGGTGTCCGTATTACGACATGAGCCCAAGAACAGATTGCTCAAGCATGGACCATTCCTCAAGCCCTCGAGCTACTTATTGTGAAAATACCAGCAATGGTGACTTGCTCATGAAACAATTCTGTACGTAAATCATGTCACGAAATGAATAACTTTCTCCCAGGTAACTCCCGACCCAACTACTCGCCCGAGGTGCTGGCCGCATTCGAGTCCGTGCAACTGGTGGCGGAACATATAAAAAATGCCGACAAGGACAGAGAGGTCGTGGAAGACTGGAAATACGTGGCGATGGTCTTTGACAGATTTTTCCTCTATGTTTTCACTATCGCGTGTGTTTCTGGAGCTTGTATTATTCTTCTGCAAGCCCCTTCCCTGTACGACTCCAGGGTTCCTCTGGATCTAAATCAGCTTCAAGGGATGGGAAAAGTCAAGCTGACTCCACAACCAGCTGCAGAATCCAAGTAACAACTAATCAGAAGAAGAAGAAGAGTGAATGCTGAGGGACATAAATTCTAGGAAATTTTCGTATACTTAAATAAGTACTGAGAATTGATGGATGGAAGGATTACTTGCATTTTCTTACTTCTGATGAGAACAGCAATAAATTCTTGCAGAAAATTCGTCGCCAAAAAGATAAGAAATTTGGCGGAAAGGTTTATTTAAGCAATCAATTAAAACACAAATACATACTTGTAAATATCCAAATTGATTGAAGTTTTGATGATTCTAATTATCGTATTAATGGAACAAGAGTTTTATTTATCTCATTTTTTCATGTTACAGATATTTCACTAGTGTTAACTAATGTCTTTCCATCAGGAGAGACATTAGTCCAGCAAAACTCCAAAGTAGGCCTCGTGGTGGTGGCGGTGTTATTGCACAGTGTGCCATGGACCCAAAAAAACGCAAAAATTATTTTAAGGTCCAAAACCCTCCCACGGGGGTAGGAAAGCATACAAATTTTGTCCATTTTGATTTTCGAAGGGGGTGTGGTCAGGAGCGGGTTTTTATGGAATTTCAAAAAAAGTCTCAAATTCCCACTAAAACCACACGTTTCAAGAGATTCTAAGACTTTGTCTCACTTTCCCCCATGGCGGGATAATTTTTTGGGGTACCATGAGACCTCTAGTGTCTAGCTAGGATAGCTAGCTAGGACTGCTAGCTAGGATTGCTAGCTAGGACTGCTAGCTAGGATTGCTAGCTAGGACTGCTAGCTAGGATTGCTAGCTAGGAGTGCTAGCTAGGACTGCTAGCAAGGAGGGCTATCTACGCTTTCCCCGTACCTATTAACCTAACCTGCTCGCTTCGCTCGCTTAAATACGAACACTAGCCCAATATGGGGCATAATTACGATAATAGTTGACACACTTTACCGCAAAAATTTCACGTGCCCCTAAGTTTTACAATTTTCAGAAAAATGATTGACTTTCGATACTCTACAACAAAAACAAGAAATCTCACGTTACCCCAAAAAATTTCCCGCCATGGAGGAAAGTCTTAGAATCCTCTGAAACTTCTAAAAATACAATAAAAATGTTTGACCTTTGACCTTAATATACATTTGCCGGTCAAAAAATTTACATATTCTTGATCAGCATGAAAAGCCCTTCAATTTGGTGTATCACATTCCCCCATCGGAGAGGAGTCCTTTTGCTTGTTTTATACCTGTAGTTTTTAAATTGAGAAATGTATGTGTTTTTGTATGTATGTGGTGTGACTTTGTGTAACTTGCGATGGTGATGACCGTAATTGTGTAAATGAACGGCGACGTGGTCACAAAATTTGGTTACTTTGCGGTGTCATTTATTATTACACAAAAGCCAATTACAAATTTAGAGTGTAGAGGACGAGGGGAAAAATCGTGTGTTGTTATCTTGAGAGCTGGAGTGACATTGTTTAATTTTCACAATTGTGCACAAATATCACGCAAAAAAACGACGCTAACTTTACAAAAGCACTTCCTCCTCTCCTCCTCTCGACCAATCACAAAAGAACACCTTGAAATTAATTTAATTTAAAGAGGAGGAGAGGAGAGGTCAAAACTTTAGAAAAATACAAATTGTAAAAGATAAAAATGGGCAACAAACTCAATTAACTCGAGTCTCACTGGAGCCCGTTCAAATTTCCCTACGGGAACCAGTCTCAAATCACATACAAAAAATTATATTCATCATGTCATGCAAATTTCCATTATCATTAAGAGTTCATATATTTGTTTAAAAATGATTATTATAATCTCGACGACAATACCACCTTTTGTTCGCGGCGGTCTCGAAAAATTGAATTTCTAGAAATTTTTTAAATTTTGTATAAAAATTACTTTTTTGCCCAGATTTTCATGAAAATGAGTTTCTAAACTAATTAAAGTATGCTGAACAAGTATATAAAACAATTTTTGAACAAAATTCAAAAATAAATAAATTTTTGAAATTGTGTAGACAAATTACTCTTGAACGTTTCAGAGAATTCCAAGACTTTGTGTCACTTTCCTATAAGGTAGGGATTTTTGGGGTAAAATCAGATTTTGGGGGAAGATGAGATTTCTAGTTTCCAGCTATCCTAAATACTAATAGCCCCGTGTTGTCTGTGTGTATGTATGTATGTATGTATGTATGTGTGCTTTTTTGAACTGGGCGCTTCACTCAATGACAGTCTAACGTTACCCATGAATCCACATTATCAATACATAATAACATTGACTTGGCATGACAGATAACCCGCATACCCAGCTGAATTTCGCCACGTATCCTGTGACCTGGGCACACCCCCTGATTGACGCCACGTGTCCTGTGACCTGGGCACACCCCCTGTATTACGCCACGTGTCCTGTGACCTAGGCACACCCCCTGTATTACGCCACGTGTCCTGAAATTTACGTGACTAAGTCTGCATTTTAAATGTTGTCTATGTATTTCGCTGGCCGGGATTCGTTGGCTGACCACACATGCTAAGGTTTGAAATTGCCGCTTCGTGTGAGTAGTCTCATAGCCCCGGCTCTTAAATTTAACATTTCTGTCTATGTGTGACTATTTTAATATAAGATGAGCAATGTGTTTGGCTTGATGAAATAAAAATAAGTTTTAATGCTATTAATATTTACAAAAGTAATGCTAAGGCAAATTTAATTTTGTTTTTATATATTTTTAATGGAATGTTTTATTCATTTAAATTATTTCATAAATACATGTGTAAATTTTAAGTAGGAAGCATGAAAGTAAGTAAGAAACATTGAAACAAATAAAACAAAAAACAGTTCTTGAAATTTAAAAAATCATCAAACTAATTACAAATAAGAGGGAGACTTAAAAAGCTTCATTAAAATTTTATGATTTTGCACATTTACCACATTATTCCTTCATTTCTTCATCATCCTGTAGAAGAGATTCCTCTAACTTCTTCGCGGCAGCTACCTGTTCGGCATCAGCGTTAGCCTCCTCCTCCTCAATTTTCTTCTTTTCTTCTTCTAATATTCGTTTCCGCTCCTCCTCCTTCTTCACTTCTTTCCATAACAAGAAATCAGGATCATGCGTTTGCTGCTTCAAGGCGTCATTCTCTTCTTTCAGTCGCTTGGCTTCAAGCTGCTGTTTCTGAATTTGAATTTGTTCAAAGCGGCGTTTTCGGGAAAGGGCGTCTCGATTAGCCGTACCGCAGGATTGACAGTATGGGAAGTCGGCTGTAATAATAAATAATAAAATACATATAGATGTGATGACCCAAAATTAACTATCGAAGAATCTATATTTCGACGTTCAATTAAAAGGTTTTTTGACAGGTGGATTTCTAACTCTAAATGTTTAGTAACACAGTTATACATACCGTGAGTAAAGCTGTCACACTGTCGGCAGCGTCCCCACTTGCTAGCGGAATCAAATTGATTTGCTCGGAAGATTAGAGGCTGCTTGCAATTTTTGTGTGGGCACACAGCTATAAAAAAACAAAGTAAAATTTGTATTTGTAGAGACGATATAAATTATTAGACTAACTTTATTAAATAGTAGTACATCGTATACGCTGGACTATCAAAAACTAATAAAGCATAAATATTAGATTTTCAATGAAATATAATTACCAGGTTTGTCCATCGCCTGACCCCGGATAACAAATCCGCACTGAACGCAAAATCGATCATTTGGTGCTTTCAAGAGCCGTGTAGAGGCCACATCCCAACCAGCGGCCACAGCGTTGGGAGAAAATTCAGAAGCGACTCTATAAGCCATATGAAAGTAAATCAAGAATTGAATACAGTTCGCAAAATGTAGAAATTAATTTTCAAGGGAACTGCAAAAATTGTGGCAACCGAGCTGACAGTTGGCGATCGACTGATGAGCATTAAACTGCTGTCAGACGTTTTATTGTCTCAGCTCGACGTTGACAGAACGTTTCTATTGCCAGACGGTGCCAACTTACCATTGAAAGATAGGATTCAAGACTTTTCGAATCTTCCAATGCTAATTATACATTGCAGGATAGGGCCAATAGTGAAAGCATTAAAAAATTAAAATTTTATGATTGGCTCTCAGTTATACGTTAGCTGAACGTTGTGAAAGCTTGCTGAAATTTGCATCCCTTTACCAATTTGTGTCGGCAGGGTGGAAACGTTTGTTTACGTTACCCCCTCTCCTGCAAGGCATAATTATAGGACCTGCTAACAGTCAACAAAAACGTTTTGTCAACGTTAAGCTGAATTAATCAAACGGTAGCAACAATTTTAGTGGTCATCACTTTGCTGTGCAATGTCGTCAGACTGGGTTGCCGAAATTATTTTGAGCTTTCCTTGGAAATCTGTTTTTCATTGAATTTTTGTGTGCAGGAAACTACAAAAAACAGAAAATTAACTAAATTTAAATTTAACTAAATAAAAGAGTTTTCCAATTGATTGTTCAGAAAATCATTTTAGGTAGGTAATTTGACTGATGATTTGTTTGAATTTTGTTTGGAAATGGTTGCAGCCACTAATTAAAAAATTCGCTATTTGCAAGAATTTCTATATAAACTATATTTTTACCAATTAATTTGATTAATTTTTTCTTAGGCAAGCAACCCGTAAATTCTCGCATTATTTGCATTTGCACGGGAAACAGTCCTAAGTCGACTTATTTTCAGCCCTAAGTTGGCATTTTCGATTCATTATACATAATTTTGAGTGATCTATCTGTAGACACATACTGAGCCCTAAGTGGCAACCACTTGAGCTATTCGTAGCAATTTTGAGCCCTAAGTTGGCAGTTATTCAGAATGGTACGCAAGAAGCAACGGTTAAACTGCAGAGATGAATTTGAATCAGCATCTGATTCGGAAACTAAAAATTCTATGATGCATCGACGACGACCAGGAGAAACTGAGTCGCAAGCATCACTTCGGAGAGACGCTAATGCCAGACGAACAGCTGACAGCAGATTAGCAGAGACAGAAGAGGAAAGGTCAGCACGTTGCCTAGCAAATGCTCGACGAAACACTGAGAGTAGGTTGGCTGAGACCGAAGAGGAAAGGTCAGAACGTTGCCTAGCGAATGCTCGACGTAACAATGAAAGTAGGTTAGCTGAGACCGAAGAGGAAAGGTCAGAACGTTGCCTAGCGAATGCTCGACGAAACAATGAAACTAGGTTAGCTGAGACCGAAGAGGAAAGGTCAGCACGTTGCCTAGCAAATGCTCGACGAAACAATGAGAGTAGGTTGGCTGAGACCGAAGAGGAAAGGTCAGCACGTTGCCTAGCGAATGCTCGACGAAACAATGAAAGTAGGTTAGCTGAGACCGAAGAGAAAAGGTCAGCACGTTGCCTAGCGAATGCTCGACGAAACAATGAAAGTAGGTTAGCTGAGACCGAAGAGGAAAGGTCAGCACGTTGCCTAGCGAATGCTCAGAGAACTTCAGTAGTGAGATTGACAGAGACTGACGAAGAGACAATGAAACGAAAAATTCAGGACAATCAACGAATTTCATCAGGACGCCAACTTGAAACACCCAAAGAGAGAGATGAGAGATTAGAGCAATTGCGCACAAATCGAGCCAATGCTTCATGTCGCGTGCTAAAAATGACAGCAAGAGCAGCCATAATTGATAATTTAGAAGAAAGCATTGTGGAATTACACAATATGGGGGAGATGAATGTTCTTTGTGAATTTTGCAATGCCAAGCATTTTGCTAGAGAAAGACCAACCGATAAAAAGTTTACAGTTTGCTGCAACAAAGGAAAGGTCAAAATCCAAAATTTTGCAACATATGAGTACATAAAACGACTTTTAACAGGGAAGGACCCAGATTCTAAAC
Organism: Folsomia candida; assembly: GCF_002217175.1. Lineage (NCBI taxonomy): Eukaryota > Metazoa > Arthropoda > Collembola > Entomobryomorpha > Isotomidae > Folsomia > Folsomia candida. The sequence continues at coordinate 5,553,521 of NW_019091197.1, forward strand.
ATTTCATGGAACATATAAGGTCCTACAATAATGCATTCGCATTTGCATCAGTTGGAGCACAAATTAAAGCTCCACCTGGGTATGGCCCGTACTGTTACAGAATCCATGGTCAGATCTATCACAGGGCAGGGACCTTGCATCCAGAAGAAGGCGAACCACGAAAGTACGCGCAATTGTATATACTTGACCCAGATGAGGCAACCAGTCAAAGACTGAACGAACCTTCTAATGTTGCCTGCAAAAATCATGTGATGTCGAACCTGCTTGATATTATGAAAGATAATCCGTTTGCAAGAGCATTCAAAATGCTTCATGAATTCGAGAAGGAGGAGAAAATCAAAGAACAAAGCCAAGGACATTTAGCCAAAGAAGTTACAATGGCGATTGTTAACGACCGAGCTCTTGACAACTGTCGATATAACATGCAGACATGTAATGAGGTTGCGATAATCTTCAGCAATACCGATGGCGAGCCTCCACTAGAAAGAGATTTACTAATTCATTTAAGACCAACCGGCGAAAATTCTCCTACAACAAAACGAATTAGTATTCTAAACAAAAATCTTGATGCCCTGACCTATCCCCTCCTCTATCCATATGGAGAACAAGGCTGGGGAGAAGACTTGGCGTTATGCGTACGTTCTCACTCGACAAATGTTAACACAAACTCGAGAAAAAGAGTAACACTAAAAATGTACTACTCTTACATATTTTCGGTTCGTGAGACATTTAGTCCGTTTTTGAGTGCCGGAAAACTTACTCAGCAATACTTTGTCGATGCGTATGTGAAAGCTGAAGCAAACGACCTTAATTTCGTTCGGCAAAATCAAAGCAAGCTTAGAGCAGGTAGCTATGACGCATTGGTGGACTATATGGACTCCGTTGCAGAACAGGATGGAATAGTTCCTGGAAAACCAATAATTTTACCTTCGACTTTTCAGGGTAGCAGAAGAAATATGAATCAAAATTATCAAGATGCTATGTCCATTGTAAGAAAATTTGGAAAACCAGATTTATTCATCACAATGACATGCAACCCCAAATGGTTTGAAATTACTGCGAACTTGGAAGATGGCCAAAAGCCTGAAAATAGACCCGATTTGGTAGCACGGGTATTCAATGTTAAATTAAGATCGATGCTGGAGGATTTGACAAAAAAATGTGTCCTAGGACACGTACTTGCAAAAGTACATGTCATTGAATTTCAAAAAAGAGGTCTCCCTCATGCTCATATTCTTATAATTCTAAAAGATATTGATAAGCCAAGGACAGTTGACCTTATCGATAAGATCGTGTGTGCCGAAATACCTAATAACGAAACACATCCAAGGCTATTTGATGTCGTTACGAAAAATATGATCCACGGCCCGTGTGATAAAATTAATTCAAAATCACCATGCTTGGTGGCCGGGAAATGTTCGAAAGGTTTTCCAAAACCATTTCAACATGAAACTTTGGCTAACGTTAACGGATTTCCGTTTTACCGGCGACGCAATTTAGAACCAGTTGTGACTAATAAAAATATTAAAATTGACAATAGATGGGTTGTTCCATATAACCCATACTTAAGTTTAAAATACAATTGTCATATCAATGTTGAAATTTGCGCATCGATTAGAAGCGTTAAATATTTATTTAAATACGCTTATAAGGGACACGATTGCGCAAAAGTTGAGTTACGAATAGATGAGATTAAGACACATGTTGATTCAAGATATGTCAGTCCTCCTGAGGCAGCTTGGAGAATTTTCAGATTCCCTATGCAAGATAGTACTCATTCCATGTCAAGATTAAAGGTTGAGTTACCAGGCAAGAAACGAGTGTCATTCGATCCTAATAAAATTCAAGAAGCAATTCATAAAGCAGAAAATACAGACTCTACATTAACGGCATTCTTCGAGTTAAATACCCAAGATCCAAAAGCCAGGCAATACAAGTATGCGGAAATTCCAGAGTATTACGTATTTAATGCAAAGAATAAATGGGTTCGTCGTAAAGATGGACACACTGACAAAGTTATCGGACGTCTGTATTCTGTGAGTATGAGCGATGGCGAGAGATATTTCTTGAGGTTATTGCTACTTCATGTAGCAGGACCAACAAGTTATGACGACCTTCTAAAATATCAAGGACATGCTTACGATTCATTTTATGAAGTTGCTAAGGCGAGAGGTTTGATTTGCGATCAAACAGTGTGGAATGATACATTAAATGATGCTGCTTATGCATCAATGCCACGTCAGCTGCGAGAACTTTTTGCATATATTTGTGTATTTGGAGAGACCTCCGACATGACAGGCCTATGGAATGAACATAAAGAAAATCTTACCGAGGATTTTGTAAGAGTTCATGGCCATCCATCTGACGAAGAGTGTGATATGTGTGAGTCATATGCGCTAAGGGATATTTCAGAAACACTTATTACACATGGGAGAAAGTGTTCTGATTACAAACTAAAGGACCCTCCTTCCCATCTGCCTTTGAATTTAAATGATTTTGTAGATATTGAGTTAGAGCGTGGCGTCGCGGAAGATCTTAAATCAACATTGACAGAAGAACAACTGAGTGCATTTGAGGCAATAGAATACTCAATAAACTCTGCTGAACCAGTTGAAAAATGTTTTTTCCTTGACGGCCCTGGTGGAAGTGGGAAAACTTACTTATATAAAACACTTTTAAGCTACGTTAGAGGGCAAGGTGATATTGCATTGCCTGTTGCATCAACAGGAATTGCTGCTAATTTGTTAAAGGGAGGACGGACCTACCACTCCCAATACAAACTTCCATTGAATTTAAACGAGACATCAGTTTCATCGATAGAGATGACTACGAATGATGCGACGTTAATTCGGACCGCTAAACTGCTAATTTGGGATGAGTCAACGATGGCATCAGTTCATGCTTTGCATTGCATTGATAGGCTGTTGAAAGAAATTATGAGAAATGATCTTCCATTTGGAGGAAAGGTTTTACTCCTCGGAGGTGATTTTAGGCAAACATTGCCAATAATCCCACACGGTGATGCTGTATCAATTGTCCAGGCAAGCATAAAATTTAGTCACCTTTGGAGGAAATTTCAAATTTTGAAATTGAATAATAATGTAAGATCACTTGATAAGGAATACAGTGATTGGCTAATTAAACTTGGTAACGGTGAATTGACAAATGTGGACGGATTACAAGATAGTTTAATAGAAATTCCAGAAGCAATGCTGGCGACAGAAAATATAATTAAAGATATTTTTGGTGAGTCTCTAACTCCTGAAAAAGTAGAGCAATTTTCAAAAATGGCTATTTTATGCCCCACGAATGCAGACGTTGATGAAATAAACGAGCAAGTCTTGAAAATTCTGCAAGGAGAATGCAAGACATATTTAAGTACTGACTCAATTATGACAGACGAGGATTCTGATAGGGATGATTACCCGACCGAATTCCTGAATACTTTAAATCCTTCTGGATCAGCATCACATGAACTAAAATTGAAAGTTGGTTCCCTCATAATGCTACTGAGAAATTTAAACACAAAGCGTGGGTTGTGCAATGGAACACGATTAGTTGTTGTTGAACTAAAGCCAAACTTGATTATTGCCAAGGTTCTTACAGGATCAGCTGAGGGAAACATAGTCTTTATCCCTAGAATTGACCTTATAGCAGATTCTGATCTTCCATTTCAACTAAGAAGACTGCAATTCCCTGTTAAGCTAGCATTTGCTATGACTATTAATAAGTCCCAAGGTCAGACTTTGGACAAGGTTGGAATTTATTTGGCTACTCCAGTATTCAGTCATGGACAACTTTACGTTGCATTTTCAAGAGTTAGAAGGTCCTCAGACGTTAGAGTTTATGTACGTGATATGACCGAGCAAGGAAAATTATTAGAAAATTCAAATAAGGTTTTCACGAGGAATGTTGTCTTCAAGGATGTACTTCAGAAATAAAATGATATAATATTTATAATAAATTCACAATTTAATCGCAACCGGGCAATGATTGTAAGACTGAGCCCGTTGCGTAAAAAACAAATTCTACATGCAAAATGTATTTCTAAACTTTTTAAAGCTTGGTTAGTAATACACGCATAAGTCGCATATAGGATTCTTAGTGGAATAAGGCGTCGTTCATAAATTATGTCACGCAAGGGATGGGGGGGTGGGTCTAAGGCTCCAATGATATCGTGCCTATGTGACACATGTTAAAGGATGGGGGGTGGGTCTTGAAAATCGCGATTTTTGCGTGACATAATTTATGGATGGCGCCTAATAAAAAATTATAATGATATCGGTAGCACTGGAAAGTGTTTAGGAAATCTCCATGACCTATATTTATTCGTCGCTGTAATTTTAAGGTTGAACATACTATGACAACATTTGGAGATTATTAGGTTTTTTAGATGGATGAATTTTTGTTCAAATTTAAAATGTTACTAATGTGTTTTAATTTGTTTTAGAAATTCATTAACAAGATAACTCCGATGAAACTCCATATGGCATAATTCCACAATAAAGTTTCAAAAGTTGAGAGCTTAATACAAATAAAATTAGCAAAGACCCGAACAGCCTAGCAGTTGACGACAAATGAGTTGGCTACTCATATTTCGCCACCACAGAAGTACTAATTTGCTAATAAGCTTGATGAAATGTTCAAGTTTATAAAAAATTGTTCGCCAGTTTACATAGTTTGATAGAGAGTTTGATAAATTGATTGGAATATTGATATTTTATTGTACAAAAAATTTCTATAAAAATATTAAATAAACATGTGCGTGGTACATTGTGCATCCATTTTATGAACAACTGGACCTAATGGGGATGGAACTTGCCCAGGTTAAAAACTATAAACTATACTAAATTCATTAACTAAAAAGGGGTGGGATTCAATTTGTGGTTCATAAAATGGATGCACATTGTTTGTGGCCTCTACTGCAAAAGGGTATAAATCAGAAGAGGAGGGCCCACCCTGTGCTCACCAACCATGCATTTAACGGGATGGACCTTTGAAATTATTGGGGGTAAAATTATAGATTAAGGGGGATCGAAAAGATTAAATGCATAGTCGGTGAGCTACCCTTTTCCCACAAAAATTCTAACCTACCCTTAAATACTTTGCCTTAAAATTATGACTAAAAACTACTATAATAACTAACGCCCTACTTCCACCCACGCGCACATACTAATAATTATGATTAGCTATTTAAAATATTTTTGAGTCGAACCTAATTGGGTACCAAAGGATAAGAATTAAAAATTTTGAATTTTGGAACAGTCACGAATAGAATAAGTTTAAAAAGCCAAATAGAAATATAATTTTGAAAGCGAGTACATATAATAATTTAAAAATCCAATCGAAATAAAATTTTGAAAGCTGATAATAAGGTTAATTAGGAAAGGGAGAGCCAAGTTCGCAGCTGATAACGATGGCAGCTAATGATTTCGTGCTTCATGTCTGACAATTCCCTGAACAGTCAGGAAATGAAGATCACATTCCACGCAAGTATATCGATGAGGTGGGCAGCTGGGTTCCGCATGAACGGGGGACATTTTCTCGAACGGGATTACTGGAGGGATTTGTTCTTCCATGCGAAGGATGCTCAAGTAGGTCAAGTCTAATAAATAAATTGGTTTCAATTAGTTATACTATTAAAATTACAAACTGGACTTGACCGCAAAGTTAAGAGAAATATTTCTTTGCACCTTGATAAACCGTTCCCATCCGTGTACGGATTTGTAATCTCTCCAATGGTACCGTCGAAATCCTTTTGACGAACAAGTTGCAATGAGGCTAAAAATATAATTAGCAAATATAATTTTAGTCAATATAAGTAAGTAAAATAAAAGTAAAAATAAAAAGTAGAATAAAGTAAGTAAATAAGTAAAATTATTAATTTAGGAAGATGATTACTTACAATTGGCGGAATCCAGCGGCAAGAAGCCACAAATATCCCGCACACAAAACGGACATCTAGGTTGATGGGTGGGCGAGAACTGATCCCCGCTCGCTGATGAACTCACGTGTTTAATCAAACACTGCACGCAATAATGATGGCCACATGGTTTTGTTCCATCCCCAGCATTATTGTTCGCTGCGATGGTGTACATTGCAGGCAATTCATCGCAAATTAAGCAAAGCTAAGAGGATCAAATAAATTTATTTCATGTTAAAGGGTAACAAATTTTTTAAATTACTGAGCGTATTTGAAGTAGTATTTATTTTATGTCAAACCGTAAAAAATTTTCAATTACTTACCGTCTTTGAAGTTGTCGACGAACAAGATCCAATTGAAGAAGAAGGAGAGTTCATTTTCGTTTAATTTTGTAATTAAATGTACAACTTCCTGAGCAATTTTAATCTTAAAATCGAGAGAGCTCTGTACTGCTCGGGTGCTCCGATCCAAGTGGGAGTGGGGAATCGCTGACGGCTCTCTTCGTGAGGTGTGGCATGATATGTAAGTTAGCAAGCAAACAGGACCCATCGTTTGTAAGGAAATTTGGGAGACTGACAATTTTGTCTGCTGATCCAGCAAGCAAACGGAACCCATTGTTTCTAATGAATTTCGGGAGACTGACAATTTTGTCTGCTGATCCAACAAGCAATGTTTACAAACATTTCGCGCGGTAAGCAGCTCACCATTTTGTTATTGGTCCTCAAGATTCTCAGTTCCTTTTTATTGTGCGTCCAATGCTCAACCATACGGCGGTGTCTCACATGCTTTATGTGATAATGTGATAATTATAGTGTAGCTTAAATATGATATTCTAATTATGCATAATTATTTGAGTGTTATTTTAGGAAATATATTCGATGCTCAAGACGTATTTATGTTTTTTGCAGAATTGATGCAGAATAATTTTGGTTGCCTTTAATGCAACGGAACGCCATTTTACTTTTTATTTACAAGGCGAAGTATTAATACAGTTAATCCCAGACGTGGTCCCTACTACAAATTTAGATTAATGTACTTAAATTATCTTGCACCAGGTCATGAATATTACTGTGAGAAATATTAATGTAGATTTTAATTAAGTCTAAAAATTATTTAAACATCTGTCTATTGAATTCTGGTGAAAATTTGACGGCTGGAATATTAAAGGGGCAATTTGCGGACATGACCTTAAATTACGTGCAGTTTTGGGTAATGTTACCCTTCGAGTGTTCAGTGATCATGTAATTTCAAAGAATTCGCACCCGAACATGGAAAATTAGAAAGGTTATATTGTTTAAGGATATTGATACGCCGAGAAACTTGATAAATTTAAAACACAAAATTTAAGCGAAACTCAAACAGTTCCTATCTTGCACATCTTCGTAATAGGAACCTTAGCTGTACGTCTCCATTATGCACACGGCCCGCAGAGGCGGGCTTGATAGACTTGTCTATACATAGTTGTTTCAGTATTGAAAATACCCCGGATTATTTACAGGGTAGTAGGCATCCATACAAATAAGTCGTAATTACACAATCTTTTTAAATTTCGATCCATTTTCAAAATTCAATACTAATCTCATAAACATCTACTGACATCAACGCTGTTATCACGTAGCCTACTATAGCCTCATAATACGTTACCATGGTTGATCTTTTACACTTGAAAAAATTATGCTCTGCCACCCCCGCATAAACAGAGAGGCTCCTCTTCCCCCTAATTTGCCGTCTCACCACACCCCGCAAATCTTGCCTGAGGTGCAGCACACCACCCCACTTCTCTCTCAGGCTGGTCGAATCCTCATAAATTGTGATCAATCCTGGCAACATGATCTGAATTATGACCGGCACAAAAACCGCGAGAGTCGGAAAAAATAAAAATAGCGGCATTGGTACGATATGGTACATTTTTAGTGAAATGAAACTATACAGGATGGTCAAAATGAAGCCGTAAAACATAAAAATGGAGACACATGGGGACGAAAACTGTTGCAGAAGACCCAAGATTATTTCGCATGAGGAATACTTTAATAAATACTGGGTGACCTGTGCCCTCCCGCCAAACCCGATTATATCCGCTTTCCTAGCCAAGTAAGAAATGCAACTAAACATGAGATACGCGGATAAGGTGGGGAAACAGATAAGTAACAAGAGAACTCGAACTATGAGACAACATGCCAAAATTATGGTGGCCTTGAACGGAATCAGACCACATTTTGATACATTTCCCCACGTAAAATGTTCTTCGAGCAGAGAATACGGATCGTAAATAGTCGGAGGTAAAGTCCGGAAATTGGGACAATACACAGGCTCGAGGTGAAGATGACGATAACCGCGGAAAGAAACATTTCAACGATATCCTTTTCCCTGGTAGATTTTTCGGATTGGGTACGACGGTCTGCAAAAGAGAGGGTAGATTTTTTTTTTAAATAATCTTACACTGTGAAACCTACCCTTTAATTAATTCTGTGACGAATCGTTACCCTGCAGAGTTACAATTATACCCTACAGTCCGGAGTAGAACTTGTCAAAAAATGGTCACCTCTGATTGCCACGAGATTAAAATGGTTGGTAACAAATTTGAATTTTTTACAAACTTTTACTAATATTCAGTCATAATTTTACATAAAACAACAAATTAGCGTACACTCTAAATAAGAGTTGTGCTAAATTTACACAAGGTTGAGTAAAAAAGAGGATGACACAACAATTGGGCAAAATTTACACAAGGGTTGGGTAAATTTTACTCAACCGTTGGATAAATTTTGCACGAGTTGAACAAAATTTACCCATCGGTTGAGTAAAATTTCCACAACTGTTGTGTCATCCTCTTTTTTACTCAACCTTGGGTAAATTTTCCACAACTTTTATTTAGAGTGTATCTTCGCGCCCCTGCGTGGTAATGATTCGTCCCCAAAATAATTTTTTCCTTACGTATTTGTCTTTCCAAAATGACCAGGCAGTTAAATGCCTGTGCCGCATTAACTGAGTAGCTGAAAGTCACAAGTTCCAACAAACAGACGAAGACACCCACAGCCAGAAAGACGATTGAAGTCATGATAGTTGGAAATTTGAGGAGACCAATGCCATATATTTCGGCAAGGAATAGAATCACAAAGATGAAATTGGACAGAAACAAGGCAAGCATTAATATTCCCCAGAATAATAGAAATTTTAAACTTTTGCAAGATTCAAATTTTTGTTTGGCAACGATCCACTCGAGCGGAAAGGGGGGCATGAAGGCCAACAATTTTGTAAAATTGTCCAGTGAGCGCCACTTTTCCGCTTTGATCGTCATACTAAAGCGCGGAATAGAAGATTTTACTGTATGAAAAAATATCTACTTTCTGGGCTATGCCGTTTCGAGGAATAAAATTCGTCTGGGCTCAGTTTATATTAGGTCATGCCTATACAACTACCCAAGTTTTAATAACTTTTATATTGTTAATCTTGCATAATTGAGTATTCTGAGGGCAAGCGGTAACTAATCCTTGATTGATTCAATAATATTGTATAGTCTGAATTTACCTGTAAATAAGATATGTATGATCTGGCATTTAATTTAAAAAAATGCCTTGTAAAGGTAGACTTTATTAGAGATATTAAATTCATATCAAATGTTATTGATAGGCCCAATACGCAGAAATCGTTATGGCGACGAGCCATCACCATAAATAACAATTTCAAATGATTTGAAAGTAATGGAATTGGGAATATACATACAGACGACGACGAGGTTATGTGCATATAGTTAATTAATTGTGATTGTGTCATAAACTTCCGTCACCATTCACCATGCCGATGTCTGAACAGTCTCGCAACTGAAATCCTGGCCAATACATACTTTCAGATACTTCAATTTAACTCCATGCATTTCATTCATTTAATTCAACTTCATGCATTAAGGACACATGGTGGAATGCTTTTAACTTTTTTCCATCAGAAGTTGATCACTTCTTATACCGGAGACGGAATATAAATAAGTTCCTGACCATTATTCAGGAAAAGTAAGTTGTCATGACAACATGGTAAATCTAATTAAGATACAGAATTGCAGTTGAAATAATGTCGTATCCCAAGAGGGAGTTGAACCCACGTGTTCTGAATACACGTTTAATATTTGTTTTTTAGGATGCTTTTATCATTACTGTACCTAGGGTTGGTCTATCCGATCCGAGAATATCCGATCCGTCGGATCGGATCGGATAATCATCGGATCGGATCGTAAATAAAAATATCCGAGAGCTTTCGGATCGGATCGGATCAGACTTTTTATCCGATCAGATCAATCCGACGGATAGTTCGGATATCGGATCGGATATCGGATAATCTGTATTTACTATAATTCCGCACTCTATTGGTGACTTGCGAAATTATTCTCCCTTGAAATGCGCAAATTCAAATGTTGTTACAACTGACAACTGTTTAGCATAATTAATTAGTGTAATCTATTGCAATTTCTTACTATTTTTAAACAAAGTATCTCACACATCAAGATTTTATGTAATACGCATTCTAGTTTTAACATCAGGTAATTAGATAATGCTAATTAATTGCTTTACGTATCAATTGACGCAAAGTTATTAATTACTTATTACAATTACATTACCATAAAGTACTTAGAGCGCATGATCAGTTAAAATACTGATTAATTTTGCCTTGAGTATTGTTCCATACAGTTAATGAAGTAATTAATTACAAAAACAATTGTTATTAATTACCAGCTAATAATTATTATGTGCTTTTGTAATTAATTACTACAGTACTTAGCTAAATAAGTTAATTATTCATTAAAACAATGAATCTTTAGCGGATTTGATTGTCTTTTAAAAATGTACGGATCATTATCCGATCCGATCGGATATCCGTCGGATTGCTCGGATTCGGATCGGATCGGCCCTAATATCCGATCGGATTATCCGACATGATGAAATATCCGATCCGATGGACTGTCTATCCGATCCGATCCGATCCGTCGGATAACCAACCCTAACTGTACCAAGGGACCAGCTTTTTGGGTTGCCACTTATCTCGTAAACTGAAATTCGTGTTTCAATCTGACAGTTTACGACGCTCATATAGCCCAACTATCTCAAGGAGCACTGTGAATATTAAAACATATTGGATTGAAATAGTTTGGGCAGTTGTTCATGCAAGAATTGTATGAAATTTAATTAATACTAAGCCACATACATACATGAACCCGGTCGATTATTCCATTTACGCCAGCTATGAAGTTTGTATTATTTTTCCTTGAGTGATATTCATACATAAATACTTAAGTAGGTATGAAATTCTATAATTATTTTTGAATATACGCCGACGGGTGGTCGGCTGGCAAATAAAGTTTATTTAAGAACTTCAATTCTTTTTACCCCAACAGGCTGTCGCATTTGAGGCGTTGATAAAATGTCAGTTAAGACATCTTTCTCACAGCGAGAAATGTATGGACATCAAAACTCCCAGGCCCGCATATTTCCCGCGATCATGTCAGTTAGCCCCGTTCTCGAAGTTCTGGGCGGGTTTGCGTGCATCCGTCTCCTACAAGGAATGAACCCTCTGGTATTTTCTTTCATCGGTATGGAAACATTGATGGTGACGTTATTCACGCTGACATTATTTGCCGGGGCGGGCAAGATAAGTGCGCAATGGTTACGAGATTGTAAGGCGGGAGCAAATATGCGATGTAGAAGTAGAAAGATGTTAGTTTCCTTGAAACCATTGAAAGTAAAGTTTGGTCAAAATTTTGTCGACGGGTTGACTCCATTTGTCGTACAGCAGTTTAGCACTGACCAATTGGTTAATTTATTTTTGTTGGTTTAAAGAAATGATCAATTGCTTGTATAAGTTTACCAATATACTGCATAGCGGAGTCTGCTATTATCTGATGTATACCTAAAAATTCGATGGGTTTCCGTATTAATTAGTAAATTCCTCCATTACTTTACATTTCTTATCACATAAAGTTGGAAATCGAATTAGTTGATTGAAATAAATATAATATGCCTCAAAATACATATCATAAACCTCCAAAATCTCTGTCGGGTGGACGGACCCAGCGGATTATGTGTTATTAAAATTTTAGTTAATGTTGCATGGAATCCTTCTGCCACGATTGCTCTTATAATAAACTAACAATGGAGGTCTCCCAACGTATGCTCGCAGATTTGGACGAAACTGGTGTCAATTGATCACAAATTTAATTAGTATGAAATTTGCAAATGCAACTATCTGCAAATGCGCAGGTTTGGCGGAGATATTTGCATAAAAAGAGGCGAAAACGCGCCCAAAATGTCATCAATTTTACACTTTTCGAATTTTGCCTTATAAATTTGCGAGTTTTCACCTATTTTTATGCAAATATCTCCGCCAAACCTGCGCATTTGCAGATAGTTGTATTTGCAAATTTCATACTAATTAAATTTGTGATCGATTGACACCAGTTTCGACCAAATCTGTGAGCATACGTTGGGAGACCTCCATTGTAAGTCATAGATGTCCAGCACGGTACTACATTTCATTCTCCATCTACATTAGTTTTGCGATACTTACTTAACTTAATTAAACTTCAACCAATATCCTTATGTGCAGAAGTAATAATAAATATAAGTTTAGGTAAAGAAAAGCTAAGACATGCAAATATAAGTAATTTGTAAAAAAAACAATCCACTTACAAAATTACAAGCCATGTCAGGTCTCTTCTTGTCAGAGACTCGCTGTATTCATAAGTTTTCATAAAGTCGAAAATATTACCTTAGTATGTGAAGTGCAGCCAACAATGCTACGTGGTTAAAGTAAACTCGTTTCCTGGTTATACACCGAATCTTGTATATATTAGTTAACTCAATTTCTTTAGCACTCTTGCAGTTTTCAATTTGAATTGAATATTGTATAAGACTAACTTCAGATAAAAGGGTACCTGGTGTTGGCAGAGTTGTCGCAAAACCAATAACGCTCTTACACGTGTCCAATGGAATGAAAAATTAGTGCACACGTGTAGGAGCGTTTTTTCTCAAAGTGCCCCAATTTTTTCATATCGCCCCAAATGCTAGGAACACGCATTGTGACTCTGCTAGGGTACCGATTTGGCTCAAACTTTGCATGTTATCCTCATTTCGGATCCGCCAGAGCGTTCCAGAGAAGTAACTGCCTACGTTGAAATTGGTAATGCCAATTACCAGAAAATTTTGACATGTTTTTTCGTTTTTTCAAAATATTTTCAAGGTTTATGAAATGATATCTTTCTAGCTTCATATCTCTACAGAAATCCCATATTCTGCTTCCAATGCCGTCGGGCGGAACCTTCTAGCTCAAATATTAAGGGTACTTTGTAGGACCATCGACTTCTGTCGAAATTCGTACAAAGCACCCTTAATGCTAACTTGCTAACGGTTTACATACTTACTCAAACGCATGCGAAAAGCGCTGATAACCACACCCACTGGGGGTGTGGTTTGAAATTATGTGTAATCTGTAAGGCCAACGGTCATTTCGACAACAAATGACAAGCGTGCAGATAGGGATAATTTGTTGGCGTTGCCTGAAATTATGAAAATATTCGGCATATTTTTCTGACCTCCTGACCTTGATTACAGTGGGTGGGGTCGAAATTTTCAAAATTTGGGAACATATAATTTGCCCCACGGGCAGGGGTTTCCAAAACATTCAGAAATTCGAAAATCGGTTGAAAATTGGAAAATTGGTTCGGTTTTGAAGTTTTCCCGTAACGAGTTTTGGCACATCGGCCAACTCACCTCTCAGCAAAGCCAGGATAGTAAAGGTTTCTTCTTTTAAAATTTTCACCATATTCATATGCGTGCCAACTAAAACTGCAAATTTAAGATAAATTCAAAGGATAATAAAGAAATCAGCCAGAAGGGTCCCCGGAATGTAATGCTGCACATAATACATGAAAATTTCTACCACAATAATAATGAATGAATGAGAAATATCAGCCAGCAGATACTCATTCTCTTCAGAATGATGTAAATTAGTTAGAAATTTATTCATTATTGGTTTAGTACATTCACTCATCCCGTTATTCAATTCAAAATTGTATTCATTCATTCATTATTCATTGAATAAATGAAAGAAGCATATTTATTCATTCACAATTCATATGATTTTGAATAATTCACACTCATTCATTATTCATTATTCATTACTCACTTTACTGAATGAATGTGAACAGGTATGATTGTAAGTGTCAAGACGGTTAGATCTGTAAAACTGAACTAACGAATCAAATGTAATGAAACTTTTCTGCAATACTAACGATAAGCATACGGAAGTTCTGAAATCTTTAAGTGGTCCAAGTACACCTTGCATGCCAGTGGAGCGAAGACTTTGTCGCACGCCTCTCATGAGCGCTTCGCCAGACACTTTTTCTACATCTATGACGGTAACCGGGCATCTTATACCACCACATGTCATGTAATTGTGTCTCAATTAATGCCCAAAACCATTTAATTGATCGACATTTACGTGCGTTTGGAGCGTTTCTTTTTCTCGACGAAATCAACTTTTAACACTTTATCAACAATTTCTTGACAATTTTTTGGGCTCAATGTTTTTGACCTTTTTGGTGCCGTTTTAGTTTCGTATGCTTTCAAGCCTATGTTCCTGGCTTTGATGTGTTGAGGATAACATTTCGGAATTTTAATTTTTTGGCTCCACCTCCCAAGAATATCTGGAGGTTTCTCTATGGGTTTTTCCCCGATTCTTGTTAGAGTTTTGGTCCCCTAACAGACAAGTCGACCAGCGAAATTTTATAGTTTGAATTTCTCCGATCCTCAGATATGTCAACTATACGACCAATTTTCGACCTCGAAAAATGAAGTGATCATGAGCTTTTTCCTATTCGAAAAACACTTTTTGGAACGAGTGGCGAATTTTAAACACCCTCTGAATTTTGTGCTCTCTTTTTTTTAAAAAAAAGATAATCAAATTCCGTTTTCAGCTTTAGGAATCTGATTAAATTTTCCAATTTTTATACTTTATAAATCCAGAATTAATTTTTAACTGGTTGAAAAAATCGGGAAGGTTGACACTTTCAATATGTGCCCACTCTTAAATTTATCACGTGAACGGAGCAACCAAAATAATTGCATTACTTTTCAAAGATATAAATTACGCTAACTAATGCTTTCTGTGTACATAATCGAAATAGTGTATTTTATAATTTGACTTTTTGAGTTATTAGGCTAGTAAATCCATACGCCTAGAATGTATTTTGGATTTCCAAAAATATTTTTTAAATACTATGGGTATTCACAACTTCGCAAATGTCGTAAACATCGCTTCCCAACATATCTTCGCAAGTTTGCAATGTTTGCCAAGAGTTGCGATGGACAACCAATCAGATTCCTTTATTATTTTACGAAATATGCGAAGCAAAATGGAATCTATTATCGCGCTTGAACTATTTCTCACAAACTCGTAGTCAAGTGAAATTTTCAGGTCTGCTCTCATATTCAGTTTATATATTTTCATGCAAAATAAGTCCTTTCGCACGCACCGAAAAGTTTGCGAAGATGTGGTGCGAAGCAACGACTTTGAATTACATTAATACCCACACTGTATTTGTATTTTGTGTTTTGCCAACAAATAATGCAAGCATTTTTTGATGGGCTTTGAACTTCAAAGCATGTAAAGTATTTCTGTTATTTTATATTTTCAAACCGTATGTTTTGAACATCTCTGCAACCAAAACCTTGCTGTGGTACTACCTTGTAGATTATGAAGCTGCATCCGCGTCAAATATGCGGCGTAGAACAGTGTTTATGTCGCCCAATTAAGTCTATGCCCTTTTTAGGCCGAGGAAAGCGTACCCTGCGAGCGCCGAAGGCGTGAGCGGCTAGGGGCGCCAAATTTTTTTGCCCCGGTTAGATTTTTGGCAAGCGCGGGCCCTGTTGCTAGCCCGGGGTTTGGAGTACAATTTATGGATATTTCGCTAATTTTTAGAATTATAAATGTTTGCAAAAGAATATGCAAGCAATGAGCCTGTTGTTCATAACGTAGTTAAAACGCGGAAATTTAAATAATGTTGTCATAATCTATGTACAACACGTTCGTGAATCGCCAAATTTGTTGCTGAAGAATTACAACAAACATGTTATGAGATTTATTCTGCAAAACTCAACATGGAAGAAAATGATGGTATAATGGGCGGGGGAATGTGGTACAATCTAAGGAAAAATAATAATGAACTACCCGGCCGGGTAATATTTGACCAAGTTAGTGTGATGAAAATATTTTGTGGTCGAGAACTCATTACGCAGAGATGTGAGTTGATTCGTTGATATCTCCGACTTACAAGGGAAGCTTTCGGGATGATAGTTGTGTCCAGGGTTCACACTATGTTTTTCAGAATCTACTCGGACCCTAGATGAAGGATTCATTCATATTTTTCTGAAAAACCCATATTTGGCGCCATGGCGTGGCGCCAAACTCGCCAAATTTGCTTGTTTTTATTTTTAAAACCGCCATAAATTTTGAAATCCTGGACGGATTTTCAAATTTGTTTACAAAAATCATGACAAAGAGTTGAACTTTCGAAGGTATAGGTGCAGGTTTGCGATATTTGGGCCAAAACGTTTTATTGTTTAATTTTGCAGATTATGTTGGTACAAGAACAAATCAGTACGGTAGACTTATAAACTAATTTCTAAAAAAGCCTACTTAGGTGAGGCGCTACTAAAAACGTTAAACAAGGTCCGACCTCCTTATATTGAATTGCTGGAGATTTTGCATTACCGAAGAGCCAAAAATTTTTAGCCTATCAATAAGTAGCCACGCTGCCAAAACATGGGCATATCGCCAGCACTCCAACGGCTCTTTCCATTATTGCATCCTTAATGCAGGTATGAAGTAAGGTCAAGGTAGTACTCATTGAAAATTAATGCATAATTTAATAGTTAATTAATTTAAATTTAAATTAAAAATTATTTAGCTCTGAATTAATGAAACGTGTTGAACATATTGCTGTGAACTGTGAACTTCAGATTAACAACAGAAACAAAGTTACAAAGTTCAATTTGTAATAGAAACAAAGTTACTAAGCCCACAATTAAACCCTAAAACTGGGTAGCATTATGGTTTGAGATTGAGGTTTTCCAAAACTGGAAAAATTGAATTGGAGCTATGATAAGCAGTATACATTATGCATAGCATGGCTTTTACATATGCTAGCATTGATGCGATTTGTGCAAAATTTTTGGCTCTGCGGTAATGCAAAATCTCCAGCAATTCAATATAAGGAGGTCGGACCTTGTTTAACGTTTTTAGTAGCGCCTCACCTAAGTAGGCTTTTTTAGAAATTAGTTTATTTTAGGATTTTAAGTGTTACATACAGTTTTACACTCACAATCAGTACTGTCTGATTTTGTTGTGAAGAAATAGAAAATCGGTTCAAAATATATTTTTCCTCAAACATGCAACCTTGTTTTTTTTACAATTTTCGAATCCGATGAGCTTGTGAAAAAATGTCATTCACGTAAGAATATGATTTAGGAAATGTTTCGTAAAAGTTCAGATTCATGCGTTCAATATTCCCTGAGAAGTTGACAATTCAAATTTGCCCATGCCGAGTGGTCTAATATCGAAGTACAATGGACAGTGCAACGCTTAGTTTTGAATTTGAAGAATCAAAAAGTCTAAATTTTTCCTCCCTCCCCTCGAATAAAATCTGTATTTTTCATGTATTTTTAATAAATTGTTGGCAGGATCAGTTTTAATAACATGAAAGGTGCTGTTTTTAATGCTTTGTGGTAATTTAATATGCAATATTTCCAAAATTGTTTTTCTACTTGTATGACTTTATGGGACCGAAACTCAGAAGGTGTAACCAGGGGAGTTGATTTATGCTATAGGGCAAACTTTGCGAGTTTTCGACCGATTTTTGTAAAATTTTCACCAAAACATGCAGAGGTAAATAAGGTACAATCTGAGCAGGTTTAATTTTGGTATTCGTTTGTTGGAAGTGCCTCAAATATCGATTTGAAAGTTTAAAATCAAAATTTGAAACCCAAATATTAAACTTTCTTGGCAAGAAAGAAGAAAAACCACTTCTCCTCACAATTGTCTGCACGATTGCCTTTTACAGCTAAGCTCTAAGATGAGCCGTTTGGGCTGTACGTTTGTCGACATTTTTAAAGGGTATACACGAATGCATACTTAGGCTTCGCCGTAACCTTTGACCCCTTTTTCGGGGTTGCTTGGTTACTTATTTTGCCTCACCTAAGAAAAAAAAATTACCTTAAACTACTTTTGTAGGCCAAAAACTGAAAATTTCACCATGTCAGTTTTTGACACCTTCAGGGGGCATTATATCCAAAACGGCTAAAGATTTCTTAATACTACCAATTTGAGAAATGATGGTACTTACATAGGGTTACTAAAAAACCGCATACCGAGTTATCACCAGTTAAACCCGTCCCGTTAAATAGGAGCGTGTGCTCATATTTCATCTTGCCTCTAGTACCTTGGGTACGCAAGATATTTGGACACAATCCGCTACCCGGCTCAAGACCTATTCGAGAATGTATTGGATGCCCGGGACGTGCCATCTGACATCGAAGATGACGAGGCTGAAGACGAAGATGACGAGTCTGGAGATGAAGATGACGAGTCTGAAGACGAAGCTTCTGATTCATCATCGGTACTTTGTATATAAAATACGCCCTGTCATCTTGCGGATAAAATAATGAACTCTATTTAATACTTTACAGGCAGACGACAGCCTTTGATTACGAAGTTTAACTTTTTGAGTATATGATTTTGTATGTAGAAAACCGTGACCCGGATATTTCATATATTATTAGGCTAGAGTATTTCTTCCATATCGAAGATATAAAGACTGCAAATTCGACGTTCACGTATACCATTTAGTCAAAACATGCAAAATTATCAAGTTTTCATGGTTAAATTTTGACATGTTTGATTTTTTATCTCGAAAACTAAGAATATACCATCTCCAAATTTTTGATATGTTTTATCGGTATAGTTGCTCTTCCAAATAAACATTACTCCAGACAAATCCTACGGTGGCGTTTAAGCATATTAAGCGAAATATTTGCAAAAAATCGTAAAAAATACTGATTTTTTTGACATCGGATTTTTTAGTGGAACGGGTTTAACTGATGATAACTCGGTATGCGGTTTTTTAGTAACCCTATGTAAGTACCATCATTTCTCCAATTGGTAGTGTTAAGAAATCTTTAGCCGTTTTGGATATAATGCCCCCTGAAGGTGTCGAAATTTGACATGGTGAAATTTTCAGTTTTTGGCCTACAAAAGTAGTTTAAGGTAATTTTTTTAAGTCTACCGTACTGATTTGTTCTTGTACCAACATAATCTGCAAAATTGAACAATAAAACGTTTTGGCCCAAATATCGCAAACCTGCACCTATACCTTCCATGAATTTTTTTCAAAAATCGATTATTTCAACTTTTTGGAAAATTTTAAGATTTTCTTTGACGTTGGGAGTTGTCGAAAAAATCTTAAAAATATCTCGAAAAAAAAATGCTTTCATTTTTTTTATTTTTTCTTAAAATTTTGACCTTTGTGATCATTTTAAGCCTAAATTTTTGAAAATCGCACGGAAAGTGCAAAAGTAATGGAGGTTTGAAATTGGTCGAAAACGCAGAGTTTTAAATTTGGCGCCAAGCCATGGCGCCAAATATGAGTTTCTCATAAAAATGTGAACGAATCCTTCATCTAGGGTCCTAGTAGAATCTAAAAAATATAGTGGGTACCCTGGACACGACTATCATCCCGAAAGTATACCTAGTTAGACCGGATCAATCTTAAACTGATCACGCATATGTAGATATAGGCCGACCCTTATTTTTAATTTTTCCAGAGTGCGCGTGTTTTCGCCTGTGGCGGAATTCTTTTACATAAAGTGTCAGCCAAAATCAGGATTTTTTAAAGTGTTCTAAGTTTTGGAATTGCAGCCCGCTTTAGAAAAATACCTATACGAAATTTTTTCTCAGAATAATTTCCCTGAAAATGTCAAGAAAATTGTCAAATTTCTTTTAAACATATTTTAACACATGAAATTTGAATGTCATTTTTAAATCTTTAAAAATCCAAAAAACGACGATTGTGTGAAAATTAAGACTAAAAAAGAATTTATGTAGTCCTTAGAGAAGTAGTTTTGAGGAAAAGTTGTGTGCATTTTGTTAAATAGGGTTAACATGCAAGGGGTTAGAGAAATGCTATAATTTTGGATGAAATTTATTTAAACATTTGGCCACATGCCAAAACACGCGGATTCTGGTCAATGCATAAATAAAGGACAACCAAGCGGGATAAAAATACGCGTGAACAATTTAAAATTGGTCCGGCCAGATCCGGAGGAAACCACCCCATACCTCTAAGGAGGGGAGCTTCACCACTTGCCACTCAGAGAATCCGATGCCCTTTGGATATGTTGTAGTACCCCATGAGTGTACTAAAACCCTGAAACGGTTTGACTCCATGGCCACATTTGCGCCAGCCACACCCACTCAAAGGTGCGAAAAACACGAAAATCGTCACCTTCAAAAATTCACCAAAAATCGAATTTTGATCGGATTTCCGCAATTTAGGCATTTTCGTGATCCCAGATAGTTGTTTGATAATATCCGACACCAGAATGATTTTTTTTTAATTTTTTGGATATTTTCGAAAATTTTTCGACTATGGGTATGTCTCGAAAAAATCAAAATTTCAAAAAAGTTGAGTTTGGTATTGGACATCATAAAGCAAGTATCTGAGATGAAGAATATGTAATTCTTTTGAAAATCCGATCAAAATTGGATTTTTGGCTGATTTTTTAATGTACCAAAACAGGGTATTTTTCGTGTTTTTCGCACCTTTGAGTGGGTGTGGCTGGCGCAAATGTGGCCATGGAGTCAAACGGTTTCAGGGTTTTAGTACACTCATGGGGTACTACAACATATCCAAAGGGCATCGGATTCTGTGAGTGGCAAGTGGTGAAGCTCCCCTCCTAAGTAATTTTCAGTCTCTAGCTAGAAATCTCATGATTTAATTAAATCGGAAAAAATATGCTTGTTAAACGTATTTAATATTAAGAGTAGCAGTGACATAATACACTACAAAATCTGACCCAGGTAAGTACGTTAAAAAGCGTCCATCATTAAAAAAAAGTCACCTAAGGGCCCAGAGCCGTACCGACGGTGGAGACGAGCGGATAGTCGAATCCAGGCCGTACCGACCGATAGGCCGTACCTGGCGGATCGACTTTACACTAGATAAAATGAAGATTTTTTAAATTTAAATTTAAATTTAAAAATAAGTTTAAATGTTAATTTGTTAATTTCAAATTTCAAATTTGTTAGTTTCAAACAAAAAAGTAGTCTAGTTTAGACGAGTAAGTTTTTGTCTCGTTGAAGTGCAGCCTGCTTGTGTCAAATTATTCTGCACGAGTACTCTCACGTTAACAGGGATTTTTATCACTCATGACTCTTGAGTGATGGGCAACCTCACGTGGCCTCGGCCGGTAAAGTTTAAGGCCTCGGCCTCACATCGAATAGGCTCGGGCTCTCCAGTTTTCAAAATATAGGCCTCAGACATCGCTGGCCGCAGCCTGATAAGCCCAAAAGAGGTCGCTTACCTCGGCCTTACCTATCCAAAAAATTAGGCCTATGACGTCACATGGCCTCTTCCTCGCCGAGAAAGGTCAAGGCTGACCCTGAGGCCTGAACGAGGTCGGCCTCAGCCTCTTGGAGACTGCCCATCACTGGTCAAGAGGAAAAATAGACCACAGGTGTCATAATACTTACAATGGGGACGCAAGCCATGTAGTACATGGCATGTACAATCATTTTTTGACTAACTAAATTTGAAAGACCAACTCTTTAGAAATAACATTTAGTGCGGCACTGAGCTGATGCACAAAACTCAGAAAGTTATGGGCACCGTAGGTTTGCGAAAATGCTTGATTTCAATCGAAATTTTTACTTGGCGACGACAGCTTAGACTTTTCTCTAGCTCCATCTTTCTCATATACGTTAAGGAATTTTCCTTGTAACTTTTTAATCGACAAATCCCCGGGTTAAATTTTTCACGCAAAACAGGGACGCGAAAATTTGCGTTTATTTGCGAGTTTCAAAAAAGTACAATTTTCCTTATCCCACGAAAATTTAAATTAAAAATACAAATTTTACTTATTACAAAAATTTCGAAAAATTGTCAACAAATGAAATTTGTAGATATTTTATGCAAACAAAAATAAAATGACATCACCTCATATGTATTTTGCGAAAACGTGATTTTGCACCGCATATTCGAATGCAGGGATTTATCAGAAGAAATTGAATCGAAATTTCTTTGCGTTATGAGACAATGACAGCATAATAAGCGGACGAACCTGAACGGGACACATATTTCGCTTTAAAATCAAACGTTTTCGCAAACTTGCGGCGCCAATAACTTTCTGAGTTTCGCGCATCTGCTCAAATGCTGCACTAAATGTTCCTTCTAAAAGGTTTGTCTCTCAAATTCAAGTGCTCAAAGAATAATCTAGGCTGAACATGGTTTGCAGCTACATTCTTAGCATCGATATTATCAAATATCATCGAATTTAATTTAAAAAATTTTGAATCGAATTGCTGGGTTGCTGTGGTTAACGGGTCAGAAGCGCGTTAAAGGTCATAATTCTTTACTTACAAGGGACACTCACGACCTGTTGTTCGTGTCCAGGGTACCCACTATTTTTTTCGGAATCTGCTAGGATCCTAAATGAAGGATCCAATCATATTTCCGTGTAAAACTCATTTGGCGCCGTGGCGTGGCGCCAAACTTAAAAATCTGCGTTTTCAACCATTTTCAAACCTCCATAACTTTTGCAATTTCCGCGGGATTTTAAAAATTTTGGGCTTAAAATGATCACAATGGTCAAAATTCGAAGAAATAAATAAAAAATGAAAATTTTTTATTCTTGTGATATTTTTAAGATTTTTTCGCCGAATTCCAATGTGTAAGAAAATCTCAAAATTTTGACAAAAATTGAAACAATCAATATTTTGAAAAACTTGATGGCATGCGATAGTTGAACTCTTTTTCGTGAGTTTTGGAAATTTTTTTGAAAATCCGCCCAGGATTTCAAAAATTATAGCCGTTCTAAAAATAAAAACCTACAAATTTGGCGAATTTGGCGCCACGCCACGGCGCCAAATATGAGTTTCACATGGAAATAAGAATGGAACCTTCATTTAGGGTCCTAGTAGATTCTAAAAAACATAGTGAGTACCCTGGACACGAACGACAGGTCGTGAGCGTCCCTTGTTGGTAACTCATTGCTCAGCTATCACTGGTAATTTTTTTCAACGTGATTTTATATGTGTACGGTTGACGGTTAGCCGAACTCATTGTAAACACTTCGATATCTTGTAAAATTCTTGATCTTTATTAACAACGCTAAATTTTGGAATAAAGTGGATTTTAACGATTTTCAAAACGTTGCTTCACAGAGAATTATTTTAGGTGTATACCAGGTGGGAGTTGTGCAAGCTTTCTTTTGCTATAATTAAATTTGTTTATGGAAAAGTGTATGCAAAAACTATGAAATCTACCCAATTCCATCTGTGCTAAACAGTAACCCAATCCCAATTTTTTATTAACGAAAAATGGGGGCGATAAAATTAATGCAATGTGTATTCGGTACCCCCACCCCCGCCCCCAGCAAACAAATTGTCAATTTCTGAAACGAGATTTCTGAAAATCTACCATAAACGAATAGGCCGTACACAACCCTAGGAATCCAGGCCGTACAATGTCTTGGGACGGCTCTGTAAGGGCCCCGCGATAGCTTAAGCCGCCACTGACCATATGGCGGATATGAATGAGATATGACTTTTTCCATTTATTGACTCACAGCCCTCAGACTTTCTGAGAATGTTTACCGTCATTAGTAGGTCACGTAGGGCAAAGCATATTTTCTCATATTTGTCATATTTTCGGGTTTTGGGTCATATTCATATTCTCGATCATATTTCCCGATTTTTTCGTTCATTTTGCTCATTTTATGACTTTTTGGCAAATTCTAAGATTTAGATAGCACTTTACCAGAAAATCGCAAAAACTGCGGATTTGTCAATATTAAGTAAAAAAGGTTTTCTTTCGTGTGAATAAATAGCACTTTTCTGACGCCGAGCTTTGAGACCCAAAAATTTTAAGATGAAGCTTGATTTGTCGTCTGAGCTTTTAGGGACTTGTCTTATTAATAAAAATAGAGCACTTAACAAATAAAAAATTAAAAAATAAAGTCATTTTTATGGTCATATTTTGGGTTTTTTTACGGTAATATTTCATTCATATTTTGGGGTTTTATCGATCATTTATATCCGACGTCTGACTATGACGTATGACGTTTGACGTATATGACGTATGTGACGTGGTTCACCTTTTTTGTTATTCCCGTTTCTTTACATTTTTCGGGATCGATCACTATGCTTTTAGTTCCTTTAATTAAAATTATTACCGAATCAATACCAGAACGGAGTGTATATTTATGTGACTACACCGGATTTGACGGGATTTTTTACAGTGTATTATGATTATTATTATTGTTATTTTGACTATTTTTATTATCATTATTAAGTGGTTTTGGTGTAATATTAAATTGTTTCGTATAATGTACCTAAAATTATAGAATCTATAGAAACTATTGAGTAAAGCTATTTTGTTTAATACCAATTCGAAATAATAAAAAATATGCATTTCCTTTGAGGAAATGCAAGTATTGTCGGTTTTAGCAATAACGTGGACGAGTTTTGCGAAAAATTTTTATGATCGGGACGTCCCGTCCCGAAACCCGTCCCGTCCCGAGATGCTTGGGGACGAAAAATCTTGTCCCGTCCCGAGTCCCATCCCGGTCCCGATCTGGACGGGACGGGATTGTCCCGTCCCGTGGGAAAGGCTAGTCGTATTTATTCTTTACCTTAAGCATTGAGTGATAATCAGGACTGTAAATACATACTGATTACGATTTCCATCCGTTATATATACTGACTGACATTGCAGGTCTCCCAGCGTATGATCGCGGATTTGCACCGAACAGGTGTTAAACCTCGACCACAAGTATAATTAGTGTGGAAGTTGCAAGTGCAAATATTGCCAATGAGGAGGTTTGGCAGAGATGTTTGCATCCAAAGTGGGAAAAATGCGTTTTTTCTCCAATTTTTATTCAAATATCTCCACTAATCTTGAACATTGCGCATTTTTGGCTGCACAGATCTCCGCGAAACCTGAACATTGGCAGAGGTCCCATTATCATATTAATTATATTTCTGATCGATTGACATTAGTTTCGTCAAAATCTGTGAGCATACGTTGGCAGCCATTGCTCAGTTAGAAAATAAGTTATGCAGCATTATATATTCGATTATTATCGAATAAAGATAAGTCACATTAATTGGGTATATGTCCGTGTCGAGGGGGACATTTTTCCTTGTGGTGTTGAAAATTGGCTCAAAGATACTGGCACAATCTTATATTTGAAACAGGATGACGTCACAAATAGCCTCACTGATGGATGGACATGGAGATGACCAGTTGGCCCAATGACATTAATGACAATGGTAGGAGCCGTTTTGGACAAGAAACCTTGCCAATTCCAGGGATTGATGCTGGGAGAGATGAGGAAATTAATTGACAAAGTGACACGTGTTGAGCAGAGGCAGGATGACCTTGAGGAGAAAGTGAAGCTGCTGACAGCTGATATTCATAATGAGTTCTTGCCCGTCAGAGAAGAAATACAAGAACAAAAGAGAAGAATAATTCGGATGTCCAATATGGGAGTACCTGAATCGTCAGAGGGATTGCAAAGTGCAAAAGACATCATAAAGATAATTGCACCACATTTCAGCGGGGAGGTTGCGGATAATTGTATCCGGGATCCGAAGGGAAAGAAGCCACGCCCACTTCGCATTAGTTTTCACAGAGCACGATATGTTTCGAGATACGCAATATAGAGTTAAAAAGTTTGGTGTATGGAAGACATTACGATATTTTGGTCTGGATTTTGT
The DNA here is from genome assembly GCF_002217175.1 of Folsomia candida. Classification (NCBI taxonomy): domain Eukaryota; kingdom Metazoa; phylum Arthropoda; class Collembola; order Entomobryomorpha; family Isotomidae; genus Folsomia; species Folsomia candida. The sequence continues at coordinate 5,579,478 of NW_019091197.1, forward strand.
CAAAACTCGCAGTGTAACTAATCGTGTTATTAGTCTTAATGAAGTCTTAATGACATGTATTATTGTAATATGGGTTTTCCAAAGGGACAAGTTCCATATGATACATTAGAGTTGAAATGGCCAATATTGTTATGGAATGAGTTATCAGATGAGTTGAAGAATGAAATGAACTATGTAAGCTTCAAAGAGAAATTGAAGGACTATTTGCTAAAATTATAACTACTTAAGTAATTTGAGGTATCGATTTTTCTATTTATCTAAGTATGTGATGAAATGCTGTATGAAATTATTCATTACATATTGTGATCAAAGCATGTACGTAAGATCAAGTATTTCCTACTCGATAGGGTTTGATCTTATTTGTCGAATGTAATTAATTGACGTGATGGGAACAAATAAATACCATTATTATATGTACATATTTAGTTAGCGAATTAAATTATATCGTATTATATTACATGCATAGTTTGAAAAGTGCGACAAAATTCTGTCGGCATATTACATACAAATTTGCGGTGATAAAAAAGTTTATTCTATGCGTATTGCACGGTGAGTCAAAAAGGATGCCAAATATGTAAAATGTTTTCACTAATTTATCCCGATTTCAATAATTAATTAGAATAAAATTTAACTAAAATGCTCTTAAAAAATGTACACAAATTGTGTAATGTTGTCAATCATATTTTTATTTGGTGATAACTAATGTACGTCACGGTAAATTTCCCAAAACGTAGCGTCCTACTTGGACTAACTTTTATACATATGTATGCATAATAAATAAATTGTATAACCCTGTTTTATCAGCACTTGTAAATATGAGATAATATGTGAGCAGAATCTTGGCACTGCATTGTTCTAAAGTGTGCATTTAGCGTAATGAAATCCATACATGCAACACATGGAGGTCATTCATACGGTATGTTATCAAAAATTCTCAATTTTAGCACCTACGGTAGGTGACCTACCCACCCACACAATATATGTAATAATACAATATATATACATTGAGGGATACAGAATTCCCACCCACCCATTAAACTCATGACATAATATTTAAACGCTTCCGCACCGACGAACTCAGTCGGTATAAGTCGAAACTTGAAGTCAGTACATGTGTCCTTGTTATCATTCAGTTCTGAAGATATGAATAAACGAATAAACGTTTCGCTTAAAATTAAATTGTGCACAAATACAATTTATTCCGTTTTAACCATTAGTTAGTACTGATAAACGTTTCGTTTGGGTTGGACGTGCTAATAATTCACACATCTTTTCCAGTGTTTCATACATACGAAATTAATTGAGTGCTAGAAGCTATGTCGGAAGATACCTACGTGCCTCCGCAACGTAGATTTCATGGACAAAAACAGCCGAGTGACGATTTCATTCAGGGTCAAGGTTCAAGAGGGAGGTCATGGGTTTCAAGAAATCCGCAATCACCGTCCTCATCACAATCTTGGAGTGAAAGAGGATCCAGGGGGCGGGGGTGGGGTACCGGAGGATTTGGCCGGGGAAGACCTAATACAGATCCAGAAAGGGACGGACCATCATTATCTACTTCACGGAAACGCATAAATGTTCGAGCTGAGGGTAAAAATTCAGACGTGCCTGTTCCGAATCGAGAAGCGACATACCAAAATAAAAAGTAGGAACAAATACAAAAAATAGTAATAGGGGTATTCAATATCCTTAGCCACAAAAATTTTGCGAATCTTGTCAACTTTAAATATTTTGTGGCATGACAAAGTTCACAAATTTTAATTTGTCGCTTGAGAAATTACTTGCGAAAATGTATCCATCTCCCTGCCTGGTTTAAAAGTTGCCAAAATATTTTGCGAATATGCCAACTCGTATTGAATACTGTTATTAACTCATTTAGCAGGCGTCCCATCTTGGGATTCCGATGGGTGGAAGGACTCCTACTGGAAAAAGATAACGACAAGTGTATCATGACCATCGCCCGGGAAGGGGACGAATGGACCAAGTTTTTAGAATCAGATCCCATCATTTCCCCCGTAGGGTGGGAGATGATGGTCTTCTGCTCAGAATGGTAATGTTCCTGCTGGGGCGAAAGGTCTGCTCGGAACAAATTCTTCTTACCTCGGATCAAACCACGATTATCGTGTTGACCCTGAATGCACAAAAGTTTCTGGATAAAATTCGACAAAAATTGGGAGAATTGTTAATTTCTGGAGTTGGAGCAAGTTCTGGAGCAAGTGGGACAATTTCGGAGAAAAATATTGACACGTAAATAAATAAGAATTAGGATAAATAAATTTCTACAAATTAAATTACATTTTAAATTAATTGAATTAATTAAATTAAATTTTTAATTTTTAATAAGTCTGTGTGATTTATTAAATCATTGTATTTACGATTAAATTATTTATTTGCAGGGGACTTGACACCACAACGAAGGGATTTATTCATGACGTTTTTACCTTCTGTTCCTTCACGACAAAACGGATGCCTGAAAGTGCCCGGGACTTTTTAAAGAATACCGTTCTTACAACGGCGTACGGATTGGTGATGGCGATTAAGGGCGTGGATATCTCCGTGGCGGAATTTGAAGTGCCGTTGAAAGAGCTTATCTTGCAGTTGGATACGTTATCTAAGAGAGAAGAAGTGAAACAAGTGCTCAAAACTAGGTATGGGTAAATTCCTTGTATTAACATTGGTTTTATGATAAGTTATAGACACTCTATTTTACAATTCTACAATTATATTCTGCAATTTTTTTAATATAATGGCAAATTAAATTTGTATATTTAATTGTTTAAATAACTTGATAGGGGTATTCATTAAGAATGTGTATGCTTTTATCGCAATATACAAATAGTTTGGCTGCCTAACTTAGTCATTTCAGGAAAGATTGATATTTTCCGAACTCTGTAAACCAGCACATACAAATTTTGTTGCTAACAATAAGAACATGATTGTAGGACGGTTTGGTGAAACCCCTTTTGCCATAAAAAATTTTCGCCAAAGTGGCAAACAATATCACAAATGTACTGAATGGCGAAATTTTTACCATCCACCCAAAATAGGTGGGAAATGGGGATAATGTAAGAAATGGGAAAAAAATGTGCTTTTGGGGCAATTTGTAACAACTTCTTTGAAACCTAATATTTTCAAAATCTGAGCTCATTTTCGTATTCTCCATGAAATTCTGAGCAAATAAGTGGGTCATACGGTTAAAATCGAGCAATCTTTAAAATTAACATGTATTCATATGGATAAATAGGGAAAAAGTTCAAAATTATTTAAAACTGTTCAAAAGTGGCCGTATTATATACCAAAATTTTCAGAATTTGATGGAGATGACGAATATGAAGTCGAATTCCGAAAATATTGAGTATTAAAGAAGTTAGCTTTCCCCATTACTAAACACATGGGCCGCCATTTTTCCCGTTTTGGACGGTAAATACCATTTTTCCCACTTTTTCCCACTTTTTCTCACCTTCCGTGGGAAAAATAGTTCTGGACGGGAAAAACGAAACCCTGCATGCCATGTTTTTTTTCGTAAAAGATGTTTTTTTTAAACAGAGTACAAATTGCAGCGACCTCGAAATCTAAAATAATTTGAGAAGAATTATAATACTTGACACTTTTACAAACTTAAAGAATAGCTTGTAGCACTCTTTCTTGGTTATCTTGGGATGAAGAGCATAAGCCCCTTTCACCTAGAAAATAAACATCGAGCATAGTTATGTGATACTATCATCAAGTAATCTTTGTTTTCGCCAAATGTGACATGTTTTTACCAAATTGTACCTTAAAAACCTTGTGCCTGAATTAGTTCAAAATGGGTGACGTTTATTTTTCGCCATAAGGGATTTTTGTTTGGGTCAACGTTTTCGCCAAAAAAATCTTCGCCAAACTGTCCGACTTACAAGTAGTTCCTAGATGAATACTCCGAATTAGGATTTTACATTGTCAACTTTTTATGACATTATGACATGTCATAAATGGCATAAATGGCACACATTTTTATTGAAAATCCGGCCATTTTTGACAAGTCGTCAAATTCGAAATTGTCTGTCAACATGTCATCGACAATCACGAAATTTTCATTTTTTAGCTCATTTTACCCAAGTGACACATGATCGACAACTGCTGCGGCATAAATAATTGACGTTGGACTTATATAAATATCTATAACTTAATGGTGATACCACAAGAACATTTGTTAACTCGTGGGATTGCAATTGGAAAGAAAAGTTTTAGGCTGAATACCAGGGTATGGGCAAAGTCAGATTCACAATTATGATAAATTTCATAAATGCCCGTGATATTTGTCATAAATGTCATACATTATGAAGATGTAATGCTTATGACAAAAAATTGACAAATTGACGTCATAACATTTATAACATGACATTATTCTGTTAATACTAACCACGTAAAACCATACTTCAGATGTCAAACTCGTCTAAATTACGAAAATTACGTATATTTATATGGTTAATTTTACACAGCTGCGATCAGTATATATTTTACTATAAAAAATCATTTATATTAGGCTCCCATTATTACAATTCACCGTCAGTTTTGCGACAGCCAAATTGGCCTAAAAAAAACTTTCGCCAAAGTGGTAAAAAACAGGAAAGCACCGGATGTAGTGCATCAAAAATCGGAAAATTTTGTAGAACCGGTTTTCGATTTTTCAGATTTTGGCAAAATTTTGTAAAATCGGTTTTCGATTTTTCCGGTTTTTAAAATTTTCGTAAATCCCGTTTTCGATTTTCTCCAAAACCGGTTTTAAACCGGTTTTTGAAACCGGATTTACACCAAATTTTTAAAAATTTTTATATACGATTTGGTAAAATTTAAAGTATGACAAACTTCAGGGATTAATTTGGAAGAAATATTTCATAATATTCAATTTATATATGAAAAACAAGATATCGTCGGCTTAGTGAGTAATCCAGCTAAGTCCAAAACGCATCAAAAATAAATCCAGTCAAGTCCAAAACGCGTCAAAAAGAAATCAAGTCAAGTCCACCTATTTTGTACAAGACTTGACTGGATTTATTTTTGATGCGTTTTGGACTTAGCTAGATTACTCACTAAGCCGACGATATGTTAAATATTTAGTGGCTTCGAAACAATTTTTATGAAAAATCGAAAACCGGTTTTCGAGTTTGATCAAACCGGTTTTCTGACAAAATCTAAAACCGGTTTTCGGGTAAATCGAACACCGGTTTTTAACCGGTTTTGCAAAATCGGAAAAACCGATTTTGGATGCCCTAACCGGATGTCGAAATTTCCGTCAGATTTGGTTGAAAGCATTTTCGCCACAAGGCATTTATGGGGAAAATTTTCTGCCGAAAGGGTTTACTTGTTGTTGAAATTGTTTATTCGTTGCCAAACTGACCCTACTCACTCGTGTATTTAGGCATGGGCCCTCGGAGGATCAGTGGAAATATTTGGACGTTATGGAACCACCCTCTAACTACCGGGAAATGACGATCATCCCAACAATGGAAGAACTCATGAGGGAACGTCGAGAGGACGTATTCCTTCGGCGGAACAAAGTCCAGGGTGCGTACGCGAGTTCGCTGGATTATCTGGATATTCAATTCCGACTCATGAGAGAAGATTTCGTTTCTCCGTTACGATCGGGCGTTCAAGAATTTTTACGTCACCCGTAAGACAGTTTAAAGTTGATAGTAATTTTCATACCCTCAAAATAAGGATAAAAATAATTCCGAAATTAGTATTATACTATGCAATGGATAGTATGCATGCCACGCTGGTACAAATTAGTTAGTACAAATTTCTGCAAAAATTTATTACAGTTTATCTAGTTTCATTGTTATTACTGGATAATAATAAATTTGAATTTGGCGGAAATTATTTTTACCATTTAGCGACAAATTAAAATGTGGTATTTGTAGTTACAATATTCCGCAGATTTCTTTCCCCCATATTTAGATTATGTCGTCGCATTAATTCTAAAAAGGCCTAAGTTAAAATTAAACATCAACTGCACTTAAGCCTTGGAATTAGTACGACGATATAGTTATTTTGTCTGATATAAATAATCTGGCTTAAATTTTAGACTGGAATATTCTCAAGGAAGGAAAAAAATGCCGCTAGGATCCATCCGAATATACAACAATGTGCAAATCCTTGGATCAGAATTGCTACACGGAGTGACCCATTTCTGGCTCCGTTTACCTGAAAAATTTACTCGTAAAGTAAAATGGGACCGATCTAAGCGTCTCCTTCCCGGCTCGTTACTGGTTCTCACGAAGGATGCGTTTAAAACTGGTTCATTCGGTGTTGTTGGGATACGAGATGCTGACAAATTGAAGAGGTCTGGGGAACTATCGTTCATTCCAGAGGGAGACCCACCCAGTTATAATGACACGGATAATTTTATGTTGATAGAGAGTGAAGTCTATTTTGAAGCTTATAGGTAAATTAGAAGTATGCTACAAAATTATATAATTACATTACGGGTTGAAATTTCCATTTTTCTGCAACAGATATGTCCTCAAAACCCTACAAAATTTGGAATTAGGGGATTTTCCTATGGCAAAATTTGTGGTTGGTGCTAGCTCCGAAATCTTGGCGCCAGGATATCTAGCAAATAATGAGAATGATAATGAACAAAAGAAAATTAAACTAGTTGTCCCATCCAAACCAGATAAGCCTGATGAACTCGACAATCCACTTGAAGAAGAGTTGAAACAGGTGAAGTTGATCGATTCCTGGGAGGATGACGATTACATAGAAGCACTGCTGATAAAATTGGATAAAATAAATCATCCTCCCAGGAACGCCGAAGAGGAAGACGGAATCATGATGATTAATCCATTAACTGAAACCGACTGGCCATGTGGAGATACCTTAGGTTTGGACGAAAATCAATTTGCCGGCTTTCAAGCGGCCATAATGAAGGAATTTGTCATTATTGAAGGACCTCCGGGAACAGGAAAGACTTATTTAGGTAGTGTAATCATTTTCGTAGGAAATATTTTTAAATTTTTCTAATAGATTTTATTTCATTTTGTGTTTTCCATACATCTAATAGGGTTGAAAATAGCGGAAACATTGCTTAAAAATCATGACCTATGGATGACTAAAGAATCCGTACATTCCGAGAAAATTGGACCAATGATTGTCGTTTGTTATACAAATCACGCCTTGGACCAATTCCTTGAAGGAATTGTGGAAATATTAAAGGAACAAGACAAAAACAAAACACGAGAATTTGTACGCGGTTGCACCACTAGTATTGTTCGTCTAGGAAGCAGAAGCAAGTCTGAAAAGCTTAAAGAATTCGAGCTTTTCAATGTCAGAAAACGTGGCGGTTGGAGCGAATCCCAGGCCCAGTATGATATGCGTCGCGGAGCCAGCCAGGCCGTACAGGATTTGGGATATCAAGTCGATTATTTAAAAGCACAGTTCAAAGAACTTAAAGAAATGAAAGGTTAAGTACGAATTTGATCATTTATTAGAAACTATCTTATATATTGAAAAGTTTGCGTGCAACGGACAGAAGTAGAACTAGAGAAATTAGAAAGTAGAAGCATTAGAAATTATTATGGGAACTTGTATTTTTTCACGGGGGCACCGGCTAGTGGTCCAGAACGGGGATTTGTAGCTCCCATGGCCGACTGGTGTGGATCAAAGTTCCGCTGGACTAATATGAATTAATTTCTTTTTTCTGACAGGAATTGTGGATTTTCGTGGCCTCGCAGTATGGGACTTATTACGTGTTGAATTTCCATCATACTTATGGGGGTTATTGGAATCACTAGAATTCTTCGAATTTAATGACACATTACTCTCACATGCAAACTTAGATGCCAATGCTCTGGTTAATTCTTGGTTTGGTAGAAATCCAAATTCAAAGTTGGCCCAGAAAACCCAAGAAGGTAAGTAATATCGCAGACTGGAAAGTAATATCTAAATAATGTTGTTACACGGTTTGTGATTTTAGTGACATTAGAGGTCGCGGAGGACGATCAATTTGAAAAAGAAGACTACGATCTCGCCGAGTTGATGTCAACCCGAATGGTGGATGACTACCAAAGACGCGAATTCAGCCCTAGCAATAAGCATGGACACCCGCATGTGCTAACCTTCCTTGACAACCTGTCATTGATAGATTGCAAGAAGAAGAGGTCAAAGCTAGAAGCAGAATTGATGACTGCTTTAGGAAACATTCAATTAAACACCGGGACCGATCAAGGGGTGAATGATCAAATGATCCAGTTTATAAGAATGTATCAAGTGCTGAACCAAAATCGAATCAGCCTATTGGAGAATATACTACCTCGTCTAAAAGATATGAAAATTGACAAAGAAACAGTGCACGAAACGTTCCGAGAAATGTGGGGTTCCCAGAAGCCGTGGCGAAAAATTTTCCCATCAGTCGTTTCTCGGTAAAGAAATTTGTTTAACCTCTTTACATGATTATAGTGTTAAATAATCCATTTGATCGTGCAGATGGGAAGCCTACCTAACAGTAATTGAGCGGTCAAAAGAATTACTAAACAAACGCCGCAAAGAACTTGAACCCGAGCTGATTATAGCTGAGAGGAAGTTAGCACAAATTCGGAAATACGGTGATAGTCAGATTTTAAAGCATTGCAAAGTGGTTGGAATGACGACAACTGGGGCTGCAAAATATTACGATATCTTGCAAAATTTGAACTCAAAAATTGGTTGGTAGAAATATAATCCACTACATTATAAACTAAGATTAAAATGATCACGTTATTATTTCACGAACTTGCAGTTATCGTAGAAGAGGCAGCAGAAGTTCAAGAGTCTCACATTGTCACATGTCTAACAAAAAGTTGCCAACATCTAATCCTAATTGGTAATTTTAAGAAATGACAATTAATCTAGTTTTTGAAATTGTGACAAGGTTTACCCTTTTCCTCTTCCCACTGTATTTAGGAGACCATCGCCAATTGAAACCAACTACGACAGTATATGACCTGTCAAAAACATACAAGCTGGATGTGTCCTTATTTGAGCGGATGATCAAAAATAAGTTGATGTCGTATAAACTAAAAGTATGTCTTTACTAGCCTTTCTATCATGAATTTTTATTTCTACTAATCGTTTTTATAACTTTATCAGGAACAACACAGAATGCGACCAGAGATAGTTGATCTCGTTCGTGGAACAATCTATCCAGAACTAACTGACGCTGCATCTGTCCTTAGTTATCCTGATATTCTTGGGATGATACAAAACCTGTTTTTCATTTCGCACGGAGAACTGGAAAATTGCGTGAGCTAAATTTATTAACAACCAAAGTTTATGAATATTCAGCATTATAATGATTTTTACAGGAGGCAGATTCTATGAGCAAGTCTAACGAATTCGAAGCCGATTATTTACTCGGACTTTGCAGATATCTCATCCATCAGGGATATTCGCCTTCGAAGATAACAGTGCTAGCTACATACACAGGTCAAATGTTTCTCTTAAAGGCAAAGTTTCGAGGAATGGATGCAACCACTGGGGTTAGGATAACATGCGTGGATAATTTCCAAGGGGAGGAAAATGACATAATTCTACTCTCCCTTGTACGAAGTAATGAAGAGGGAGCAGTAGGATTTTTGAAGGTGGAAAATCGAGTCTGTGTCGCACTATCGCGAGCGAAGTAAGTTTGAGTTTTAATTTATTAAATTCACAACCGTGATGTAATTTTTTTTCTATTTTATGTACCAGGCTAGGAATGTACATCGTTGGAAATATGGACATGCTCTCGCAAGGTAGCAAGATTTGGCCAAAAATTAAACAGAAGCTGGGTCCAGACAGGTTGGGAGACGGGCTTCCCATCATTTGCAGGAATCACAAAACTGTTGAAAAAATTTCGAGGGGAGTCGACTTTCACACCCGGGCGCCACGAGGAGGATGCACTCGCCGCTGCGAATCCGACCTTCCACTATGTAACCATAAATGTACATACGTGTGTCATATCGAGGATCCTTCGCACGCCAATGTCAAGTGTTTTGAAGACTGTGTAAAAACCTGTCCTGAAGAAGAAGCACATCCATGCAGGGATCGTTGTCATGTTGTGCCTTGCACTCCTTGTCGATACGATGTCACTCTGATCCTGACATGTGGACATGCAAAAGTCGTTTCCTGTGGAGATAGATGGGAAGAGCAAATCTGTAACGTAAAAGTTCAGAAGATCCTGCGATGCGGGCACGTAACTGCGCCCATTCCTTGCTTCACGGTATGTAGATTAATACCAATCCTAAGTTGAATTATTTCTCAGAACGGTTAAATTAATATTGGCTGATTTTCAGGATGAGTCAAAAATTCAATGTGAAGAATTAGTCGAAAAAATGCCGCCCTGCAACCAACACCTTACACCAATGGCTTGCTACATAAACGCAGAAAAATATGAATGTCAAGTCGAAGAGGTCAAATTATTACCCTGCGGACATACGAAGGGATTGAAATGTCACGAGGATGAGAGTGAAACTCGATGTAAGACACAAATCATAAAAAATCTACCGTGCGGCCATGACCAAATGGACGTTTGCTATTTATCTGTGGAAGAAGTAAAATGTCACAACAACGTGAAAAAAGTGCTTCCATGCAAGCATGAAGTGAGTATGATAAATTAATACTTGTGAAGTTTCTGGCTGTAAATCAAGGTACTCCTATTTCTTTCTTTCAGGTAACCATCCTTTGTAAAGATAAAGATAATGAGAACATTAAAACCATCTGCAGAAACAAGTGCACAGTAAGACTGGATTGTGGGCATGCTTGCCCCAGAACGTGTCATATAGAGGACGATCCTGACCATAAGAATTATAAGTGCACAAAGAAATGTGTTCGTGAGTGCAAGTCTGGTCATAAGTGTGCCACAGTGCACGAGTGCTTTAAAAAATGTCCTGTTTGCACTGTACCTGAGAAAAAGGACTTGCCATGCGGACACTCTGCAAAATTATCATGTCACGTAGATCCAGCAACGTATAAAAATTGTAAACAAGTCTGCAATCGAATACTTCAATGTGGTCATGAATGTGATAAAAATTGTGGCGAAAACTGTGGACCTTGCGAAGTACAATGACAATTTAAGGAGATTATCCAGGTCTGAATGTGCATAATATTGGTTTCGATTTATTCTGTATAGGTTCCAACACCACACACCGTTCCTGCCTGTGGGCATGTCAATGTCTTCTCGTGCAGTGAAATACCAGATCAATCAAAGTGTAAAACATTGGTTAAGTCGAGAAATAGATCGTCATGTGGTCATACTGTCAGTGTTCCTTGCAATGTTGCAAATACGCGTAAGTAAAATTTCTACATAGTCAGACCATACGAAAAACACAAAAATACCTAGTTAGTTGCCACTAAAAACCAGAAAACCAGTTCATAGAAAAAACTACCAAAACTTACTCATTCACTCTTGATGCTTAAATTTATTTTTGAGCGTGTTTAGACAATTTCGAGAAATCTAGTTTCGCATTTTTAAGTTGGATGAGTAGGTTTCGTTGAAATTATAACAGTTTTTTCTTTAACACGTTTCTTCCGCCTACCTAAGAATAAAATAAAACAGGCTTACACTAATATTACTTAATTTTTCTAGTATCACCCGACGAAGTTCTTGCCTACTGCGGACAAAAATGTGATTATACGTTTCCAGAAACGTATGGGGGTTGTGGTCACAAATGCAGCGGAACTTGTGGATCGTGTTCAGGGGGACGTTTCCACGTCAAATGTGATTCTCCCTGTGGCCGTTCTCTTGTCTGTGGACATGTGTATGATAAAAAAATGAATCTTTCAAACTTTTTATTGTAAACTATTCAACGTTTCTTGTTTATTTAGGTGCGAATTTCCATGTTCAAGTGAATGTCCGCCTTGTACAAAACCGTGCGGTATGAAATGCGAACATTCCGTATGTTCAAAAAGTTGTGGAAGACCTTGTTCCGTTTGCAGGGTTGGAATAATTTCAAAAAATGTAATACATATTTTTGTAGAGTTTTGCAATAATCGTATAACATTTATTGCAGGAACCTTGTTCTTGGAAATGTCCACATAAAGCATGTACAAAATTATGCGGGGAACAATGCGACCGAACCCCTTGTGATGAACCCTGCCCTAAAATTTTACCCAAGTGTGGACACCCATGTATCGGATTCTGTGGCGAGCCTTGCCCGCCACTCTGTCGAGAATGTGATTTAAACGAATTACTAGAATTTCAGCTACTGTATACAGAGGGTGAACCAGATTCTAGGTAAGGTAACAAGTGTAAAACTTGCCCCCTGTTAAATATGAAATTTATAAAATCAGATATTAATTTAATTAAAGATTTGTCTGGCTTCCGGATTGTGGTCACTGCTATGAAGCAATCGGATTTGAAAAATTCTTATCAGTGAAGACAAATGACGGTGGTGATGACGAAATTGGCGTCAAACGATGTCCCCGATGTCAAACTGTAATTCGCAATTGTCGCCGTTTCGGAAATATTCTGCATAAACTGTTCAGCGAAGTTAGAGAAGTTACTGAAAAAATTTTTGGAAATATGAAACACCTTCAACAAGTTCATGCAGGGTTGCTGAAAATAATTTCAAAACCAAAATGGGTCGCCCAAGTTCCTCAAGAGATGCAGGAATATGTGCTGAATTTACTGACGGAGAAAGTCCATAAAACTGGAATGTTTCGCGTGGATGCTGGGTCTTCTCGCATATTGAAATCTGTAAGCACTACATAATAATCTGCCAAACTGTAGGAATATCAATATTCATTAAAACAACTGATCATCACAAATTTCTATTGAATCACAGATTGACAGCCACCTTCTCAACAGCTTGGCCATTATTATACAAGTGGGTGACAAATTGTCGCGTTACTTAGAAAAAATTAAACTACAGAATCATACAGATGATCCTATAGTTATTAAATTTATGACAATATGCAACCGTTTATTCGACCAACTCATCCACCACCGAAAGCTTCCGTTGAGTCGATTTGAAACCACAAATTTAGAACAAGAGATGACTCGAATTATCCACTGTTACAAATTGTGCCGATTTCACCGGTACAAATCGCGTGATGATGTGAGCATCCTTTACGAACGAGTGGAAACAATCTTAGGCTCTTTTGAGCTTTATACGGTAGAAAGGCAGAAACGGTGTTTGGAGTGGTTGCAGGTAATTAATTGGTTAATTAACCAGACATCAGTATGAAACTATGTTGGTCATGTATTACCCAGAAATTGGAGGACATATGCCAAACGGGGCTCGGTATTTCGGACGGGGAACGAATAAAAATTCTGGCCGCTCTTGGAATGGGGAAAGGTCATTGGTTCAAGTGTCCGAATGGTCACATTTATTCGATTGGAGAGTGTGGCGGCGCAATGGAGACGGGCAAATGCAACGAGTGTGGAGCAGCTATTGGTTGGCAAAAAAATATATTACGGTCATCATATTTTTTTAGACATGTGATAATTTCATATTTAAATTTAAGAAAATTTTTAGGTGGTCAAAGCCACGCACTACTGGCGGATAATACATTAGCTACAGAAATGGATGGAGCCACCGCACCCGCCTGGCCGACAGCTTTGCAGCTATAAATTAATTATAATCTTTAAATAATTAAAGCATTCCGTTAGTCAATCAATATCTAAATGTAGCCAGCTCCATTATTGTGTCAGCAGTACGTACGTGCATCTCCGTAATTCAGAATGCTCGGTAGGTATAAAAGTAACTTTAAAATTCGATAATTATTCGATAATTATTATTATATTTCCATTCAATTTTAGATGAATTAGAAGTTAACTTTAAATTTAGAAAACTCTAGTACATATGTACATGCATGGTTATTGGAAATTTTGTAATAACCAAGATTCCAAAAATTCAGAATAAACAAAACAAAGAAACAGAAAGAATTTAAATAATTTAAACCTCCAATTTACGTAATTTTAATGAACATCGCATAGTAGTTTATAAGATACACGTATTTATGAAAAGGAATTGAAATTTGAAGCTGGACAGGGTGTGGCTTTAATGTTGTTTTTTAAATTATCTTTGTCTTGCGATCTTATTTCACTCTGCGGATCGAAATTACAAGTAATGATGTCGTGCATGTACACCAAGGAGCAAAATTGTTCGGGTAAGGGAACCTCGAAATTATACTAAAGGCGTAACTAACGGAGATATAGCTTTCAAATCTTTTGGAGTTTATGCACCCTATAGTAGTCTTTAAGTAGTATTAAGCTTATTTTTTTTAAAGCTCAAATTTTCGTATAAACCACATACTTAATAAGTAGTGAAAACAAGAAACAAAGAGAGCAAAATTAATCGGAGTTTTTTTTCAGAAAACGCTCATGTTTATAAAGATCACACATAAATATCAATAAACCTACATTACATTCTTCTTAATTTTGCAAATTTTAAACCTGCAAGTTCGTGGGAATATTCTCGCTTATCATTGTTGTACCCGGCCTCGAAATGAGAATGAGAAAGTTAATTAAAATTGGAAGAGGATGCAATGTGAAAATTTCAAAATACTTTTTATCTTATCCCCTTCTGTTCTCTCCATGGTTAAAAAACATAAAAAGATATAAGAACAACTAGAAATATTCAGTAGTCAAGAACAATGTCGAAGTTTTCATGCAAAGTAGAGCAAGCAATCGTTGGGAAGTTAACGCCCCAGGAACCAAAATTATTATTAGATTTGTAGAAAGCACGATTACCCTACCCGGCGTAAAAGCTCTTCAAAGTGCCAAACTTTATGACCAAAGTGCTCAAAAAAAGACCTGACCGTTTTGTAGAGAAAGTAGCGATTTAATATCAAATTTAAATTTGCTAAAATTGAGTCAAATTCTCTTAATTTTCAGTACACCAAATAGATTTAGATTGGTTTGCTTTTTGCCCTTAAACTTGCCAATATGTTGCACTCTCGAATGCGGCCAGTGTAATGAATTCACATTTTGTAACTTAAAATACATATATATTTAGTGCCCCAACATCCAGTCAACTTCGTTCATAGTATATCTTAATTCAAATTGTGGTTTTTCTATAATTAAAATAAACCGTTGTAACGTTAGAAGTAGTTCACCCTGTAAATTACAGACTGTAATAATGATTTTGGTATAATTGTGCAACAATGGTGCAGGATAAGCGGATAAAATAGATACACAAATTGTGTAACACAATTTTGTTTTAATTTTCCATTAATGATGCAGGATAGTCGGACAAAAGATATACATAATTATGATATAATTTTGCACCAATGGTGAAAATTAATCGATTAAAATGAATCCTTAATTTTGATATATAATCTCAAAATCTCAACAAACTTGACGTAAAAAATATAGTAATTTGTTCCGGTTTTTCTGCACTGTTGGTGCC
Source organism: Folsomia candida (assembly GCF_002217175.1). Taxonomy (NCBI): domain Eukaryota; kingdom Metazoa; phylum Arthropoda; class Collembola; order Entomobryomorpha; family Isotomidae; genus Folsomia; species Folsomia candida. The sequence goes on from NW_019091197.1 coordinate 5,594,822, forward strand.
TTTTGCATCTACTCCCTCAATTGTTTTGCACGATTTCGACTTCCAGATTGTTCGATATCAATGATGCTGCAAAGTAATTTAAAAATGGTAGTGTTCCATTTTAATTAGCATCAATTGATGAAAAAACTCGTTAGCACACAGACAGACAGACGGACAAGAGGAATTCAATAGCTCCTCTGCTACGCTGGGGAGCTATAAAATAAAAATTATCATTACTAAACTGTACATAAAATTTTGACGATTCATTACTGTCACGTAAGAAACATCACAAATCGATTTGGTACAGAAACAAAAGCAACACGACAAAATCAACAGTAGTAAAAATATTACCGGTTAATAAAAACTTTACACCGAAATTGTGTTAACTTTTACTCGCTCTTGTATTAAATCATCTCTACATTGTGCATGTTTTGTTAGGGGGGAATTGAATACTATATCCCTTCAGTGCTAACTTTTACAAAATATTATTATATATCGTTATAGTGCTGGTATTGTTTCTAATCAATTCCAAGTTGTAATGATTTAATTGCAAATACGGTAGGGTCAAAGATGCACTCCGCCCGGTAATGATTTGGTAACGATTTTTGCTAAGAGTGCAAAGAAATCCTCTTCACATACAAAATTATCATGCTTCTTACATACATAAACCTGACTAGGGATGCAACGAGTCCGAAATTTTGAAACCGAGTCGAGTTCGAGTACTCGGCCAAATTTTGGACCGAGTACTCGAACTCGGTTGAGTTCGAGTACTCGGTGAAACTCGGTCATCGAGCGCTCGAAAAACCGAGTTAAATCTTACTCTCACCCGAAAATACGGCAATCATAACGTTCATTTTCACTCATTGACAACTTACCCAAAGGAAAACGTCGTTAATGCAAAAATTTATACTAAAAACAGCAAAATAATTATTTTTGTACCCTCTTTTTATAAGAGATCAAAATTTGGAGTAGTGTTATACATTTTCATCTTCCATTTCTCTTATTTTACTAGAAAATGATAATAGCAAAACTCGGCCGAGTACCAAAAAAACTCGGCCGAGTTCGAGTCCACCAAAAATACACAGAGTTCACCGAGTACCGAGTCCAACCGAGTACTCGTTGCATCCCTAAACCTGACCATATTATTCTACAAGATTATAGCCTTACGGTGCACCGTAAGGCTAATAAGGTCCAATATATTGGACCTCTCATGGTAAAATTTTTCAAATTAAAATATTCACTGGTTCAAGAATTACAGCCAATTTTTATCTCGAACTCGCGCAAAAATTACCCGAGAGATACATTTGGGCCACCTTTCAAGTATTGACATAAAGTGCGAATTTTGTTTAATTTATACCTAATGAACTTAATTTTTGACTAAAAAAAATCACGCATAGTTACGAATGATAAATTCTAGAAATACATAATTCCTTATTCAGACAAAATTAAAATGTTAAGGTTTATTACCCCAGGTTTTTTAATAAAATAATTGTATGTACAATTTAAGAAACTTAAGTAATACATTAACATAAATAACAAGCAACTTAAGCGAATTTTGTGTATATGCACATACAAAAAAATTCGTGATTTGAATGACATATTTGAGAAGCCATCTAATAATGTCCCCGGTGGGGCCGATTCCTGAATGACTCTCGCGTTGATGTTACTCCTGGCTTAGATGTTGTTGAGCGTACCCGTTGAACAGGGCGACTGGATGGCTTGCTAGTTGTCGCCATTGTCGTTGTGCACGTCATCACCTTGATCACAGGTACCTTCTTTTTAGTCGTCAAGGCAATATCCTCTTGGGGCGCTACCTCGCTAGCTAATTTATCCCTCCATTTATCCCCTCCTCCGCAACATCGTTTAAACCAAAATATCACATTCCATTTCACACCGAGCCATTGAATAGTTTTCTTCTTCTTCTCCAAATGACACCACACCCGCCCATCGGAGCCGGACCAGCAGTGTGACGAATTTGTTAATTGACCACAAATGGGAGTTATGTCATACGAGCGACCATTCCTATTTAGGCATGAGTACACCACGTCACTCGCACTTACCCTTTTGTACTCTGCAAGGTCATCCGATTCTATTTTAGCGCGATGGTCAAAGTTAATTGGTAAAACTTCTCTGAATATTGATTGATCATCACCGCAACAGTTTTTAAATTTCTCGAGAACAGATTGCCCTTCTATTTGGCAAGTTACTTTGTTTTTGTAACGTAAACAATTCAGTCCAGACGTTACATTGTCCTCTCGGGAAGTACCATCTGTTTGAATTTTTATCGAGCAGTTCAGAGATTTTGTATCGTTTGTCTCGTACGTCCCATTTGAAATGGTTTGACAGCCCCATTGCTCAATTTGAGAACAATCTAAATTCCTCGCCAGCACAATTTCATGGACCAGCTTCGATTTTATGTCAGCATCCAAGTAGTCAATTATGTTATTGTAAGCCGTAAAAATATCTTTGCTTTTAGTTGACCCATTTTTACCACAGCAACCCTCAAAAGAACTCGTGTTAAGGGACGAGTCTCCGAGAAGACACCAGTCTGGGTTTGACCTGTAGTAACCCCAACCGTCAAAATGCTTGTCGAAGCAGGCAGATGTTTCTTCGTCTCCGGAATTACATCTCCACCAGGTCTGAGCTAGAAAGGAAAATCAGTTTGCCAAGATATCCGGTCAAACGAAATAGTTAAATTAGATGGCTAAAATTAAACTGGACTTGAGTCCGAGATAATAGATATTCTGAATTACCAAAACAGTCCATGCTCCCCCAAGTATAAAATATAATCCAAATAACTGGTAATCTAAAAGTACCCATCTTGGCGGCAGGAATAATGAGAAAATTCTTCCTTCTCAAAATTATATCTTAAGAAAGTTGGTAATATAAACTCAAGTAGTAAGTAGGCAGGAAGCATGTGATCCTTAATACTTTGGCGTCGTGCTTTTAAAACCAAATTAGCAACCATTCACAATTAAAAGAGAACACAATACCCTGTCAAAGTTATATAGCTTACATAAGTATTTAGTTTTCAGCTTTAACGTTACTCAATGCCAGTTATTGATGTCATATCCTTTTTATCAAGGTTTCGGGTGACATTGACAAGTGACATTAAGTGACTGACATTAAGTGACAATAACCGGTTGTTGTCACTTGACATTTAGTGACACTAAGTGACACGTGACATCAAGTCATAAATTGGTGAATATGAGATAGAAGTAAACGATAGAAGATAGATGAACTTAAATAGATAGAGGTAACTTAAACTTCGTGGATTGATGCAACAGCTTCTTATTGTGATCCATTAGTGCCTTTAATTAAAAATAAACCGTTGCAAACGAAATGTCGCAAAGGGGTGAAAACACACGTAAATGTCCTTGTGGCACACCCACATCGTCTTTCAATAATTTCCCTAATTGTCTCACATTACCCCACGTCTCATTTCGCCCCGTGTCGACATAACTCCCGCCTACTTTGAACGTACACGACTATGCCTTTCGATAGACACCTCACATGACATAATTCAGTTTGTCGACATGGCGTCGTCTACACGGTCATCGTACGTCAAAATGATGACGATTTTTGAAATCCCCGCCCCAAAATACGTCTAAAACGGTCAACTCAAAAAATTTCGACATTTTCGACATGTGGCGTCGTCTACACGGTCACACGGTCATCGTACGTCAAAAACATGTCGATTTTGGAAATCCCCGTCCCAAAATACGTCTAAAACCGTCGAAACAAAAAATTCGACACCTATTCGACACGGCGTCGTCGCCATGGCGCCGTGACCTTAATACCGACAACGCCCATATTCGAACTCATCCGTAATTTAAAAATTAGAAATACTTTGGCGAAAACCGCATCTCGATATTCGCATCCGTTCTAAAGTTATCGTGGATACGGACGGACAGACGGACGGACAGACAAGACATTCCCATAAAGGGGTTTTCACCCCTTAATAAACCGTGAAAATGAATGTACATAAGTTCGTGTATATAATTGGCACAGGTACAAATTGACACAGGCGCAACGCAATACCAACAGTATTCCATATCCAATAGTTAATTCCATTTTTACAAGATAAGTTTTACCTATCTGATCTACGTCCCCACAATATAACTTCAAATATAAAATATACAATTATTTAATTTGTTATGAGAAACGATGAATTTTTAACAAATTTTGCCTTGAGCAAAACCGACTGTGATGAAAAATCTCATGATCCGCGTTGATTTCCCTCTCATTTTCCCACAATATTTGGCTTAATGTCACTTGTCACTTAATGTCGGTTATTGTCACTTAATGTCAATGTCATGACATTAGGCCTCCAAAAGTGGCATTAACGAAACCCTGCTTTTTATTACATAATGAACGCACTTTAGCAATCAGGGATTGTGTAAGATTTTATTATAAGCCCAAAAATATATCGTACCAGATTGCTATAGATTTAAGAATATATATATAATATATATATTTGCTATATATATATTGCTAAAAATATATATTGCTATAACCACATGTGGAACTGTGCAAAGTTACACTAGGGCCCGGAGATTAATTTGCATAGGTCCAATCCCACTTTCACACATGTGGATCAGCCTTTCCTTTCAGCCATCCAGAACCTGCGAGCTGACACCATTTTAGAAGAATTTTAATGCAATTGAACAATAAAGAGTATTATATTAACCGGGTGACTCAGAATTCAAAAGTTTGTGGTCTTTACATATAAAAAATAAATCACCACCAATACTTTTGGCAACCTTGTTTATGAAATTTTTACAGTTTTTTTTAATTTCCCGCGAAAGGAGTCAGATTTTCAAATTCTGTTTAATGTACTTTCTAGCCCACTAGTTTGGCTGTAAACCATAGCCAGGATTTATTCCATGGATATCCCTTGGCGATGATATCTTAAACGGTACCGAGAGACAAATACACCACCAATACTTATGACAACCCATTGTACCTAGCAAAATGTATGTATGTGATAGTATGTAAATGTGTGGATGTAAATAAATATGTGTAATCCCGGACCAGCCACGCTCTATCGGACTATTTGTAGGGAAGTACGTAAATTCAGTTAATTTATCAACTGATATATGTAGTATGCATGAATTCATGCAGGCAAATTAAAGGTGATCGACAAACATTTAAATACAATTACATAATTTATTTATTTCGCAATTATCCACAATTTCAAACGCTGAATATTTATAACATTAGATTGAATTTTGTAGAAATTTCTTCATTCTCGATTTAAGTGTAGTTATAGTCCGGGGAGCATTTTTGCATACAATTTTGCTCGATACGGCAATTCACGTTGTTATAAACTGCATGAAGAAAAAACCCAAATGTTACATATGTACCTTAACTAAAACAAATGCACTCTTTTTAACTTACCGTCGTCACATGCCATCATTGGGTAACATACGGTATAACAACCTGCATCCGAAGGCCAGGCGTAGAAAATGCAACCAATAAGTACGATCAGGTAAAATGTAGTTATCGGTGACATGTCGTGAATTTTGGAGCTGTGGAATATTGTCCTAAGTATTTGCTCAAACTATTTTACAACAGTGGCCCCGCAGTTGTCCAGTATTTATATTCACGACGCAATAAAATACAGACGCAGATTGAAAGTTTTATTACTTATATAATTTATTAAACGGCGGATTACATAATAAATTTACAGAATCATTTACAATTTACTCTTCATAATAAAATCATAAAACATTAATGAGGTTTATACCAAAATAAATTTGTTTGCAGTTACAACGCACATGGTTAAAGCCTCGAGTTACATAAGCTATTTCAAGTCACGGTAAACACGCAATGGAATAAAATACTTTACCATTCAATCTCCCAAAATTATACAAATTTGGTATGTCTGACTATGCGGTGTCTTTGATCCATTGTAAGTGTGCTGTGTGTAATACGTATATGATGGTCGGTCTTTTTACTAATTGAGATAGCTATTCAAAAGAGTCATAGCAATGTGCATAAATATGTAAAAACTTCCAACATCTCTTATCTACAAATTTGCGTCAACACGGACATATTTATCAACATTTTTTAAGAACTTGTCAGTTAAAGTGAAGTAAGTATTTACCTTTCAGAATCTCCGACATTGCTAAATACCTATTTAAATATTTATTGAATGGGTTGGGCTGAGACGAAATTTCACCATATTTCCCATCCTCAATGTTACATTTTCTAGATCTATTCTCTATTTAGTGTCATGGTTTTAAACCAGTTTTTGTTAAACTGATATCCATTTACACTAAATAAAGGCCGAAATGAAATGAAATGAAATAGATAATTAAACATATTTGCCTGACGAACTTATTACACTCAAGCCATCACCCAACCTGTAATATGTATGCTATTGACTTTTTTAATACTTTTATAACCAAATAATCTTATAAGCCAAATGTGCACACATTATTACATAATTAATCTGAAAACAACCAGTATTAATTTACATACATATTTGTAACACATACCTTCATGAAATTGGGAGCGTTTTACATTCTAAGCTGGGACTATGAGTCCGTGATAATTTTTATAGTAATCGATTATCAAATTGAACAACGTGTCCATCTCCTTCTTTGTTAACGCGTATAGGGATGTACAGATTCTGTGGTGGAAGTGTAATTTGTGATTAGAATTATCAAAAATAATTCTCCGCACAATGCAATTAGACAATTCTACAATACATAAAAATGTAATATTTAGTTCTTTTTAACACCACCTCCGACTGAGTAAATAACAAGAATACCCTTGTTATTCATAAATAAATACATTAATACCTATTTACATACATTCATGTGACTTTTTGGGCTGCATTTTTTTCTTTCCTTTCAAATTTAATATAACGCAATAGCATAATAAATAGTTTTCATCAAACCTTAATGTAATATGTGACGTAGCTACAATAATGAAATTATTTATTCTAATGTTTTAAAATATTATTTATTTCCTCATTTGAAGTATTGACATCAATAAAAATTAAATGACAATTAAATAAAGAAACCACAGCGAAGAAAGGAAACATACGAATTTAACTATTTGCGTGCATTAACTAATGCCATAATTTAATTTACATTATAGGCTTAGCCAGAGTAAATTAAAAGCAGGTTTTGTATATAGTTATGGAAATCCGCGGATGTCCAATCCGACCAGTTACTATAACATGGATCGGATTCATGTTATAGTAAATGGACGGATCAAAAAATCTGTCGGATCGGATAGGATCTGATTTGTACTGCTGGCTCGGATCTACTAACACTAGTATAATTAGCAATTGGGTGAATAAAATAATAAAATTTATCCTGATCAATTATAAAAATGACATTCTGCTTCAATTTTCTGTCGCATTAATAAATAATTATGCCATATATCTTACAATTAGTTCTAAAATACACAAAATGCTATGGCATAATAAATATGTAAAACCTACCATGCTCTGGTTACAACAATAAGCCACATCAATATCAAAAAGGCTCCAACATTTTCAAGCCTGCACAAAAATATATGTATACATCCTTTATTGGCTTCCTGTTACTTTAATTTGTATCACTGAACTCGACTAATGCACACTTATTTCTTATTCCCAATAACTTTTGTCTTAAACACGACTTCTCCGAAAAAACTAATCAACGATAAAATGATCCATATTCCAAACAAGGCAAACACGGAAATCAAATCAGTCAGAGAGAAACGTTCAATTCCGTTCTTCCTTCGCCGAGGATCCTGTCCATGCAAAATGTAGTCTACACTAGCGAGTGGAATATCCTTGGACAAATCTTCTTTAAATAGTCCAATCCCATTTTTCAAGTCGTAATGAAAGTAATGTTTATCATAATTCACATGCCACCATTCGAATATACCCGACTCATATAATGCAGCCACAATGGGAGAAATCATTTGCTGTGAAAACTGTTTCCTGATTCGTAAACAATTCCGACTTTTGAACTCATCAAAAGGTGGACTTTTTTGGATAATTCGATCACTGAAACCCCGGAATAGGAGACCCCCATATACAACGTCCAACTGCCATGTAGCACCAATCAGGATAAAACTCCTCGGAATGGACAACTTCCCCTCGTTGGTGGCGATTGGAGACCCGTCAAGCACAAATTTTATCGGGTTTTGGTTTTGGTCATGCCGAATTAGATGCATTCTCTCGACCAGGTGTTGATACTGGTTATTCCCTTGGGCAAGTTTTTCTAGCTGGAGAATCAAAACGCTTACGGATTTATTACCGCGAGCCATATATGACATTGAAAAAACTTCTAGCGGAGATATTGCCAAGGAAGCCAGATCAGAGAAAAGGGCAGGGACTGGCTTCGATGTAAGATTGGTTATCAGGACGCCTTTATAGCCATTGATTACAATAGTCAGCATTAGTATCCAGGAGATACTCATAATAGCAGAGGCTGATTTCCCGACGGGAAATGTTTTTTTACCCGTACCTAGAACCTTACTGAAAGTCATGCCCTGCTCGAAGAGTGTACCAAACAGATGGAATACCCACGTCTTGAAGATGTCTGCTGCTATAGGCGAATTTAAGGCTCCCTTCCCCGATTTTGCTAGTAGTTTCAGCACACCTGTTAAGATTCCTGCAAGTAGGGGAATACATGCTAATATAATTGTCCATGTTATCCCGTCCAACGGTTTTGAGAAAATTAGCAACGCGTCTAACTCCTCAACAATGAAGTAATTATAAGAGTTGAACAGGATGGCGTAAGCTGGCCACTCAAACAAGTCTAAGTTGCCGATGCCGAGGAAGTCACTATCGAACTCGCCGTAAGCTTCTTCTTCCCTCTCGGCAGTTGGAGTTGATACACTCGCATTTAATCTTATCTGCAACTCTGCCAGCGTGCACTGGTTCCACCTTTGAAAGTTCCAAGGCTTCGTAACATCCGCATAATTCCCACAACCTGCAGATCAATGTGGTTCAACTCATAATTAATTAACGTATAATGTATCAAATTTACGATTTGTAGTACCAATATCTTGTGGTAAATTTCTCCCTGAGAAATGTTTAGTCCATCCGTTTCCTCGGCTTTTTATGTAGCGCTGATTCATGTTCTTATTCGCAGTATACCACACGTGTTCCAGTCCAGGTATCGTTGTTGATCCAAATACTGGTAGATCTATGTGGTGTGCAGAAGTCAAACTTAGCATGCTCAATTTCCACTTTTCATTATGCCAATCTGCATGGATGAACCTAGTTGCAAAATTAATTTTGAATAGTTTCAAATCGTCAATGTACGACGTAGGGGTCCCATAAGTGACAAGAATAACAAATGTGGGCCCGTACTTCCAAAATAGGGCAAAGGCTAGGTTCAGATCTATGTTTGGTAGAATTTTTGTCGGCATAATAAATAAAATGACGTGGCAGGTTAAAAATTTCCTTGGGTTCGGGTAGCTTATCTGGGTCGTTGTTTGTCTAGCCTGATCCTGTGTCTGGATCGTACTTGGATTTGTCCCAAGACAGCTAAAGGTATCAGTGTCCTCAGTGTTATTATTTTGCATTCTAATAAATCGTAAAGAACAACCACCGAATGCGCCATTGTCTAAAAAACGAAGGGTGGACTTTTTCAATGATGGAAAAGTTGCGACCATTTTGAACAAAGCCAAAGCAAAATAAAATTTAAGGACAAAATTTGTATCCATTTTGAAACCCTCCTATTCCAGTACTGCCCGCAAGCAAACTAAACAAGGAGAGAATCAACACCCGACGTTTAAAACTAGGTCAAACTAAGCTTAAGTTAAGGTTTAGAGGTCGCTTTACGTCCGCATTAAAATTTAAATTGGGCCATGAGACATAGCCTATGCGTACAAATGGGAAATTGACCTTCATAGACAGACGGTCTCATTATTTCTTCCTCCACTTAGAGGTCTGGAAATAAATAGGTCATTTAATTAGTACTCTTCGTGTTATGTAGAATCTCATTTATTTCAAATGACATACTTGTAAATATATGTGATTTTTTAGGCAGGTTGACACATAAGACTCTTATGATAAGAGACAGTTCCTAATTTGATTATCTATATTATAATTTCGAAAAGTCCGTCCCGTGAAATTTTCCGTGACATTTCTGCATTCTGATTGGCTGTTGGCATTCTAGCTGAACCAATCAGAGAACGGATTCGATTTTTGATTACGCTTCTGATTCCCATTCCCATTCCCATTCTCATTCTCATTCCCATTCTCATTCTCATTCCCATTCTCATTCCCATTCTCATTCCCATTCTCATTCCCATTCTCATTCCCATTCTCATTCTCATTCCCATTCTCATTCTCATTCCCATTCTCACTCTCATTCCCATTCTCACTCTCATTCCCATTCTCACTCTCATTCCCATTCTCATTCCCATTCTCATTCTCATTCTCATTCTCATTCTCATTCTCATTCCCATTCCCATTCTCATTCCCATTCCCATTCTCATTCTCATTCCCATTCTCATTCTCATTCTCATTCTCATTCTCATTCCCATTCCCATTCCCATTCTCATTCCCATTCTCATTCTCATTCCCATTCTCATTCCCATTCTCATTCTCATTCCCATTCTCATTTCCATTCTCATTCCCATTCTCATTCTCATTCCCATTCTCATTTCCATTCTCATTCCCATTCTCATTCTCATTCCCATTCTCATTTCCATTCTCATTCTCATTCCCATTCTCATTCCCATTCTCATTCCCATTCTCATTCTCATTCCCATTCTCATTCCCATTCTCATTCTCAATCCCATTCTCATTCCCATTCTCATTCACATTCTCATTCTCATTCTCATTCCCATTCCCATTCCCATTCCCATTCTCATTCTCATTCCCATTCTCATTCCCATTCTCATTCTCATTCTCATTCCCATTCTCATTCCCATTCTCATTCCCATTCTCATTCCCATTCTCATTCCCATTCTCATTCTCATTCCCATTCCCATTCTCATTCTCATTCCCATTCTCATTCCCATTCTCATTCCCATTCTCATTCCCATTCCCATTCTCATTCTCATTCTCATTCCCATTCTCATTCCCATTCTCATTCTCATTCTCATTCCCATTCTCATTCTCATTCCCACTCTCATTCCCATTCTCATTCCCATTCCCATTCTCATTCTCATTCTGATTGTCATTCTCATTCTTTTGCGCATGATGAATTGAAAGTGCCACCGCACAAAATTTATTCAGCAACGTCAAAAAAATTCCCTAGCAACCTTTAAAAACTACCTTAACAAAGTCAAAAAACTTCCCTAGCAACCTTAAAAAATACATTGGCAACGTTAAAAAAAATGCTCTAACAACGTCAAAAATATCTTAGCAACGTTAAAAAAATTCCTTAGCAACGTTAAAAAACTACCTTAGCAACGTCAAAAAAATTCAATAGCAACCTCAAAAAATTCCTTAGCAACGTAAAAAAAATCCCTAGCAACCTTAAAAAATACCTTAGCATTACTTAGCAACGTCAAAAAAATTCCCGAGCAACCTTGAAAAACTACCTTAGCAACGTAAAAAAAATCCCTAGCAAAGTCAAAAAATTTCCTCAGCAACCTTAAAAAAATTCCCTAGCAATGTCAAAAAAAATTAATATTGTTGTGACCCCATTATTCAATTATTTGTGCTCTTATTTAACGCCGTAATTCTAATTTTCGTGGAGGCCAGTCAACTGCATAACGCTCTAATTTGATTTTGTTACATTACTGTTAAACAAAATGTGGCCCGTCTTTAAGGCGGGCTTATAGGCTAGTTTATTTATATTTTACACACTTTTTAAAAACTGTTTTTCCTCAATTAATCATTGATTGAATGATTGATTGATTGAGGCTTTATTCATGTGTCTGACAAATTCACAGTAATTAAACCATTCTCTTCCATAAGTGACACTATGCAATAAACAAATTTGTATGAATATTTAATATAACTATATACATAAAAGAAAACATAAAAAAACGTAAAAAATCGGTTGAGAAAAAGTAGCATATATGGACTGGGCTAATACATTGAACAAAATCAAATTGTAACCAGAATAGGAATCCGAAATAAGAGACACGTTACCCAAATCCATAATTCTCAAGTATATCAAAAAATTCACTAAAATTAAAATCAAAATTGAACATGTCATTTGTCTTTGCAAACATAAAAATTTGATTACGAAGTGGGTTCAACAATTTCAATAATCTCTGCAAAAGTTTTTCATAATTAATGGGACTGTGAATAGGGGGAACCTTAAGATTGCAGCGAAAACTAGGAACGCAGGTAGGACAGGCCCAGCTTTATGTACGTAAAATGTTGAAAAATGAGGAATCAGAGATTGTTATATTACATTTGAACCTATGAAAAAAGTTTAAACAGTGAAGTACACCGACATTGTGAACATTGAGATTAAGGGTGTAGCATACATGACATTGTAACGAGTATCATTATGTAAACAGTTCTCCGTAATGTCGATGATTTCTTGACCGCAGAGGTGACACTCAGGTCTTGATTCATCGTCCTCGTCGTCGTCCCAATTTAGATTAGCCACTCTAATTTTGTCATCGTGGACGACGATTACATTTGTTGTAGGAAAAGCAAGGTGAATAAACTTTTCTTCATCCATGGCGCCAGGCAAAAGGGGAAGAGGGGGGGGGGGCGTCGTTTAGCGGACGAAGTGATAGGTGGTGAGGAATTGTGATGGAATCGACGCACTATGGCACGGGCAAGGCAATGTTTAGCAGAAATTCAAAAAACAAATTATTTTACTTTTTCCTAGTTTTATCGGTTGCCGGAATTGTATGTAAAATGTAGGCTGATTTGGATCACGTGGGGCTAGTATAGCGCGATTTGAAAATCGAATTTAACACGGAGGTGAATGGAGGGAACTTTCATTACCCCATAACAAGCCATAACAAGCCTGAATTTGAAAGTGGGCATATTATCTTATAGTCCATGCCCAGTACTAACATTTGCCTTGCGATCTTCTGCGATATCCTTTCTGCACTCTCATACCAACCGTTCAAATCTTGGTAGTCTAATTGTCTGGAATTTGACAAATAGGGTTACCTTAAAATTCTACCAGGCCCCAATCATAACCACCTGCAAAATAGGAATTAGTTATTAGTTATAAGTAAGGTTTACTTATTGGATTTATTTGAAATTTAATCTAATATAAATATGACCACACCCACTAGACCACAAAACCTCGCGCTGGAAATTCTGTCAAATATGGAGCTTGAATCTGGAGTAGGGTTCTACAATGTCAAGAAGTAAATGTCGTGTCATGTTATATTGTTCATGTCGTGTCATATTTGTCATAAATGTCTGACATTGACATAATCGATAAATGTCTGACAAATGCGACAAATATGACATATGGGTTACTCCACGAGTTATGGTAATGGACCCGATGTCGAAAATCGATTTTCTTGAAATCCAATAAAATACACTTTAGAGTCCAACTTGTTCCACAAAAAATTTCTAACACCACCGTTTTCAAGATTTTCTACATCCACGATTAGAAAGCCATATTGTGTCTGTGCCACATCCAGAAGACAACTGCGTAAAAAATGCTTGTGTTCTGGAAATATCTGGGAGTTTAAGTACTCTATTGAACGCCAATTCCTCTTATTTGGGAAAAGGATAAATACGTTCGCCTGGCTTGTCGCTACGCTGAAATTCTTTGGGTACAATGTCTGCAGAGCAATAATTGTAGCTCCTCGGTACACGTGGTGAGTAAATTTAGTCACAATCTCATTCAGTAGTTTGTAACTTTCATCGATAAGCGCTGCATTTCGTCGTCGATAAGTAAAAGGATTTTATCCGTAGAGTCGTGTGAAATTCTTGGAATCTCTTTGACAAACTCAACTTCAGGGTTTTCATTGATAAAATCTGTAAATTGTCCCATTGGGCCGTCGAACACAAATATTGTTCCTGTAATCGGGTCTTTGAAAATTTCGTGTCTTTTCTGGCAAATTAACTTCAGCAGGCTGGTCTTTCCAGCATTTGACTTTGATACCATAAAGATGTTACTAGGCAGAGATATCCTGCAATCATATATCTTGCTTATTGCCTCCATGTTCTCCAATAAATGAAATCTTTGGTGCCGAGCTGTCAGGTTTTGTACTAGTGATTATTAAGAACACTAGTTTAGCCAAAAAGGTGACTAGGTTATTAGATAGTGGCCATGACAAAGAGTTGAATTTCCGTCGGGCAGCAAGTAGCGGCGAACATCAAGCGTAGTTGATGCTGAAAATTGAATGGCACTATTTTCTATGGAACAACAGGTTGGTTGAGGAACAATTGTCAGGCCGTCGCTGCGCAAGCGCTTGCGGAAGAGGTCGTGCCGTATCCTTGCCTTGACTTGTGGAGGTAGATTCTCAGTGTCATAATCACTGTTTAGAACTAGTTTACACATTTCACAGATAAATGTGAATGAGGATCGGCACATTTGACACGGCAATAGCAAGCTTGTCTTGCGGGGTTTAATTGAAACATATTCAAGAATTTGTGAGTGTACAAACTTCCATTTAAGTGGTGTCATGGCGTTCTCTGTTGGGTGGTAAAGCGGATGGTTTATTGGCAAGGTAGTAAAGTCCATCATTTCACGAATTTTATTAAAGTGATTGTACAAGCTCTCTGACGAGCCAACAAACTTGTATGTCAATTCGTCAATGTTGCAGCCTATTAATTGTAAGTTTGGAAAATTTGACATGAACTTATCATGGGATTTATACAGTTCTACAATTGAATGCTGTAATATAGCGAACGTGGCAATAACACTATATCCATAAAAAGCCTTGTCCTTCTTAAATGTAAACAGATTGGTGCTGGAGTTAATTGTCTCTACATTTTGGAACGATGAACTGGATCCAGCAATTATACATTCTTCTCTAGTCTTGCACACTTTCACTCTTTCTTGGTTCCCCGTATTACTGTAGAGATACCCCCACAACGATACGACTGACTTTTTAGTAAACAATTCCCCAATTGCATCCGAATTAGCTTTACAGTCTCTTCTTAAATTTATCATGTGGTCGATGTGAGAAGCAAGCCAATTTGATTGCTTGTAAATTATTCCTGAATGGACATGTACCAGCTGGACCTTCTTTTCCAAAAGATATTTCAAGTGTCGGTGGAGTAGCACTACTTTTGACTTGTTGCACAAATCTACAGACACTCGAGGCGCTTTAAGGGGGTCGTAAGATGTTTTGCAAATTTACAAGTATTTTATGAGTTGGGGTGGAGAAACTTCAAGAGGAGAAATTACTCTCTTTCGTGGGCAGAGTGGTAAAGCATTTGTCTGATTTTTAATCTCCTTTACATCAATTAGGGAAACTTCCAAAATTAGTCCGTCTGATCCAAAATCTGGAAAATTTAAATAATCGATCCCAATTAGTTCTTGATCACTTAAGTACCTATACCCCTCTTGTGGTAATGGGAGACGGCAACATCCAGGGAAAGCAGAGTTGCTGTCCACACTAAATATGATTGTGTTTGGAGAAGCAGAGCAAAATTTGTAGTTGGAACAACTAATTCTCGTAATATTATTTTCTTGTATCCAATTAATTATTCTCTCGTTTTTAAAATTGTGCTGAACGTTAAATTCATTTTGACTCCTCGTAAAAGTGCAACATATTGATCAAGTACTGATATTATATCAACCCTAATTATCTCGTATGGGTCCATAAAATTTAAAATATTTTCAAAATTGTGGTGGTTATATTTATAAGTAAAACTATTTACGCCTCCATTACTGGTGATGACCGGAGAACCAAATAAACCAGCTTGCAGATTATCTGGGACAGTTGGCTGATGTAGAGAGGGGGTGTGGTTGGCTCCTCCTCCCTGTTGTTGAGTACACGTTCGCTTGTCAATGGAAAGCTGCGGTTCTGATGTTTCTAATCCACATTTTTGGCACTGATGGGTAGCAAATAAATGCTGCAAGTAATTTGCTACTGTAGAAAATCCTTGGTTGCATTCTGAGAAACTACACATAAAAACTCTCCCAACTGGTTCAGTTCGTCGTCTTGGGTTGAAAATTGTATGTATCGTTGGCACGTTTGTCATTTTAACTCCACTTTCCTTTATAAATAAAATTGCAATGCTCTATGCATTTCCAAACATGTTTTTCAAAATATAGTACATTTCGGACCGTCTCATAAAGGCGGACGATCCCCCAAACTCGTATCCAATTTTTTCCATTGCATTTGCAAACTTGTCGGGAATTACGTATCTTCTGCTGAGTACATTTTGGTTCACCGCAAATTTGAAGAGTTCATGTGGAATTGGAGTATTTTTTAATGCATTGACTATGAACCTTGGTTTAGAGTTTTGTTCTGGTGGCTTGTAGAGTCTTTCGCAATCTCTCACATAACTCATAATTTTGTCAGTTACTCCTAATGGGAGATTGAAATGTTTTACCTTAATTTCGCGCACGTCTTCCATGCATATAATGCAAACATGACAGAATGTTCCAACGAGGATAAATTTTTCATTGGTGGGGAAATCCTCTAAAATTCTTACGTCAACAGCTTCACGAGAACACACCACTTGAGGGCAAAGCATGCAGGTTTAGCACGCATGCGTTAATTTCACCATTTTATAATTATGTATGTAATCCTCCTTCTTGAAGCTGGAATTGGTGAACGAAAATCCTCGTTCTCCCAAAATTATGGCTAGCTTAGGGGGCAGAATGTACGATCGAAGTAACCCATTCTGATTAACAATTTGTCTAAATTCATCAATGTCCATCATATAAAAACCTTTGCCAATTTTAGTCAACGAGAGCCAGAGTTTTGTAGTTGGGTGTTCGCCTTTCCACCGCAATTCTGAAGTCTTGATGATGAAAAATACTCTGGTACTCATTCTCATGAATTCATACCTACTGTTTATGACCTCGCTTTCTAATTCTGTTAAAAGGCCAATATTTATAATACACTGTGCACAGTATTTGAATAATAAAAATGCAAGGTTTTCTGGAAACATTATAAATTCATAGTCATCAAAGCCTCCTTCATCGTCCACGCAAACCGAGTTACACGCATGACAGTTTCTCTGCATTTTACTTCTTGCACTTGCAACGAACTGCGTTTACTTTCCTGGCAAAATCTTGATATTGACGGGTGAGTTGGCATCGCCATTTATACCCTGCATTTATAAGCATTTGCGCGTGTTGAAAACTGATTGGTTGACATAACCATTGAGCGATGTAGGGGTACCGTAATCCTACGAATCGTAAATCTTCGTGGAACTTTACACAATGTGCAAATCTAAACAAAATCGATTCATAATGACAGTCTTTACAAACAATTCCAACGCCAACGTAGAATTCCCAATAAGGTGCACAACGTCTGCACTTTTTATAAGTTGAACAAATTGCACACGTAGTGGGCGGTGGCATTATTGCGCACATAGTTCACAGTTCGATGGGAAAGATTAATTCATCACCAATTGAATCAAACTCGTACACAATCATAGTCCCATTTGAATTTGTTGAACGCAAAAGTCTTTGTAAGTATTGTTGAAATGCAGCTTTGTTGTTAATCTTTCCAACGAGACTGGATTTGTCAGTAAAAAGTCGTTCGTGCTCGAAAACCTGGATAACATGACATACGTTTGATTAAAAAATATATCTCGGCTACCTAGACAGATAACTCCTTGTTTTAATGTCCTCTCTTGGGCCTTATGGCAACTACTGGCTGCCCGCAAAGCGAGCTTAAATTGTTTCACTATAAACGTAGCATTCAATTCTTTTACAAACTCGGAACTGGAACTGGGCAAGAGAGAAAGTTCGCCTATTTTTATGGATGCACCTCGATACTGAGGAACGTGTAATAACAGACAGGCGGGCATTGACTTTGGGGAAATATTTGCCCTAAAAATCGGTTTATAAAATTTGCATTCAGTTCCGTTGAATAATCGGTTTGAAACTGATAAATTTTCCAGCAGTACAACGTCAACATTATCAGAAAGATGAAGCGTAAACTTATCGGCAACATACTGATTGAATGGCTTTACGATTGGGACAATTTTTAAGATTGGCTTTTGTGCTTGGAGGAGACTAAACAAGTTATAACCTGAGACTAAATCGTTAGTTGCAAAAATTCTTGGGGCAAGTGAGAATCTCTGTCTCTCTTCGCGTGAAACTGTGCTATCTACACGACTATTTAGCAAATTAACATGATGCGGCTGGATTTCTCTCTTTCTTAATGCCGTGAGTAATTCATCAAACTCTAAGTCATGTGTAACCCTGCAATTTTCAAATAATTGCTCAAATTTAAACGAACGAAATAATTTAGCAGCGTCACAGCTAAATGGCTTGTCGGTTAATTCATCAGGATTTGTAAAAATTGATTTGTTTCCCACTGGTAACATCTGTAGTGCATCACCAATCGAAATGACGTATGGAATTCCACCAAAACTTGTTTTATCGTTTCTTAAAAAGCGTAACCTTCGATCAATAAATGCATACAATTCTAAATGTATAAACGAAATCTCTTCCAAAACTAGTATTACTAATGCCCTGGCTTTCTCCTTCAACTCTGGCTTCGCTCTGCTATAAACTTTTCTCTCCCAGTTTTCATTTGCTTCTAATTTGGTAAGTTTGAAAAACGAATAAATGGTTGAACCAAACCTTTCGTATTGACTCGCTGCTGATCCCGTAAAAGAAAGAACTGCAAACCTTTGATGAATATTTTTATAATTGAAATGCTGAGCTGCGTGATCTAAAATAATATTAATTGTTTTTGATTTCCCCGTTCCAGCCTTACTTATAATGTTTAATCTAAGATTTTCCTGTGAAGCGAAATGTCTCTCCCAAGTACGAGTAGTTCTGCAATTATCCAACAACAGCAAGAGCAACAACCAAAAGATCAATTTGTTGCACGGCCGCTACACAACTCTTCTCAATACTTGTTTGACTATGGGTCCACTCACACTGATTTTATGCTATTTTTGTCTGCCTACCAGAATCCTGGTCAAAATTCCGTCACACAACAAATAGTCAACAAGCCACCTCCAGTGTATAAGACGCAGGTATTTTGGGGAAGCGTGCCTTTCTTGGATAATATCCAGGTTACTCGTTATTACGACGAAACTGAGCTCATGTCATCATTACTGCTGCATCAGAAAGATGAACACCGGCAAGAAAATGACCCCAGACTTGAAGGATAGTATCATACGCATCCCAGTTACCGACTTTGACGACCTCATATCAAAAATGCAAGAGATAATGGCCGAAATTCAGTCAACGGATTTGATACGCGACGAAATTCCATCTCCCAAGAATAATATCTACGCAGCATCTGCAACTGATAACCGAGACCCACGTTACTGGGACAATAGCTTCACTCGTGAATGCGAGTCCGGATTAAAGCTTCGTCCAGTTCGCATTTCGGGACTATTGTTTGTTAAATTCCTTAGTCCTCGTGACAGTTACGAAAATTGGATGGGAGTCGTCATCACCGTCAAGATTGGAATTCTTAACCAGCTAATTTTGCTACTTTACCATTATTTTAAGGAAATCCAGCAAGAAGAATGCTACCGGCTTACCGGAAAGCTCCTTCCGCTCAAATAAGTCCAAAGTCACACACATACACATAGAGAGAGAGAGAAAGTTTAGATATAAAACCGGCACAGCATCAAACTCGATCCCATTCTAACTTTCTCTCTCTCACACACTCAATCTCGCTCACTCGCTAGTTTGAGAAAATAACGCTACTTCCTATTCCGACCGCTCTCTCTTGTTATCTCATAAAGCAACATATAATCAATCTACACCATACAAGTAGATAACCTTCCCCGTCCAACAGCGGACATTACCCCATCAGCAACAGTCGGTACCCCCAGTGCTGTGCCCCCGCCATACCCATGTCCACAAACTGACACTAGCCATGTATTGCCAGACGTAAATCAGGCACACGTGGAACAATATTGTGAAATAGTTGACGTCCAGCCACCAACCGAGATCGAATTACTTCGGTCGACGGTCGCTACGATGCGGGTCCTGTTAAAATCTTCTAGCTCAATCCAGGATGAACTGTCCAAAGAAAGACGCGAAAAAAATGAGCAACTGGCCACCGTGCCTCACCAGCATGCACAGTGTTATTTTTTAGCCAAGGAACTCTACAACCGGACCAGATTCCTCGAGCAGGACAAAAAGTTTTTAATTTCACGCATTGAACTTCTTGGGAGGGCCTTGATAGCGGCCCAAGCCTTCAATCAGAAGCAAGTGGACCTTGCTGATAAGACCACGACATTGACCGCGTCGATCATCAACGCGCTTGGTGGGGGCAGCCATCAGCCTGACGAAAACTAAACTTGGCTACTTGGAACTTGGATACAACCACGTAATTGAAGGTATGTAATATTTTAAACTTTTACTGTAAATATTTAGCAATAAATGCTCACCAATATCCCCTTCTTATACTTGCAGCAATATCTGCCCTCGATATGGTTTTTGCTCCCCCATTAAGACGAGACTACGACCAAATTACGCTTGTAAATAAATTACCCAGGTAGAATTTGCGTGCCCCCACTTATATTACAATTACGTCGAGATATATTTAAATTCAAGAATTCAAAAATGTATGCAGAGCTGTGTAAAAAGTAGCTGAATTTGCACAATTTAAATTTTATTAATGCACATGTGCATGTCCCACAATTTAATTTAAACCTGTCTCGAGTTACATTTAAATGTAGGTGTTCATAAACTTTTACGTAATAACGACACACACTTTTCAACCAAAAAGAAACAACGATTTTATGTGTAGCGTAGGTGGGATTAGGTTTTCATTTTGACACGTATTGTTAGTGTACTATGTAAATTGCACACACTTTTGTATTCCTTCAGTCATTAATAATACCACCGTTTACTAATTACTTTATTATCTATTTATTTTACGAGTAATTTGTGTATGTACGTATGTATGAAAAGTGTAAGTTATTCAGAGATGTATTTAAATGCAGGAATTCAAAAATTTATGCACAGTTGTATAAAAAGTAGTATGAATTTACATAAATTCAATTTTATTAATCTACATGTGCACGTTTAACTAATGTACACAGCAAGGCAAAATATATTTGTAAGTTAAGAATGTATATTTTGTAGGTATGAGTGTCTTGTAAACCATTTAAAACTCTTTAGACTTTACAACTAAGTTTATAACTTCATGTATATTTTGTAAATAGAAAAGTGAAAATCATTTACATAATTGGCAATTTTAGCAAAATATGATTTTTCGACTATAATTTCGTTGGTTTTAAAAATAAATTTTTATATTTTAGTTTAAAATTGTCGTGAATTAACAGACAGATCAAACTGATTTCACAAGAATACGCTTACAATACTCATATTGCATTTTTCTCTGATGGCAATTCATGTCCTCTTTGCCCACCTGCAGAATAATATACGGCTTTATTGCTATTTGCAATTCATTTAGCCGGCAAACGCATCTTATAATCCGGTCTCTTCTGGTTTCCTTGCATGCAGTCTCCCGTGACGAGGCTGGAGGCTGAATATTAGTAGCAGCAGTCGTCGTGCCTAAAAATTCATATTCTAATTCAAAAATACTTAAAAATTCATATGCTTATTTAAAAATACTTCTGTAGAAAAGAAAAGTAGATATATTTATTAAGGACTCCCAAGTCTGTAAAAAAAAGCGCTTTTTCCGCTCACGATTTTTTTGCTCTTTTTTTAAACCGCACTGCGCATGCGATTCCGATCTTTTTTCCACTTTTTCCGCTCAAAAAAAAATCTACTTTAAGTTGATTTTTTCGCTCTTTTTCCTACTTGTGAGTGAAACAGCAATCTCTCAGCTGAGGCAAAAAATAATTCAGTTTCCGTTAGAATAATAATTTACCAATTTTGTAACAACTGGTTAAGCATCCAAATTAGTTATAAATTCAGTCCTCATCAAAAATGACTACCCAACCAGTCGCCTTGACCCGAAAAAGGTCCAAAGGTAAAGTTGTATTATCGACATGCTCCAACGACAAGAGTTTTAAATGGACAGCAAGTAGAAAAATGGACGTGGCTCATTACATAGTTGCAAATTATGAACTTTACAAGGTAAGCCTTAAATTTAAATTGAGAAAACTTTTTTATTTTATAGTTATGTACATATCTAGGTGTCTAAAAGGATGGATTTTCTTCGAAGAATGAGAGAAATATTAGGGTTCAATCAATGTGACGACACTCAACTTAAAAACGGATTCGACCGTTTTCTAAAGTCGTATACTGAGGTCAGGGCCCGAGCTTGCCAAAATTCTTACCGGGGCAAAGAAATCTGGCGCCCCTAGCCGCTCGCGCCTTCGGCGCTCGCAGTTTAAGCTTTATGTCGGCCTAATAAATGAGGAAAATTTTCTTTCCCACGTTTGCAAAACAACCGTAATTATTATCTTAACAAATATGTTAATTAGGCACACTAGGGTCAATTAATAATCAGTTGTAAAGCATTGGACCCTACAATAAATTGTACAATATAGACCCTTTTCATGGCGCAGAACAAATACGTGCACGTACATATTTGTCGCGCTAGCAGCTTGACAAATTGCAGGGTAGTACCAAAGAAAGATTTTGATTTCAGGGATGTTCAAGACACATGGTTTCAAAATACAAAACAGAAATACTTCAGGCTCTGAAGTTTAAACTCCAAAATACATTTATATGTATCTTCTTAGTTTTTGTAAAAACCCAAAATACACCGTATTCATGTCACTCAAAAACTTTGGTTCGCATTACATCTTCACAACTTTGCGATTGCGAAATGGGTGTCGTGAACGACTAATTTTTGAAAGAAAATATATAAGCTGAAAATGAGAGAAGAAATGAAAATTTCACTTGCAGACGAGTTTACGAACATTAGTTTGCGGCGATAACTAAAAATACATTTGCATTTTAGACCTATTTCAGACATATTTTCAGTATAATGCAAAATATTAAAATATTTATGTACGTACATATTCTTAAAATTTAACTGTATTTAATATACATATCGTCGTACTAATTCTAAAAAGATCTAAGTGTAGTCTCTTCTTACTTTTAAAAAGATCTAAGTGCAGTCGATTCTTAATTTTAAAAAGGTCTAAGTGCACAAACAAAATTCAAAAAGATCTAAGTGCAAGCATGTATTTACTTATGGCTATATCTTGCCAAATAATTCTTCATACATCGCGCGATTTAGCCATAAGTAAATACATGCTTGCACTTAGATCTTTTTAGAATTTTTTTTGTGCACTTAGACCTATTGAAAATTAAGCATCGACTGCACTTAGATCTTTTTAAAATTAAGAAGGGACTGCACGTAGATCTTTTTAGAATTAGTACGACGATATGTATATTTATTTGGACTATTCCTAAACTATTGTATGCCTTTCCTGTTTTTCTAAGCGTTATTTAGTCATAGCTAAAATGGGCTTGCACGTCAGCATTTCGACCTTTGACCCATCTCTAAGATAGGAATCGCACACAATATCTTTGTTATCACACTGCACATTTTAAAGCTGTTAGCACAACCAATACGTAAGATAAAACAGTTTTAATACCTTAAAGGCTAGCTGATTTTGGGGATGTGGGAAAAAAAATTTGGCCTTTTACCAGCGGGATATTTCTCATAAATTAATTGAATTGTGGCCACAAATATATTAAATTAAATTACAAATATATCAGTTGTCTTTTTGTCAGATTCTAGACTTATGTACATAATTCATTCTCATCGAGATCAATTTGGTCGAAATTGCATTTTTGAGTTATTATTGAGTAACAATAGTTCTCACCGGAATCTGTTTGGGCTGAAATAAATTTGATTTGGATAAGGTTCTCGTGAGTTGTAGAGCTTATTTTTGTAAGAACAACTTTAGCTGTCCTGCGTTTCAACTAGTAATCTGCCCTTCGTGGAATGGGAGAAGCTCAAAGTTGGAAAAAACCGCTCGGTCTGCAATTTCAACACAAAAAGGACTCAATATTTTGACAACGGTTTTCACTATAAGTTTCGTATTTTTTTCAACCGTTTCCGAAAGTTTTTTTTTCAAATTCTGAAAACGAATTTCAGAATTTAGCAAATTTGCAACTCTTCGGAATTAAACAAAGCGTTGGATTGATTAATAACTTGACGAAAGATCGGACAAAACTCAAAATGCTTTACTGTTTTAGGAATATCAGGAAGAGGTCATACAACAGATATGGCATATATTTTCTGAATCCCCTAACCGACACCTTATCAACGATACCTTATTTGTGTGGTTATGTGAGACTTGACCTTGTTCTACCTTTAGAGCCTAATCACTAATGAGCACTTGGTTTTGAGTGAGGGATCGCCCTTACTTGAGTGAGCTCTAAGATGAGGGTATCCTTAACCTCACTTTCATATCACTAATGAAAACTCGGGGTTTACTCCGCTGAGTGTATTGAAATCCCACACTCAGCCCACACTCAGCCGCTTTTTTGAGCTGCTTCTCCTGCATTTATTTCCACCCGTTTCTGCTAAATTTTAACTTTTAGCAAATTGTATCATAATTTTTGTTATCGTTTCGTCTTAATTGTATTTAAGTGAGTTGAAGCATCGGATAATGAGTGGTGACGAGGATAGTTTGCCTGAAACTGGAGGTGAATACGCGAAACCGATAAAACAAACAAGACCGTCCGTTTCGGTTAGTGGAATCGTCTTTTGAAGGCTTACTCATCGTACACTTCAAACGGATTAGCACGGTCGCGGGGACAAGGTCTTTCGTGCAGGTGGAAAGATGTGCTGAAGCCGTTGCTGGCGTCGTATTCGACGATCAAAGCAATCAAGACGGTCAGATATTCTGAAAAAAGTGCTGCTGTATCCAAAAAAAGTGTGAATTTCTAGCTAAATAGCAGTTTTATATCGTGCTAAGTGAACGCCAGAGCTCCCTTAAATTTTTAAGCAATTGCTTTCACTTATGGTGAGTAAGTGCGTCAAAGTTGCCATTAGTAATATGGATGTGAGTGAGAGGGTCCATTTTGCAGAAAAGTTAAGGGCTCACTTAAGCTTAACTTTGAGTGTGCATTATTAATTCGAAAAGTGCCGAGGTGAGGGTACCCTTACGCTCAAACACCCCCAAGTGCTCATTCCCAATTTGGCCCTTAGTCTCAAATCGTGAAATACGTTTTGAGAATTTCATGAAAATGCCTGAATACGGTAGGGAAAGAAATTAATACATTTTTGGTGAAAACCGCTCTAAGAAATATTGACCCCTCGTTTTGCCCAAAATCGCAGACTGGGTTATTTTTCAACTTTAAGCTCTTCCCATACCGCGAAGGGCAGAGTACAAACGGGAAAACGCTGCCATCGGTATGAGACAACTCTACTCACACTGGTTGGTTCATTCCCAGTGCCTTCCCTTTACTATACCTATGACCCCCTGTCCGACACTCCCACAAGATGATGATGACCCCAGTGGATAAATGAAGACGATGATGATGACTATGCTGGTGGAAATGCTGGTGCTGCTGCAGGCCAGTAAACAAGGCTGGGAAGTTTAGAGGGGCTTTCTCTGTCCAAGGGTGTTTTATTACTGCCGGACTCGGCTTCCGTATTTTACTTTATATTACACGTTTCACCAAAATTAACAAAATGTCACCTTCCTCCTTCTACTTCTTCTCTGTCACGTAGCCACTTTCCCTACGTAACTCCCCTCACACTCCCAGAGGGCGCTCAACATGTTAACTACACGGGTGGTTACAGGTATCAGAAATATAAGCTCATGGGACGCTGAGAACCTTATCCAAATCAAATTTGTTTGCAGTCTTAACAGATTCTGGTCTAAAATATTGTTTATACAGGTACACATACTTAGCACTGGAAAATCCAATAATATCTAGTGTAAACCCGGGCGCCTACCGGCGCCCTCCTGCGATCTGGCGCCCCGGGCAATTGCCCCGCTTGCCCTCCCCAAAATCGGGGCCTGACTGAGGTCAAGGACAAATTACAACTATCCGGGTTTGGGGTCGACCCAGAGAAAGATGCAACTCTAAATGATGGTAATAATTGCTACATCTAAGCCTCGCACGTATGCAATTAAGCCTTGTTGTATTCCATTCACAAATTAATTAATTAAATTTAGGTTGGATTATCAAAAAATGTGCATACTACCACATTTTAGATGGGATAATGGGATCGCGGCCAAATATCCAACCTCCACACATTGAACAATCATCTTCTTTTGGAGAAATTGGTGTCGCTGAAAATGATGAGGATTTACTTGACCCTATGTCGCTACCGGTTGAAATAAGTATTAATGTAATGCTAATGAGCACATTTAACACGACATTAATTTTTTGTAAATAAAATCGGGTCAGGTCAATAAGTAATTGTTTTGTTTTACTCTTTCAGTTGGGCGAAGAAATTCTGCCCGACAGCGACTCCACCCAAACGGCTACTGAAACAGAAATTTCAAGTAAACCTAGTGAACATGCAGAGGGTGGTGACTCAGAAGTGAAACGCCTCGTAAAGTCAACTCTTTCTGGGCTTGGTGTAAAGAAGCCGGAGAAACCAAAAACCGCAGTGGGGGTTTTCTCAAGCGTTATGGAATTGCGGTTACAAGACCAGAAAGAAATTGAAGTGAAGCGCATTAAATTGGACGAGGAAAAATTTAATTACACCAGGCTCCTCGATGATAAAAAGTTGGAATTGGATCGTGAAAGGGTAAATAATTTATAATTCTATGCACGACAATTTTATTTTGAATTCTTTAAATAATACAACAATTTCCGTTTTGATATAGGCTGAGCGAGAGTTTATGTTGCAAGAAAAAAAATATGAGCTGGATCGGGAAATAAAATTGAAGGAATTTCAACTGGTACAGGATCGACAAAAGCATGAGCTACTAAAAATCGAGAAACAAGGCGAAATCGATATTCGCAAATTATAGATGCAAATCGAACTGCAAAAGCTCAAGAATCAGTCTCAATAAACTCAATATTTGAAAATCATTAATACAATTTATTTCATTGCCAAAATAATTTCACATAATGCAGTTCTCTTAGCTTCTGCCGTTGCTGCATTTCCAAGTTCTAAATTTGCATCATCTTGTTCATCATCGGCTTCCATAACCATTTCATCCAATTCAGTCCATGGATCCTTGCGCATTAAAATATTGTGTAGAACAATACATGCTTTTATCCACCGGCAACACTTTATGTGACCATCTCTGTCAATTTGAATGCGAATCTGTTTCAAACTCTGAAACCGTCCTTTCAAGAGTCCAATTGTGTGTTCCACGGCTATTCGATGACTGGAGATATATTTATTAAAAGCCCTTTGTGTCTGAGTAAGTTGACCTTGTCGTCTCTTGTAGGGGACAATGAGAGTTTCTGATTTTGGATATGCTGAATCTCCTATAATATATTCCCCAGGGCTGAAAAAATTGCGTGGATTTTTTGCGATGTCACACGCACCAAATACTTTGGCGTCGTGAACACTCCCGGGATATCCAGTATAGAAATGGCGTATTATTCTATTCGGGTCACAAATAATTTGAAACTGAATGGAATACTCTTTTTTGCGTGACCAATATGTCTCTTTTTCTTCAATGGGGGCTTTGAAAAATGGAACGTGAGAACCATCAACAAATCCTACACACTTAGGCAAACCGTTCTGAAACATTTCGTCGCCGATTCTTCTTCTTTCACTTTCATTTGGCCACCTAATCCAGTCATTCGATATGGCCAGTAAACCTTCGATAATACGGTTGGTATAATTGTTGACAGAACCATGTGACAACCCAAATTTTGCAGCTATATTCTCTGAGCTGGATCCATTTCCATAAGTTCCAAATTGATTCAAGGCAACTGCTAACTGCAACTCCAACGGTTCTTGGTAATTGGATTCAGGAATCGACCCTGTAGAAATTGCGTTCCCGTTATTAGTAATCTTATTAAATTACTTGTCCTACACCAAATTTACCTTTGATAATTCTTAGTAGATCTAAAAACGCAGACTTATTCACCCTTAGTTGGGCTCGAAACCTTTTTTCATCCAATTGTGGCAAGACCTTTTCCAGCCAATCGAAGCTTTTTGGTACAGGATTACGGTCTTCGATGTACCTCGAAGCTTTAAAAAACGCCATGGTCTCCGAGACTTCTAACGCATTTTGAACATCGTCAATAAAGAAAATTTCACTACAGCCTAAAAGTTCTAAGAATTCCAAGAGTTCTTGTTTTGAAGTCTTCACAGGCATCTTGACTTTAAAAGGAACTACTTATAACTGATTAACTAACTTTGATTGGAGCGAACTAATTACAAATGAATTGAACAAAAAAAATGAGCGATTGGACAGGCGAAATAGATCAGATGTTTTCATAGAATTAAAAAATCGGTACAGTCAACTATTGAGCGAAAAAAGCGGATTTCAGATTTTTTAGCTTTTGGCTTTTTTAGATCTTTTTTACAGACTTGGGACTCCTTATTATTTCACCATTTTGTGTGGCTTCATATTTTCGTTCGGCAGCCTTTGAGTCTAAAAATTCATATTTATATGTATACATAAACAAATCTGTTGGAAGGCATTGTAATTTTATGATTCTTACCATTTGGTGAAGCATCGTATTTCCCTTGGGTATTCGTTGTGTTCATGCCTAAAAAATGCATATTCATATACATGAGTCAATCTACTGGATGGCATTTAATTCTTATGATTTTTACCATCATGTGGGGCATTAAGTTTCTCTGGAGTAGTCTCCGTAGTGGGCGAGATGATGAAACCTAACATAACATGGATATGAGATGGCATTCAGTTACATATACTTAACTTTAGTACACAAATAATATTTTACCCTCACGAGTCGAGCCTTTGTTGCTTGTGATTTTTATGGGGATAACGTCAGCAGAACCTGAAAGCGTCAACACTGTAATTAAGTAACGAAAATAACGGTACAACTGTTCCATACCATTCAATCCATTTGCTGCTTTCCTGATTGAACTGTTTCCCCGTTCTGTAAATTAATGGACATATTAAATTAGACGAAATGAAGGGAGGGTGGGAAATTATTACCAGATGGCTTGGCTGTAAATTGTCGTTCCTTCTTCCCCGCAGCAAAATCTGTCAAACTTTTCATGTAAATAAATCAAAGATCGAAAAAGGTGAAAATATTACCAGTCATTTTTCTCCCCTTCTCTCCTCCTTCCGTATTGTCGGCCGCCTTTGTACCTATTCACAGATTTACTCATTCATATATTCATTTATTGCTTTTAAATTGAATTTGGAATGTACAGACCATTCTGTCCACGCGATGATTTGATTGACACTGAATTTAGACAATTTCGTTATACTAATTTAGACAACTTTATTTCAATTATATTACAAAAGCGTCGTTACTTACATGGACATGTGACTAATCGTCTGCTGACCTCCGATTCCAACTCGTTTCCCTTTGTGAAGCAGATAAACTCATCTTCAAAACTAATTCCAGCGACGCACCCATTTTTACACTCACTGCAATTCAAAATACTGTGACAGTGGTCTGCACTCACACAATTTAGGGCCAGCAAAATGAAAATTAACTAAATAATTAAATAAACTAAAAATAAATAAAGGGTTGCGACTTCTATACTTATTTTTGATTTACTCACGTGTTGAATATCGCTCGCAGTAAATTGGTCTATGGACTACATGATGAGTCCATGGTCTAAATATAATGGACCAAAATGGACCATGGTTCGTTGTGAGCTACGGTGTTGACTTTATTTCATGATGGTAAAGAATCTAGTAATCTAAGCATGTACTTTCTGGAGTATTTACCTAAATAATGGCATTTATGCCATTATCAACTCTTAGGGTTGAGAGGTGAGGTATTTGTTCGCAGCAATCATGCAAATTTTCTCTACTGATATGATGTGTATACATATCAGTGTATACATATCAGTGTATATGCATGAAACCAATTTTGTTAGATTGTCAGATATTTAATTACTAAACACACATAAGCTACAAACATTCATAAAGTATTTAGACGAATACATATTTTTAAAAAATACCCCGGTATTCTGCAGCTAGCACTTATGCATTGATTATCAACAATGGTCGAAAACTTTATAGTCCGTTCACAATGGGAAATGTACTAAACTAGCGTATAAGCCTGTCTCCCGCCAGGCGGGTCTTACTTAAATATTTCATTGCCTCATTAGCTGAAACTCTCTGTTGTAGACGTAAGTCAAAGAAATTTGTAACGAACGTGAAAGTGGAAAATAGACATGATGACAAACTAATCCTGTGGGACTTTTAAGACATTTTTTCTTCATTGGAATGGCCCGCGCGGTCACCGGAGCGTCGAAAGTCACATTGAGTATCAAATTCGTGTTCAGCGTTCAAAATCAGTTAGAATTGACACATCTGACGTGTATTCGACATGTGTGACCTTTAGCCTCCCCGACACGGTCACTGGGGCATCGTAGGTCAAATTGAATGTCAAATTCGTGCTCAGGGTTCACAATCAGTTAAAATTGATATGTATGAAGTGCCTTAGCGACTTTCTAGTGGAGTTGATACTCAAATCACTTTCCCCACTTTCACTTCCGTCACGGACAAAATGCCGACAGACATTTCCAGCTTATAATATAGATTTTTCCAAAGTCAATTATTTCATGAAAAATAGCGAGCAACATTTCGAAAAAAAGATGGTACAGTCAGACAGATATATATTTGTCTGTATTAAAGTTGCTACAGTATCAACATTGTGCCGGACTGTAACAAATTGCTCTCAATATGACGAAACTTTAACAACCGGGCTTTTATTATACGCCACTTTGGCAAATTCATGGTTGTGAAGGGAATGGAGTCATCAAACTAATGAATTTTCAAATAATTTTCAGACCTTAAACCGTTTTAATGCAGTAATTGATTCTTTATTGAAAATTTAGATAATCGTATTTTTCATTCCAGCGGGAAAACCGTAATCAGTTACACAATTTTGGCAATTCGTTTGCATCCACCATTTTACGAAATGATTGGATACGCAGTAAGATTTTTAGTAACGCTGAATTCTTAAGAAATGAGGTCAAAGTGATAACAAACGCTTTGATTTCCGTGGTCTTTATAAAAACTTTGAGCAGGAATTAACAGTATATAAACATGACCGCGTGAAGTCAAGAATAATTCAATAGTGTCAATTTTCCCATTTTTTTCTTTCCGATTTTTGGTTCGTTTTCGTTAGCGAGTGACAAGTTAATGGGGGTAAAATTCATCATGGAGGTGTACTACACACATGTATCTGGATGGGCGTGATATTTGTGATCTCATGGTCACCACTCGCTAACAAAAATGAAACAAAGATTGATGAACTCGACTTGTTTATATTGACTGGTAGCGAGAGTGCACTCTCGAGTAGTGGCGGCTCAATGTAGATTATAAAGCTAGATTATACGCAATGTACAGTATGCAACATATTTGACTGCCCGAATATTTCTGTCTTAAGATTTTTATGTAAATTTCTTAAAATGCCTGCAATTTTGATGTAATCCGATATATTTTAAGTAAATGGTACAAAAACAAGTTTGAAATATCTGCCCGATATTACTGAAATATTAACGAAATACATATGATATCCAAAAGCGACTCAACTTTTAAACCAACTGAATTGCATGCTATACTTATGCATGAGTAAGAATCAGTAGGCTTCAGGTGTTGTTGTAGGTTTTGATGTATATGGTCAACGATAGTGGGACATACATTTGTAAATCGGCATTTCAAGCAACAAAAATCTTGCTTTACATATAATTGTTTTATTCATGTTATACGAATCCACAGGGATGTGGAAGCAGACAATTCAAACGGGAGAGTGGAAGCACATGGGGCGCGTGGGTCTACCGAATTCTTATTATTATTACTATAATTAAGTTATTATTCGTTGTTGGGCGTTCAAGTTGTTAATATTTCATCATTCGTTGTCGAGTTTAATCAAAATCTAGACATTAAAAAATATTATATATGGATCCCTTGACGTTGTCCTCCTCCGTTGGAGTCATTGGCGAAAGCAAGTTGAACATTTGGAAAATATTTCGCAATGTGGGGGAGGAAGGACAAAATATTTTAAAACTTGCGAAATTGTCACATGCTGCCGACCACACCTATGGTCTGGTCGTGACCACGAACGATGAGACCTATTCGTTTTTCCGTGCACAAAAAGATCAAGACAGTACTGACCCTACCAAGTGCAAGATTTGAAAACTTACCCAACTCTGCGGCGTCCGTGTGAAAGGCGTCCATGTATACACTAGTTTTTTGTTATTGACACCACTTTTTGGTATTGTTTTGCTTTGTAGATTTTTTTTACCGCGCACGCCAACTTTGCTAGAACGGAGGAAGGAACCCTCTATTCGTGGTTTTCAGAGATGCAAGATTTTTATTGGTACAACAGGAATATTACTAGTCAATTAGGCCGCGAACCCTATGGTGCTGCTCAAGGTCATCCGGATGATGAGGGTATGTTGTGTAATCCAGCCCTAGTAAAGGGCAGTCCTACGGGGGTAAAGGCTCGTCAACTCACCTTTCGAGCATGGACTGAGGCATATACCGTGGAAGTAAGTGTGAATGGAGACGTCCATCACTGGGGAGAAAATGTAGAAGTCTCCAGAATGGTCCAGGATCCCGCAATACCGGCTTTGATTCCCAGAGAGCATTTTGACTTTCAGGATGTCGCTTCGGTCGCTTGCAGTGACTCCATCAGCGTCGCCCTGACTTGCAAAGGGGAGGTGAGACTATTACACTTTGGTTCCGTAACATGCTAAATTCAGACATGTTAAATTTTATGTTTAAGTTGTTCCATTGGCTTTTTGACAATGAGCCCCAAAAGGTATTGCACACGGGGCTCGTACCCTTCAAACAGGTTATCGATTAGTGGTATAAATAATTAGACTAAATAAGCAGAGTAAGAAACTGTTTCTTTTTATATAGATAACCGGACACTGCGGCTTTATATTTGCACTGACTACGAAAGGAGAAATGTACTACTTGAAGGTAGCTGACCCTCCATCGTCGTCGTCCTCGTCGTCGTCGTCCACTTCCTCCTCTTTGAAAGTAGTGGAGGGTAATAGGCTACATCTTGCAAGGATTTTTGAAGATTATGAAATTGAATTTATCTCGTCGTGTAATGGGAAGAAAATGTGTGTCGGAGTTTGGCGCCACGCCAGGGCGCCAGATATGAGTTTTACACGGAAATATCAATGGATCCTTCATTAAGGGTCCTAGTAATTTCTAAAAAACATTGTGGGTACCCTGGACACGAACGACAGGTCATGAGTGTCCCTTGTCAGCTTTTGGTAAATTGTGTCATGGATGCATGCATATGTACGTAAGTAAATGGGCATGCTGGAGATGTATACATATTTACATACACAAGAAAACAGTTTATCCACCATTAACGACAAAAATGGCTACAATTTTATAACTTTCAGACTGATAATTTTGTATTTGAATTGGTTAAAGGATAATTAAAATGATCTCCTGCACATACAATTTATACTACAATTAATAAATATATATTCGTACCTAAAAGCTTAGTACTAAAAGAAAACGAAATTATAGTACGAAATTATAGTTCATAACACAAAACCCTTTCAAACTTCACTGCTGAAGAAATAACTTCATACATTAGTTTATAAATTACCTA
The DNA here is from genome assembly GCF_002217175.1 of Folsomia candida. Lineage (NCBI taxonomy): Eukaryota > Metazoa > Arthropoda > Collembola > Entomobryomorpha > Isotomidae > Folsomia > Folsomia candida. The sequence goes on from NW_019091197.1 coordinate 5,628,415, forward strand.
TTTATTCTCCAAGGTATGAATTCCACCACAGTGGCTGACCAAATCCTGAAAGTCGACGTATTTCTTACCACAAAAGTAACATTCACTCCGTTTAGGATCATGCCGCCTTGTATGCTTTGTTAAATCGTCCTTCGAGTGACTCTTGTACTCGCATTTGTCGCAGGAATGAATCTTCTCCATGCTCGGGGGGTGTTTCCGCTCCACGTGACGTTTCAAATGACTGGATGTCGAGAATCTTATTCCACAAAATGTGCAGGGATGATTCCTCTCATTTCCATGAACAACGCGAACATGCCTTCCTACATACGAAGGACTAAAAAAAGTCAGAGGGCAAAGTTTGCACGCAAAACTCCGTCGGGCAGATGTTTCCAAGTGTATCTCCTGGAAATCAAATCAAATACAAAACATTAGCAAAATTTATTCAATTTTTCCTTCAAAGTACTGTCCCTCACAAACGAAGATTTTGCTCGAAACATATGTACACGGGGTTGAGCATGACAACTTTTATATTGTGAAAAACTTGTGTGAAAAAGTAATTTGTGAAAAACTTGTGAAATAGGTAGGTAGTATTTTATAAAATCATCCATAGGGTGAGACACACGTGTCAGTTGGAAAATATTAAAAAGATAAGCCTTCCACCGCCAAAAGTTCAAGTTCAAGTTATGTGGCAAAACTCAATGGACCGAATTTAGTATGACCTTTACTACATCAGGATAAAAAGTAACTGGTCAGGGGTCGGTCTCCAGATAAGGAAGTTTCTCACTATTTTAGCTCCACCAGATTTATGTACGCGGTCAACCACTAATTTCACAATTTTTTCCAAATTTCGAAAAATAATTTACTTACCTCGTGACGTTTTAAGTCACCCACTCGTGCGAAACTCTTCCCGCAAGTGGTGCAATTTAAGGGCTTCTCAGTCGTATGGGAAGCAATATGAATATCTAGGTTTGTCTTACGCTTAAATTCTTTACCACAAAGTGTGCACGGATATCGGACCGGATTTTCGGCATGTTCGGTTTTTACATGTTCCAAAATACTGCTCTTGTTTAGGAAGGTTTTCTCACAGGCGGGAAACGTGCATGGAAAGCGGGATCGTTCTCTCGATCCGTGCATCACGTCTTTGTGTCTGCGTAAAGTGCGCGAATCGCCAAACGACGCAGGACAAATATCGCACTTGGGACGTTCCCGGTTGGTGTGGAACCGGGTCACGTGGGCAGCCAGGGCGACCGGGTTTTTCGATACTTTCCCGCATATCTAAGAAAGACATTTTGAAGGTAGATTTTGTGCAGATTTATTTAACATAATAAATTATTAAGTTTAATGGTGCCAAATTGAATAAGACTTCATCAAGACTTTGATTACTTAGAACTTGTTTAATTTAACATTTATTTAATTACTCAACAGATCCTACCTTGCATTTCATCTTTGCGTTGGGATCATGCGTGACGACGTGTTTATTTAAGGAATACTTATGTTTGAACGTTTTTGAGCACTTGGGACATTCCCATTTCCTTTCTGAGTTAAGATCCATCTATATTTCGCGATAAGAAATTTACCGACAAACTGTAACTACAAATAATTTTTACTCACTAAAAATGTCTCGGATTTGTGTAAGACAACCAGAATTCCAGCACTGCCGTGGCACATACAAGGCTGTGTTATTACTAAACGTAGTTTTTGAAAGGTGAGCAGTGCAGGTCGGAAAAAAGGTGGCAGTTTATAACATTGGTCTCCCTATGTACATACATATTTACAGGTTTAGTAGGAATGATGCATAGATCGACCTTTTTATAAAAATAGCTAGCAACCTTTGGAATGCATATATTAAATGTGCAGGTTGAAATTTTCGTACGAAGGAACCCTTACATCACCACCTTCATCAAATCATCAACTTCCTATCGGTATGCATTTGTAAATCATGTTTTCTACTATGTGGATTCATAATAAAGTGTTTATTAATTTCCATAAATAAGTTTATCACCGTAAAAATAATGAATTTGCTATTTACTACAAAAATACTTTAACTATCCCAAATTTCAGATAAGTATAATTTGTTTGAGGGCTTTTTGATGGAATAAAAATGCACACCTTGGGAATACAATTTATACTGAACCAAGTTATTAAGAGTGTACATATACACTCTAAACAAGATTTTAATGAATCATTACTGCGCGGAGTGCATATATGACTCTACCGCGATAGTAATGATTTGGTATTAAAACAATACTATATGGTAAAAAAAAGTAACACAAATTAGTGCTAAAATTATTACCAAAAAGTGTTATTTTATTACTAAATCTATACCAACGTAATTAATTCCGTCACGGTAGAGTCATATATCTACTCCGCTGGTTTTTTTATTACCAAGTTGCTATGAGTGTACACTATAAATATAAGAGTACATGCATACTCTTTCATATTCGCTTTAAGATTTTATTTAAGGCAAAAAGTAGTCCATCGCTTACTCACCTGTGCGTGGAACAAAACTCCATTGCCTCTGATGCAGTCATGTATCCCCGGGATACTATCCCGGCTGATGACCATAATAAATAGACATGATCATGACACATGACCATAATATGTAATTGCTAACCTGACGATGGCAATTCCATGGACTCGGCTTCCAAATATTTACAGACATTTAGTCACACGTCGTACCCTGACAGGGAGAGACTATCCGCATTTTTGCCGTGTTTGCTTATGTATTTATTTCCTTGCTTTGAGACACACTGTAAATAAAATTGAGTAAAATAGCCAGCAACAGAACTAATGTGTAAAATTTACTCCAGGTTGAACAAAAATCATACAAAGTTTGATAAATTTTAACTTTTATTGGGCAACTTTTGCTCAATATGTAGTTGTCCTGGTGGCAATTTCACTCAAAATTTAGTCAATTTTACTCAAAATTATTTAGAGTGTAGTGATCCTTCGGTACAAATTTTGTTTTCAGGATAACAACCCCAAAAAGTGATACTGAATTCACGACAAGAGATGGACATGTACGGTTGCAAAAAATCTTTTAGTGGTGCCACTTGAAAAAATTCGCCACAAGTTGAGACTGTTTTAAGGAAAATGTTTCTTTATTGATAAGTGATTGCCGATAAAATTGTGTTTATTGTGCCTGAGCTGAGGTCCAGTGCGGTGAAATGGCCACAAGAACAGGTAATTTATACATGCGTACGTAACCGAATTGTAATTTCGTCAATATTTTGGCCAAATATTTATACGTAATTTATTCATTTTAACGCATTCACTCACTCGCTGAATAGTTTTATTGCTTTGTGCAAAATTCATAGGTTCAAAGCAGAAAAAGTGTGTTAGACCGTTTTTCATATCGTGTAAATACATCATATCGTGTACCTAACATGCAAAACGGGGTAAAATGTCAATTTTTATAATTTGATTCAATTTCAGCTTTACTGAATGCACTGATGCCTGTTTGCGTTGGAGTGCTAATTATGCTACCAAATGTAAGCCAATTTTTTCTTATGTGTTCCCTTATGAGCAGACGTGGTTTTTAGCAAAACCTATTTGATTTTTGCATGTTGAACTAACCCAGCATCGCTGCTGGGTTGGACGTAGGGTTGCCGACAGGGTTTCGTTAATGCCACTTTTGGAGGCCTAATGTCATGACATTGACATTAAGTGACAATAACCGACATTAAGTGACAAGTGACATTAAGCCAAATATTGGGGGAAAATGAGAGGGAAATCAACGCGGATCATGAGATTTTTCATCACAGTCGGTTTTGCTCAAGGCAAAATTTGTTAAAAATTCATCGTTTCTCATAACAAATTAAATAATTGTATATTTTATATTTGAAGTTATATTGTGGGGACGTAGATCAGATAGGTAAAACTTGTCTTGTAAAAATGGAATTAACTATTGGATATGGAATACTGTTGGTATTGCGTTGCGCCTGTGTCAATTTGTACCTGTGCCAATTATACACTCACAGAAAAATCGACACCCAACTGACACCAAGCCGGTGTCTATATATGACTACCGGATTGGTGTCAAATTGACACAACGTGGTGTCAATTAAGTTGCGCACCGCGCGGTGTCAACCCAACATGCCGTTATGACAATAGCAACACCGGAGTATTATAACGGGTTGTGCTCAGCTATGTTGTTGCAACACAATATTTTAATATGTCCACGTTACCGCTTGGTGACAAATCCTTCCCGGATGGTGACGGCTTAGCTAATAGGTCAGCTCTGCTTTGACATAATGAGGTAAAGGATTGGGACACATTTTAACAACGTTTTGTAACAAATTTTTTATTTCACACTAAATAATACCATATTTAGCACTTACAAATTAAAATATGTATTTAAAATCAGGAATATTCTATAGTTAACCAGATAATACACCAACACAAATTCTATAATATTTTATGTACTTCATAACTTATCTACACAAATCATACACTAATATATATATATATGTACTATTAAATCAAAAATTAAATATGATGTCTTAAAGTAATAAACATCCCATCAGAACTGCAATTATGCATTAATTCGAAGCAATCATGTATTGGTAAATTATTTACATCGCATAAATGATATACCTCACCTATATTGTTGACTCTGTAACTAAAAAAATGACGATCGAAGTATTCTACATTTAACTGACGCAAAAGTAAATAACAGGTTGACTCATTTGTAAGCAAAAATTCAGAAATAATACCAAATTTTGGAAAAATAGATTCATGTCCAAAACAAACTACAAAGTTTAGCTTATAATTATAATTTTTGAACCATATCTGATTTGTGGTACAAATTTCCGTATCCACGTTACAGTCGCGGAACTGGTCACTATTTCGCAAAAGTTCAATAACGTCAAATGAATTTGAAAACTGATAAAGTTTCTGTAAAAATATGTTGTCTGCTTTTAGAGCAATCTGAGTTGAAAATTTTTTGAAGGCAACTGCAGAATATTGCTAATGACGCCAAGCAAGAGTGTGACAGATGTTTTTGAAATTTTTTGTATTATTTGCTAACTGTGCAAAATAGTTGTGCTTTCCCTCAAATCTCATCGTCCAAAGAGAAATTAATGGACCACTTTGCCTGACAACGAAAGGATAATGACACATGAAATGATGTTTTGGGATTAAGCGACAATCAGGGAACAGTTCCTTAAATTTGCAATGATGCTGTACAATTAATGATTCTAATCTAATCAGAATAGCCTCAGAAAACTCACGACAAAAAACAATACTCATCACATCTAAAAGCAAAAGGATTAATTCCCACTGTTTTATCGCTTCGTCTGTGAAAATTAGATCCCCAATTATAATTGGCAAATGCCTAATAAGGCACCACGCTTGAGCTGCTTTTTGACCGATCCTATTCCCAGTATTATCTAACCTAATCGGACTTGGTTTATTTTTGGAGTCTAGATATCCAAAATCATACGAGATAAGCCTTTGATTAATAGTGTCCAAATCAAAACACTTTAAAGAAATTAACTTTTGAAGTACTAACTTGATCTCGTATTGCACGACGCCTTCCAATAGGTGATATCCACAGAAGGTGAATCAAGAAATTTGAAATATTTCAAGTCGTTAAAAATACAAGGTCTCTGTACCCCATTTGTTTTTCTTTGGAGATCAAGAGAATAATTTTCTGCGTTTCTGATTTTCATTTTCTCGTGCTGGAAAATAGTTTGAGCCTCTTCTTTGCTTGTGCAACAAATTCTGCAGTAATTATTGGCATTGAATGACTCATGAAATCCCAAAATTGCATTGCCTCCTAAATTATCAAAAACGATGGTACTAACTGTTCCAAATAGTTTGTCCATCCCTAATGTTTTAATACCCTCATTTTCAAGAATTTTAATGTCTGAAATAATTAAGCTAAGAATTGAATTAAGGCCGTATTTTTTCGCATCCTCGGAGTAAAATAAAGCTAATAAGTGTATTTGACTTAGTTGAGAATTGACAAAGTCAGGAGAATTTCGTAGCACAAAATATAGAGCCCCAATTTTATGAACTCCCCGTTTAGACCCAAGCGGATTAACCGTTTCAAAATCGTCATAAAACAATTGTAATTGTAAAGAGTCTGGAAATTTCGAAAATAATTCGTTGGATTTAAATGACTTTGAATGAGAATAACACGCGTAAGTTTTTGAAGTATGTTCATGAAAGTTTAAATACCTGGAATATTCCGGAAGTTTTACAATTTTTTCTAATGTTTTTAGCAGAGGTACATACATAAATGTGTCCTCAACCAATACTTGCTGCCTTTTGTTATTATTAACCCTTAATTCCACCCTGCTTCCTAATGTTAGTTCCCTTGGCGAGACAAATTGATCTTCCTTCAGCAAAAGCTTTTGTCTACGATATCCTGATTTTATTTCATCAAACGATTTAAGTAGGCTAATTGTCTGTGAATAAAATTTCTCAAATTCATTTGGGCAGAAAGGTTTCCCTAATTTGAGAATAATATTGAAGATATCATTCATTGAATATCTAAGTTCTCTCACAACGTAATCTACTGTAGAATTTGTTACACCTGTAGCAAGTAAAGAGGAACAAAGGTTAGACAACAATTCAGTAATTAATTTAATTCCTAGATCCACTGACATATTTTCCAGAGCAGAAGGGCATTGCTCTGCTTTATCGGCGTCAAAAGTTTTAGATATCCCCTCAATATTTTCTACGCTTACAGTATAATCAGATTTTGACTGGGAAATATTTTGCAAACTATTGCACTGATAAATTAAATTAACTACTGAATTATCATGAGATTTGATATGACGCAAGAATCCACTCCATGAGCTTAGCCCGGCACAACATGTTTGAAAAGGACAATTAATTATTTTAAAATTTACATGACTATAAGAATGAATATACTTCACGTGACTTATTAGCTCATCGCTACCTATGACCAACCTCAAACATTCCGGACAGTTAAACATTTTTTTGCGGTTGATTGATTCCCCGGTTGAGCTGGTTGAAGACTTGCTTAACTTTCATGGGGAGATTTGGTTCTTCAGGGTCCAACTTAAAGATGTACACTTGAATAAACTTCCACAATCCCCGCAAGCTCACGTCATATTCAGTTCCAAATACATAGTGCGATTTGAACAAGGAATCGATGGCTTCGGTGGAGTTCCTTGCGGCAAGTGGAAGGAGTAGGCGGTCACAGATAATAAAAAAAATTGTCCAAGCTGTTTTTGTCACTTCCGAGACATAGGAGATTTGGCTGTTTTACATCCCCTTTCCACGTGTCCAAAATATATTGCAGCGGCGTGCCTTCCTGCAAGAGAAAATGTGCAATAAGAAAATACAGATTTATGAAAATAACAAAATGTATGACATAACTGATTATTGCCTTGTAATAAGTTACGAGTCTTGTTTTGGCATCCTCAATATTGCACCGGTTCCCCTTTGCCTTTCCCTGTGCGGTAGGGGGAATTAAATGAAGCAGCATAAACAGAGCCCCGATTGCTTCATCCCATTCGCCTGAATAAAATTAATTTAATCAATTTACACAATTTTAATTAATATTATGTAATCATGAATTTATTTTGTACCGCAATTTTCAGTAAGAAATTTTAAGAGAGCCGGAGATTTGTTAATATACTTTGCCTCCTGGAGGATTTGTTTCGTCCAAATTTGCCACGAATTCAGAAAATTATTCTCCTCTTCCGGGTACAACTGTGAGAATTCGAAGTTAATCTAAGAAAAAAATGTCAGTATATTTGATTAGTTGAGTTGGTTTAAAAATTAGTTTTATGTATTATAAATATCACCATTAAATTCCATTCCTGAAATTTCCTATATAACCTTAAAATGGATGGGTCACTCGTCCGTCTCAAATAGTTGCGATGAGAAAATGTTTCGAGGGTCAGGCGTTTCAATTCGCCTTCGTCCTTCAGAGTGGTGGAATTTAATTGGGCAATCAAATCCACATTTTCATCGCTGGATTCCTCGAGGCTTGGCTTAGGAAATTTCGGCTTTGGTCCAGTATTCGACGTTGGCTGAACGCGTTTGGGTGGCTTGGTCCCCTTTAAATTTCGATGAATTGACCGTAGGCGTGATTGGATCAGTCCGGACCGGTTTATCTCGTCATAAAGTATGTCCTATGAAAAAAGTTAACATTAAGTTTGTAAATTAAAAAAATGTATAATTTTCCCATACAATTCCATTCTCTGAGGCCGAATATTTCCAACAAGGGATTATGGAAATTATTCCGAGTGCAAGTAATTTTTGATCAGCAGTAGACGGCGACTCACTGAAATTTAATGAAGAAACTACATGTAATATGTGTAATAAGAGCAGCCTGATGAGCCTTATGCATACATATATAAACGACTATCTAATGTTAAAGAACATATTGTAATTAACCTAGTAATGCCTTAAAATTTGCCTAACCCTTTCAGTTCAATTAACTTTGCGACAAAGGACTTAATCAGAACGGAAGAAGTTGCGCTGTCGACAAATCCTTTATCGTTGCAATCGCGGACCAATCGGTTTAGCTCGAGGTCATTTTGCACCATAGACTCCAAGATCTAAGAAAAACTTATATAAAATAGTACTTAATTTATTGAAACTTATAATCGCATTCTTTACCTGGGTAAATTGGGGACTTTGTGGCACTGCTTTAATAGGTGACAGCACTGGCAATGAATTCCCGTGTTTAGTTGAGTTTTCAGCTGGAAATGTAGAAAGTTTTTAAGGCCAAGGATCTAATTAAGGCTATAGGTAAATATGTAGCTGCAGAAAAATTAAAGATGACAATTACAATATACTAATGATGAGCTCGGCGCAAATGAATAATCCAAGGACAATTCAGCTTGCTCCTCCCCTTTGATGATGAACTCTATATTAGGGGTGGCCGGCTGTTCCAATAAAATTGGGAAGACTTGTTCATCAATCTCGGCTCCCTCGTGATCTTGAAGACTGATCTCGGCGTCAGGTCCAATATCGAATTTTATTTTCACTGAAACGAATAAATTTAGTGTAAAAATGCACGGAGTAAAATAATTTTAACCTTATACATAAATTAATATAATATTAACCTGTTATATACCTGATTCAATAAATTGATAATAGTCCCCACTACAAACAATTAATTTTTTTCCCCGCAGTGAATTAGAGACACGGGTCAATTTATCCATTTTTGTTAATCTTTTTTGTCAAGAAAGAAAATAATAACGGCCAAACCGAACCGTGCGTTGCGAAGAAAGACTGACACAATCCAGTGTTGATTTAGAATTTTAGCTCCCGCGTTAACATTGGGCTGTGCCCATTCTTTACCGGATTTTTACTCGGTCTCACCATTGAAGAAACATCGCTGTTACTTGTACGGTGTCAGCACATATTTTTTTTCAGTGTCATTTTTCAACAACATTCTGACACCATTTAATGGATTTGACGTTGACACCGACGGTTGGTGTCAACGAAATCTGGAGTTTTGTTACCAAGTTGCTAAGAGTGTATACACGAACTTATGTACATTCATTTTCACGGTTTATTTTTAATTAAAGGCACTAATGGATCACAATAAGAAGCTGTTGCATCAATCCACGAAGTTTAAGTTACCTCTATCTATTTAAGTTCATCTATCTTCTATCGTTTACTTCTATCTCATATTCACCAATTTATGACTTGATGTCACGTGTCACTTAATGTCACTAAATCTCAAGTGACAACAACCGGTTATTGTCGCTTAATGTCAGTCACTTAATGTCACTTGTCAATGTCACCCGAAACCTTGGTTGCCGATGAATTATGACCGAGTTGAGAATGGGTTAGCCTTAAGGGTACTAAAGAAATAATCACCAACTTGTGCAAACTTGATTTTAAGCATTTTGTTTATTCGTCTCCCAGATAAATTTGGGATGGCATTGTACAAATTTAGATAAATATGAAAATTTAAAATTGATAATTATTAGATCAGCGCGCAATTATTAGATCCCAAAAAATAATTACTTTAATTTTATATTAAAATATTGGGGGTATTGAGTATTCCTTAATGTCGACAAAATACGTTACTAAAAAAATAAGCGCACAAGCTTCGTAAATACGGAGCTTACTCACGTCAACTTTCGCAAATTGAACATAACTTGTCAGATTTCGAAAAACCTGTGGGATTTTTTTTCGCAAATTTACCCATCATCTGGGCATGTTTTTATTTCCTAAATTTTTTTCGCAAACTGATCATCATAATCACGAGCGAGAAAAATTATAGAAATTCATCGAAACAATGTCAAACTAGATATTTTTAAAGATTTGCAAGACTTTCCAAGACAAATTTTGCGAATCCCATCGCCACACGACTTTTTGTAGCTACGCAAATTTGCTAATTGAATTGTGCTTATGAATACGACGTTGGCGTGAATACCCCCATTGTAGAGCGATTTTTGACAACAAAATGTTACGGCGCATATAAAATCTCCTAACCGTCGTAACTTATTAAGTTAACTTATTAAGACAGGTTAGCAAACATGGTCTACCTTTTTTACTAGCCCCCACTGTCTCAACCCCCACATAATTTGCAAATCAGTGCACCACACACAAAACCTGGACGGATACAGAAATAAGTGCGAGGACCAGTTACTCAGCCAGTGTAAAGTATGTTGACCAGTCGACTGGACTAATATGGCTGTTGCTTGACCGAAAGTAAAATGCAGCAGAGCTTGTTATGATCGGATTCATGATTTTTTTTCGTATCCTTACTATTCTTCATAGCGTAACGTCGTAATTTATTATACGCTAATAAATATATAATAAATTACGACGTTACGCTATGAAGAATAGTAAGGATACGAAAAAAAATAATGAATCCGATCATAACAAGCTCTGCTGCATTTTACTTTTGGTCAAGCAACAGCCATATTAGTCCAGTCGACTGGTCAACATACTTTACACTGGCTGAGTAACTGGTCCTCGCACTTATTTCTCTATCCGTCCAAGTTTTGTGTGTGGTGCACTGATTTGCAAATTATGTGGCCCACATAATGTGGGGGTTGAGACAGTGTGCTCTAGTAAAAAAAGGTAGATCATGTTTGCTAACCTGCCTTTTTGCACTGCAAAAATACGTGCCGTATTCCCTTGTTGATAATAATGGAATGGATTAGTCAATATACCAAAATCCAACAAACAAAAACTCATTTACGAGAATATCACCCAATATAAAATTTGAAATATTTTGAAATTCTGTTCAGGTAACTAAAAAAATGGTCAGAATTTTTTCAAGAACCTCAAAATTGCTGTAGATTTTGAAAATTCGCAAAACTCTGGAAATTTTGTTTGCTAATGATTAAAGGACAATAAGTCCAACAGGAAGCAAAGGGTTAAAGAAGCATTCAAAAACCCAGAAGGCATGAAAAAGTGCTTTGGCTATTTGCCATTTGGAACACACCGGGTTGATCTTAGGTCTAATCAATAATACAGATGCAGTAACTATTTAATACTAATCCTAAGTAGTCTGCCTTGTTTATTCTCATTCACAATTTTCACAATCAGCGAGATTAGCATATTTTAGTCAAGCGTATACCTTACACAAAAATTATTATATCCAGGTACACGTGCATTAGTTTCCTATAGATTATTTTCGACTTTTTTGCCCGTTTTCTTCGTTGTACATCAACCATCACATAAATTAGTAATTTTTGTCGACCAAAAAAAGTCGTCCTCTTTCTGCGTGACACAGTACTCCACCCACAGTTAATTGAAGAATGAATGCATTTGCCGAAAACAACGGGCGGTTTAAATATTTATCAGGTACACGCGCCAAATTAACCTTTTAAGGGGTAAGGAGGACAAAAGTCGTTTTATAAGAAATTTTTTAATTCACAAGGAAGACAAAAGTAAAGTCATCCTGAAAACTCAAGTAGTAATTACTCCTGTAGTCGTTCCTGGAAACTAATTGGTTAGCACCATTTTCACACTGCTGCGTAAAATCTGCCCTCCTTCTGGCAGATTTTAACTAAAACTGAATGTTAATTTTTACAAAATTTTGACATTTCTCAGTACAATTCAATGCCCACCCTGCCACATCCATTGACCTCGAGGTGTTTGATTTTAGTGAAATGTGATCAAAATGCTCCATGCACTTGGCCACATTTCGATCAAATTACATGTACTGAAGCTTGTTTTAAGACGCGGATACAACGTAAATTCGTTACAAATACGTCATACCAGGGCCCGCGCTTGCCAAAAATCTAACCGGGGCAAAAAAATTTGGCGCCCCTAGCCGCTCGCGCCTTCGGCGCTCGCAGGGTACGCTTTCCTCGGCCTAAAAAGGGCATAGACTAAATTGGGCGACATAAACACTGTTCTACGCCGCATATTTGACGCGGATGCAGCTTCATAATCTACAAGGTAGTACCACAGCAAGGTTTTGGTTGCAGAGATGTTCAAAACATACGGTTTGAAAATATAAAATAACAGAAATACTTTACATGCTTTGAAGTTCAAAGCCCATCAAAAAATGCTTGCATTATTTGTTGGCAAAACACAAAATACAAATACAGTGTGGGTATTAATGTAATTCAAAGTCGTTGCTTCGCACCACATCTTCGCAAACTTTTCGGTGCGTGCGAAAGGACTTATTTTGCATGAAAATATATAAACTGAATATGAGAGCAGACCTGAAAATTTCACTTGACTACGAGTTTGTGAGAAATAGTTCAAGCGCGATAATAGATTCCATTTTGCTTCGCATATTTCGTAAAATAATAAAGGAATCTGATTGGTTGTCCATCGCAACTCTTGGCAAACATTGCAAACTTGCGAAGATATGTTGGGAAGCGATGTTTACGACATTTGCGAAGTTGTGAATACCCATAGTATTTAAAAAATATTTTTGGAAATCCAAAATACATTCTAGGCGTATGGATTTACTAGCCTAATAACTCAAAAAGTCAAATTATAAAATACACTATTTCGATTATGTACACAGAAAGCATTAGTTAGCGTAATTTATATCTTTGAAAAGTAATGCAATTATTTTGGTTGCTCCGTTCACGTGATAAATTTAAGAGTGGGCACATATTGAAAGTGTCAACCTTCCCGATTTTTTCAACCAGTTAAAAATTAATTCTGGATTTATAAAGTATAAAAATTGGAAAATTTAATCAGATTCCTAAAGCTGAAAACGGAATTTGATTATCTTTTTTTTAAAAAAAAGAGAGCACAAAATTCAGAGGGTGTTTAAAATTCGCCACTCGTTCCAAAAAGTGTTTTTCGAATAGGAAAAAGCTCATGATCACTTCATTTTTCGAGGTCGAAAATTGGTCGTATAGTTGACATATCTGAGGATCGGAGAAATTCAAACTATAAAATTTCGCTGGTCGACTTGTCTGTTAGGGGACCAAAACTCTAACAAGAATCGGGGAAAAACCCATAGAGAAACCTCCAGATATTCTTGGGAGGTGGAGCCAAAAAATTAAAATTCCGAAATGTTATCCTCAACACATCAAAGCCAGGAACATAGGCTTGAAAGCATACGAAACTAAAACGGCACCAAAAAGGTCAAAAACATTGAGCCTAAAAAATTGTCAAGAAATTGTTGATAAAGTGTAAAAAGTTGATTTCGTCGAGAAAAAGAAACGCTCCAAACGCACGTAAATGTCGATCAATTAAATGGTTTTGGGCATTAATTGAGACACAATTACATGACATGTGGTGGTATAAGATGCCCGGTTACCGTCATAGATGTAGAAAAAGTGTCTGGCGAAGCGCTCATGAGAGGCGTGCGACAAAGTCTTCGCTCCACTGGCATGCAAGGTGTACTTGGACCACTTAAAGATTTCAGAACTTCCGTATGCTTATCGTTAGTATTGCAGAAAAGTTTCATTACATTTGATTCGTTAGTTCAGTTTTACAGATCTAACCGTCTTGACACTTACAATCATACCTGTTCACATTCATTCAGTAAAGTGAGTAATGAATAATGAATAATGAATGAGTGTGAATTATTCAAAATCATATGAATTGTGAATGAATAAATATGCTTCTTTCATTTATTCAATGAATAATGAATGAATGAATACAATTTTGAATTGAATAACGGGATGAGTGAATGTACTAAACCAATAATGAATAAATTTCTAACTAATTTACATCATTCTGAAGAGAATGAGTATCTGCTGGCTGATATTTCTCATTCATTCATTATTATTGTGGTAGAAATTTTCATGTATTATGTGCAGCATTACATTCCGGGGACCCTTCTGGCTGATTTCTTTATTATCCTTTGAATTTATCTTAAATTTGCAGTTTTAGTTGGCACGCATATGAATAATTACTTATATGTATGAATATCATATATTTCATGCTGCTGAATTACCAAATGATTTAAGCAAATATTGTGCATGATAAACGTCAATTTGGTAATTTTCGAATAAATTAATGAATATTTGAATGAAGGAATGAAGGAATGAGTATTATTTGAATGAATGTTGCCCGTACTACATTTGAATGAATGAAGATTTGAATGAATAATTTCTCGTTGAACACGTATGCTTACAATATGTGACCACTCTTTACAATTACAAATTATGAATTCCATTTTTTGGACAAATTTAATTTAAATCAGTAATTGTAATCAGTGCTTAGATTGGTACAAAGCAAATTCACCGGGGCAGTTAGAAAAAGTGGGGAAACAAAGTTAGGAAACTTTTGGTGAAACCCGCTTTAAAAAATATTGACCACCGGTGCGCCAAACATCGCAGACTTGGTTATTTCTCGAATAGAAAAATTTACCTAGAAGAGCTAGAGTTAGAACTTGAAAAATACAATTCGACGGCAGAATTGCGAAAGATCTACCGTCGGTCTCAGAAATATTAGCTCATCGAACCTTGAGAGCCTTATCCAAATCAATTTGTTTCTGTCTTATCAGCTTCAGGTTCAAATTATCATTAATATACATAAACTGGTAAAGTCAAATTAAATATGCCATAAATACCTTTACTTTAACTTTATATTTAATATCTAACTATAATATTTAAGTTTATTTAGCACTGGAAAATTCAATTATATCTAGTGTAAACCCGGGCGCCAACCGGCGCCCCCTGGAATCTGGCGCCCCGGGCAATTGCCCCGCTTGCCCTCCCCAAAATCGGGGCCTGCGTCATACATACTTAAATAATTATTCATACTCATAAACAAATTATCCCAAAAATGCTAATGATATGTCTTTTATTTCGTATTATTCAGTCACTTTCCAGACCTGCAAACCACAGTAAGTTTGATATTTCAGTTTTCGTCTTGACCATTGTTAGTTTACCTTTGCCCAAAAATTCAAATTTATTTTTGCCACGTATTGCCCCATCCCACACTTTCCTAGCCGACATGTTCACTAAACTTAACTTAATGAATATAGGTACGAAATAGTATTACTATTACTATTAGTATATTACAATAGTATTACTATTTAGTAATATAATAAATATAAATATATAACAAATATAGCCAAAGTTCCACTTTGGCTTCCTCCTGTGCATCACGTATCTCTTTCTCGCTCTGCATCTGGATCCTCTTCCATCTGGGTCGCTGGTGTGTCATGGCTAGTCAAGTGTATCGCAGGCCTTATTGCCAAGTGAGCTTCGTCCACTCACACACCCCATATGCGAGCCTGGTGATCCCCCTTCCACACCCGTCCCAGCAACGACAAGCTGAGCCATCAGGCGAAGACGGATTCGCCGGACCAAGTGCACAGGAGGATCAACACCATGGAGGAACTCTCCCAGGTGGGTTTTTGCTTGGTATATCGGGGTTAACCGTGGGGAGTGGTCGGCGGAAGAATGAGGGGGGTCGTGCATTGCGGAGGGCAGCATAGTTGGGTCTACGGGGGTCCCATGATCTGTACGGGTTGTGATCGGGGAAGGGGTAAGTGGGGGGTCTTAGGCCCCGGCTACGGCTTCCAGCTACGGCAGTGGCCCGCGGTCCGTGGACACTCCCCGCCCAACAACCTTCCACTGTCTTCTCCCGCCTGCAGACGCCATCCTCGTTTGGATACCAACACCACCCCACGGAATCCGTCTATGTGTCACTGCCATTCATTCTCCTACCTGGGTTATGGTAATGGGCCGAATGGTGTATTGGACTATCTTCCCAATACACCATTGTATTGGGAAGATACAATGGTGTATCTTCCCAACCATTGTAGAGGTTTTTACATGTAGAGGTTTTTCTAGACCGTCATCGGTTTTCCCTCATCACATTTTATCATTTGATAATTAGCCTGTCATGTACTTGTAATGGTGTGCCGTTAGCCTGTATGGGGATGCCGGGTGCTACTTTATGGATAATACCGACAACTAAGGACATACTTTTAGAAATTGGTTGACTTGTATATTTAGAGTGAAATCATGCTTTTTGTGAAATGAATGAAGGATGATTTTAAGAGCTAACGCTACATCAATCTTGAATAAATACCTAGCTAATTAAAAAAACTACCTAATAAATACAACCTTACAAGTTTGTAATGCGTAGCGAACATGCGCCAGGAAAATGTGAGATGGGGCTGGCTGAGATTGAACAGGGCAAAAATAAGTTTTTATTATCTAGGGGATAAAGATAAAATTCGTTTAAATTCAGTGATTTCCATCAGTTATTCCTTTCTCATTTTTAATTTCAATCGTCTTCCGGCTCCAGTGAGTCCGTTAGACGTGGGCCATGTGTTGGTCGTCAGCGGGAAATGCGTCTGTCCACATGGATTTGGTCTGTGGGAGCAGAACGCCACTTGCATTCCATGTCCATTGGAAGAAGTCAATGAGCGAGTAACTACTCCAGATGGGGGAATGATTATAGACAATCTAGGAAAATGTATTTGTCCAATCGACCACAAATATATTCTCAGGAACGGTTATTGTCAACCAATCTGTGTAGTTGGTAAGTATGTGCAAAAAACGTTGTCCTTATAATTTCAAAATTTCTATTGAACTACCGTAAATACTCTATTTATAGCCGGGTCTGCAGGCTTCATACGCCGGGATATATTTTTATACACACTGTAGATAAGATCAAAAGCAAAATTGTCACTAATAAACCCATTGTGTAAAATTTACTCCAGGTTCAGCAAAAATCCTTCAAATTTGGATAAATTTGACTTGTGTTTGTGGAAATTCTGCTCAAAATTAAGTAAATTTTAATCAAAGTTATTTAGAGTGCACCAAGACCTTGTACATGCATATTTCATATAAAGAAATTAATTTCGAGCAGCAAATACAGCATGTAATCGTTCATAAGATTTATCAATTTTGGCCTTCAGACCCGGCTATAAATAGAGTATCAACGGTGGAAAAGTGTATTTTCTTTATTATATCCAAAAATAGATGATGATTGTCCAGACGATAAGTTCTGTTACGCAAAGAATAGCACGTGTATCACTCCGTGCTTAATGGATGTGTGTCCCACAACCGCGCACTGTACAGCTATCCGGCACGCCGCTATTTGTCGATGTCCAGAGGGAACGAAAGGATATCCTACACCAGACGAGGGCTGCGGTTAGTATGCAATGTTTTAACCTTTTGACACGTGACAATTTTATTTTTTGAAGAAATGGTTTTATGATTCGGGTCGAAGATAAAATTCGTCTTGAAAAACGGTGGTTAATGTATGAGAGGAACAAAATTGTCCTTTCAAGAAGGTCATTGATTTCCTCCATTTTAAAATCTGTTTTCCATGTTAAATCGTAACATTTATTTCAGAAAATTTGGGAATTCTACGACTACTAATTAATCACACTCCTGAGGGGTTAATACATAATTTTCGAATAAAAAATTACTCCTGACTTAATGTGTCTCCTTTCTGAAAATATTTCCAGTTAGACCAACGCTACCTCGTCTCGATTTCCCGTCACCAAATATGAGGGTTAACTGTTTAGCGGATGGAGTTCAAGTCGACATCGATATTCACAAAACGGAACCATACGCAACATTCGGAGAGTTCAATGGTTTCCTATATGTCGAGGGATTTTCGGAGGATCCTAACTGTCGAAAATCTGACCCCCCTTTGGACGACAGGCCGGTAGATTTCAAGGTCAAGTTTGGCACATGTGGAACGAAACTTAAGGACGTACGTCATTTTTTTCGTTTTGTGATAGCTCCTAAATTATTGACTCCTCATCAAAATACTCAAAATCAACATTTTTAATCAGTTCGCGGGTCTTAAATTAAGACTCTTAATTTTAGAAAATTCGTCACCATTATAGTATCAACAACATAATACAATTCGTGGGTTCGATTTCTGCTTCGGTCCCGGCAAACGGAAATTCTCCCGTCCCGGAAAAATTGAACCCCTTAAAAAAAAAGGTCCGCCGGTACGATACGATTTTATCTACACACAATTTTACCTATACAGCACATGGACCAGTGCTAGATGCATAGCTCTCTATAAGAATGCTTACAGATTTCGCCCAAATAAGTGTCAGTCGTACACAAATATGATCAATGCGGAACTTGTAGCAGAAATTATCTGATAATGCTTAGTTTTTTAGTAATATTTGCATCCAAAGAGAAAACGTGACAAATTTTACGCTTTCTGAATTTACGTCATGTTTTTGCATCGTCGGACGCAAATATGTCTACAAAACCTCAGCATTGGCAGATCGTCTCTTTTTTCGTATGAATTTACATCTATTTATATGTTATTTCATAATTCAGCACAAATCGTATATGCGAAAACGCAATTGCATACCTGTGAAATTTTTGTAAAAAATGCTACGTTTCTCTACACTCCATCTGCGGTTCTCACATTCTATGCAAAATGTCTCATTAATTCATTAATTTTAACCAAAATCAACTGTAATTAGCTTTTGCTAAATTTGTGAACCCTTTTAAAAAGGGCCTTTTTACATTTCAAAATTGGATTCAATTAACTTCGTATCAGTGACAAATCATTTTAAAAAATAGGTACAGAATAGTTCTTTCGCGTTGCTTGTTTTTGTTGGTAAATTATGGCTTGCAACAAGGTGTGGTTTTTTTGTCACTAATGCCTTTAAAAACATTCAAAGGAAAGAAATTAAGTAAAACGATCCGATCAACCATGGTTTCTCACTGAAAACAAGGAGATTGAATCCGTTTTAGACATTAAAAAGGGTTCAAAAACTATTAAAAGCTCCAACTGAGGAATTAGCTGAGAATTTGGTTGAGAAATTAATCAATCAGTTTTGCACAGAATGTGAAATTCGATGAAGGTGAAGGTGAGAGTCGTAGAAAGAAGTGCAGGAGAAAACCGGAAAGTCCAGATGTGACACATAGTTTTGCAAGGTGCAGAGGCGAATTTTTTGCCAACTTAAAACCTTAGTATTAATAATAAGGTAGAAAATTCCGAGCTCAAGTGCCATACTTATTGTTGCATATGCGTACTTACTTACTGAGGGTCGCCTTTCTATCTGTGAACGAGTTTGACCTTTAATATCTTTGGCGTTATTTGTAATTTCAACTTTCAACAAAAAATGTCAACCTTTGTGACGGAAAAAATTCATGTTTAACATTTTGACAACTTTATCTCATAATTTTTTCGATGTGGTATGCGAAGGGATTGGAATTTTTTGTTGAGTTTTGAGTTATTTCTGAAAGCTAGATGCACGTCAAGAATTTTGATTCCACGTTCATCAAATTTTGTTATAGGTATTTTTCTAGAGATTAAAAAATATAACACACTGCAAAATTTAAGTGGTTTTCGAACAGAATTTTTCGTGACTCTTTTTTCCGATATCCATATTTCTGGCGGTATTGACACTAGCGACTTAAAATTTTAAACCAACAATTTCGACGACATTATCTACCAGCCATCAAAATTTCAAGTTGAAATTACAAATAACGCCAAAGATATTAAAGGTAAAACTCGTTCACAGATAGAAATTCGACCCTCAGCAATTTGTAAGTAATGTAAGAAGATCAATGGGAAACATGTCTGGCAGTTGCTATAGTATTCTCCAAGAATAAATAGATCCGAATATACCTGTGACACGTACCTTTTAAGGACGAACTACACGCATAATTGTTTAGGTAGTATTTTATTTTCCGTTGAGAACGAAATGCACACATTTCTGTATTGCGTAAATTAAGCTGACACAAAAATTTCTAAAAAAAGGATATTTTTTGGTATCTAGTGTAAAACTTGATCGTAAAAAGTGAATTTTTTCGGTATTTGTCTTCACAACTTTTGAAATTTTCACCATATCGACCAATGTTAAAGAGGATTTTTCATGTTCCTCGTCAAACTTTAGGTGACATTTGAGTAGACTATTTGTAACGGATGTAACGTATGGTATGACTAACGAAAAATCAGAAAATGCGAAGTTTTTTTAGAAAATACAAAATTTAAAGAAGTTTCCGGTTAGGTTTTCGATTTCTTTAAAGAAAATATAAATAAATTTAAAGAAAGAATTTTAATTTTAATTTAAGTAAAATTTAACGATTTGTTTTATGCGTATTTTATTATTTTATTATTTTACGTTATAATTTTACGTTATTATTTATCCTCGGCGCTCACCGAATCATGTTTGGTGAGAATTTTTAAAAATGGATTTCTTTGTGCATAATTATGACAGTTTCCGTCAGTGTTCTTACAGCTGAACGCAGCTTCTCAAAGCTAAATTAATCGATCATTATTTGAGATACTCAAAAAGAGATTGTGAAAAATCATTCTGTGGGTATGTATTTCGATGATATACTCAACGCATTTTTGTCGAACAAATCTTGAAAGGTGCTGCTTTAATATCAAGACAGCCAAGAATAACAATTAGCGAATATTGATGCATTTATTGAACAGGAAAGAGTATACATTTTTAATAATCAAGGTTGTAATTTTTAGTTGAATTAAACCTTGGGTATTTTCTGAGCTGTTGAAAATTCGTACTTACCAGATATACTATCGAGGTATATTTCGTGTCCAGGGTACCCACTATGTTTTTTAGAATCTACTAGGACCCTAGATGAAGGATCCATTCAGATTTCCCTGTAAAACTCATATTTGGCGGCAAATTTAAAAATCTACGTTTTCGACCAATTTCAAACCTGGATAACTTTTGTAGTTTCCATGAGATTTTCAAACTTTTGGCCTTAATCTGATCACAAAGGTCAAGATTTAACGAGCTAAATAAAAAAACACAAATTTTATTTTTTGAGATAACTTTAAAAAGTTTTGAAATTTTGAAATTTTGAAAAAAATTAAAAAACCAATTTTTTGAAAAATTTCCTCGCATGCGAAAGCTGAACTCTCTGTCATGAATTCCGTAAACATTTTTGGAAATCTGTCGAGGATTTAAACAGTTATTGCGGTTTTAAAAACGAAAAGATTCAAATTTGGCGATATGGGCGCCACGCCACGGCGGCAAGTATCAATTTTGCACAGAAATATGAATGAATCCTTCATCTAGGGTCCTGTATGTATGTATGTATTTGGTGGGGTGATGATCCTGCCATTAATTGGGCAGGACCAATCAGCTGCGTAAGCACTTATGGCTTATTGCAGTCTCCCCAATTACACGGCACGTGCCTTAATGTGCTGAATTCCAAACCTCCCCTAAGGAGGGGAGCTTGCGAGGTTGATAATAACAGATCGGCTTGAAATTTTTACCATTGATAGTTCGACCTGAGTGAACCTTAACCCTAGAAGGTTTTGACTCCATGGCCATAAACGGCCGAATTTTAGAATTATCCTCGAAGAAAAAAATTGCATTTAAATTTATGAAATTCTTTGTAACTTAATAAATTAAGTTGTGCGTGGCTAGGTATTTGAAATAAATTATCTTGCACCAATTGTAAACTTGATAAATGTAAGAAGTGCGTGGTATTTTTTTAAAATTCTTAAATTAAAAGATTCTTAAATTAAAAATTAAAGTTCTTAAATATAAGAATAGATCACTTTTTCTACGATTTTCTTTTAAACTCAATGCTCAAGATTTTTTTGGTCATTTGTTTAGGAAGCGAGGTGTGTCGAAATTATGATAAAATTAAGTGCAAAAATGTAAGTTTCAAATTATTAGTAAGCACGTTATGAAACAGTAAAATATGTTTCTATGTTCATGGATTGATTTAAAAGTTGTAGTGATTTTTATAGAAAACTAATTAAGTTCTTTATCCAGATATAGTACTTTCCGCTTAATCAGTATAAATAAATGGCAATTTTTCGAAATAGTATTTATTTCGTTGGTTTTATGGATTTTGTATGAATTTAATTTATCATAAAAATCTAATTAGCACATAATTATCTTTGCATTGCTTTCTTCGATGTGCAGATAAATTTAACAATTACGAAATTAATATTTGGTTTACAACGAATTTTAGAATTATCCTCGAAGAAAAAAATTGCATTTAAATTTATGAAATTCTTTGTAACTTAATAAATTAAGTTGTGCGTGGCTAGGTATTTGAAATAAATTATCTTGCACCAATTGTAAACTTGATAAATGTAAGAAGTGCGTGGTATTTTTTTCAAATATAACTAAATCAAATGTTACATACATTTTCCTATATTTATTGGTTGTGTTCTAATTTTGTATATAAGTAAACCAAAAATTTATGAACAAAACGTAAAAATTTTTAATTTTCGAATTGTTTCCTCACATTTTCTTTTACATTCAATAACACTTTGAAATAAAACTTTGACAAAATGATGTTTCATGCGCTAGAAACAATTTCTAAATGCAGTTTTTCCTGGATGGATTAAAAATGGATGGTGATTTCTACAGAAAAGTAGCTGTGATTATGAAGGTCTTATGGCAGGATATAGGTAATTGGAACTTTTTCAAACAATTACTGAAAAACGAATAATTTATTTCCTTTTTATAAGATTTTGTATGAATCTGACAAGTTTTCAGGAAAATGCAATTAGCACACACATGATATTTCTTTGGTGTGGAAGTATAGAAAATTATTACTTCACCATGATTATCCTGGTGTGAAGTACCCAGGGTAATACTTTTGAAGGATATAAATGAAGTTTTTTTCACAATCTCCGCAAAGACAAGAGTTACTCTTGTTTTTGAACTTCTGTTCGCAATTGCTTATTACTAAAATTTCAAGTATATGTACATATATCCAAGGCATTTGCATATTAAGCTGCGTTATTGTTTATTATTAAAGTCCATATGCCTACTGTATATGCAACATACACCCGCAACCACCGTGCTATATGTTCGAAAGTAGTTAACGCAAAAATAAACCTTTATTATACGACAATACGTACACCGCCATACATAACTCGTATAATAAGTTTTACCGCACGGTGACGAAATGTAACCGAATGTTAATAAATTCGGTTTTGACAGTTTTACCACCACGAGCTTACAATAATGACGATCATGACGGTCATGGAAAATATGTACTGCGTGCGACGGATGCTAGGCATTTGTCTTAGATATTTATTCAGTTTTCCCGTACTAAACAACAATGTTCGACAAACGTTTTTCTCATTTTTCGCTAATTTTTGGTGCTTGGCTAACAGTGCTTTATCCCAGTTTTTTTACTGCACTGGTTAACTTGCCTTCTACCAATCGAAACCTGTGCATGACGAAATTTTCAAATTGTAATCCCGATATTTTGTATTGCATTGTGCTACTTGACATCCTAAAAAACTTGCACAGTAATAATGTTCATTAGTTATTTGATCATTTTCCTATAAAAAATATTTTAGGGAATGCGTAGATGCTAGTTTCTTGTACGCTCTTGGGAAATATTGGTGTGGTGATATTTGCGCTGGAATGTTGAATAAAAATATTTTTGAAGGTTTATCCTTTTGCGAAGGATATTCAAAATGTATTTGTCCACTTATCCTCAAAATTTCAAAAGTTTTCAATGGAATATAAATTTCTTTTACTGTTTCATAGCGAAGAAATCGGGAAACAATTTTTCGTAAGCACCATAACTCGTTTGACAAAGACTCAAAGAAGGCAAGACCAATTTTGTAGGAAGAGAGGTTTGGCCATAAAAAATACATTAACAAGTATGGAGAATCCGAAAATGTAAATTTACAGAAAGCACCATAAATTATCATATGGACCGCTCCAAAATTAAAAACGCTTGAATATTTTTTGAAAAGTATCCATCCACGTCCGTGTCTAGTGTTAAAGATAAATAAACACTGATTCCACTATATTAAGGCAGAACTTTAGAAGCTCAAGAAAAAATAGAGAACGCGAAAATCACCAAGCTCTACAACAGAATCTCACCAAAAGATCTGATCAATCTCTACGAGTCTTACATACATACGTCATTGAAACCGGGACAAAAAAATCCGGGAAGGCAATTTTTCCATGCCAAATGTCCCTCTTAATTGAAAACCGAAGAGAATATATGTTCTTAAAAGTTTCCGTATACCTCTCTGGTTTAGCAGGCGCTGGATCAATTTCACCATATTCCTTGCCCTTGCCTGTATGTCCCCAAAAACTTAGGTATTTAAAGAAATGTAGGTCATCTTATTCCACACATTAAGAAGTATAAAAAAAATATGAAATTTAATTTTTTGACCTGACCTTGCTAAAATCCATGATGCAATAATTACGCTGGTAAAAATTCCCAACAATGTTTGATACCTTAAGAAAATTTCGGTTCCGGTGGGATAAAATTAGCAATGAGGTTGAAAATTCTTTCGAAATAGCGGAGAAAAACATTAAATACGAGACGGTTAATGGACTTAAGTATTTTTTGCCTCGGTTATCTAAGGATAGATATATTTATAGTATCGGTATTTATACTATCCTACAAAAATTTGAAACTTTTGTAATCATTTTTGACCATTTGAAGGTCAAAAGTTCCCATGACCCTCATGACCCTTCTAAATCGTTAACTTGTACTCAAAATCGTTTTTCATGTAATAGAATAAATAAATTTTTACACGTGTACGAAAAACAATGTGTGTATTATCATAATACTATCATTATATTATCATTATATGTATTACACTATTACTATGTGTACTACACATAGTTGTGTAATATTCAGCAGATTTACTAAAAAATGTGCAATTTTTGCAATGCTACATATGTAGTAATATAGCCTATCACATTCGGAGAGATGAAATGAAGTTAATAGAATATGGATATATGTATACCAATGGGTGTATAATTTCATGATCATGCAAAACATTCGAAAATATTAAGCAAGTCTTTGCAAATTGACAAAATTTGCAAATTGTCATCTTTTTTTACTTTAAGCTCGAACTGAACTTAAAAAATTTAACGCTTTTCATGTACTGTACAAAAATTTCTGATGTACAATATATATCTTATTGATAAAAATTGGCGAAAATTTTCAGACCCTGGAATTCATAATTTTTCGCGAGTAAAAGATTAATGTTTTTGAAAATTGTTTGATATGCTGATTTTTGCAGATTACAAAAAAAAAAAAATTAGTGTTGTTAGTTTTCTGAGGTTTCAACAAACCTGTTCAAGTTTAAGTTGGACTGAATTATTTATCAATAAAGACTTGCCGGAAGGAAATAGAGTTGGCAGTACTTAAGGTTCCCTTGTAAGTGATAAAAATTTCTGAATAAAACAATTTACTAAATATCATCCATACGATCTGTAAATTGGATTAAAATTTACCTGTACATAAGTTTTCCTGTACTTTGCCGTTTTCCCGAATCTAAGCAACGCATATATTAAAAGTTTCCAGATTTGGAACTTTAATTAAATCATTTTTCGGCTCCTCAAACGATGACAGATGGGCAACGTTACGCCCCGCAACAACGCAAACGTAGCTACCATTTTTCATGCCAAGGTCGACACATTTTTATTCATCAAACATTTCATATAAGCTTCATATAAAATTGACGGGAATTTCATGGAAATTTAATCTAACCAGGTGTATTATCGAGGTGTATGTCGTGTCCAGGGTACCCACTAAGTTTTTTTACAATCTACTAGGACCCTATTTTTTTTTTTTTTTTTTTAAGTCATGAGAGGATTTATTTGTCTTCGGAGGGGAGCTTGCGAGGTTGATAATAACAGATCGGCTTGAAATTTTTACCATTGATAGTTCGACCTAAGTGAACCTTAACCCTAGAAGGTTTTGACTCCATGGCCATAAACGGCCGAGAAAAAAATTTCGAAAGTTTCAAATTATTTGCTCAGTGTTGGCACTTCTATATGAGCTCTAACTAGTTCTATGGTGGTGGATGTTTATATGGCATCTATAATACATTTCTAGAGCGGATCAATATTTTTGATAGCTGCTGCTTGGCATCGACGTCTAATTTATGGGGTGGATACATTCGATCATGGGGTCAATGGGACCACCCCCCTTAGCGCCAGGGGGTGTGGTCAAATACTTTTTTGGGGTTAAATTATTTCTCTGCACATGGATTCCAACCCATTGTGACAAGAATCGTTAAAAGCATTATGTGACCTAATTTCCACACCCCCTCCACTCAGAGGGTGTGGTTGTATCGAAAAAAAGAAAATCATGACAACTTTATAGCTGATTAATACTTTACAATTCTGCTTTCACCATACGCCACCATAAATTAGTACCGAGTGAACGCCACACCCGGCAAATTTGAAATCGGATTACTTTTTGAATTGTTGACCGATTTTCAAAATTGGGCCTATTTTGGAATCTTCAGGTCAAGCGAGGAAATATATATTCCCAGATTTTTTAAATTCCACCACACCCCCTTGCAATTAAGGTCACCAAAAAACACCTAAAATAAAAATAATTCCTGCAGCGGAATTTTAAGGATAAAAATGGAATCGCTTGTCGAAAACATACCCCGAAGCACAATTCACATTTAAAATTCAAGTGGTCACATGACCACCCCCAGTGGGTGTGGCTCTGGGCGCCTTCTCGATTTCACCCAAAACATGGGGTGTGACATATCATTTTTCTCAGCTCGACGAGGAGGTTCCGACAGAGTAAGTAAAATTTCGAAACCACACCCCCAGTGGGTGTGGCCATAGGCTTTTTACCGGTTTAATCGAAGCCCCGTCATGTGATACATCATTTTTCTCAGCCGGATGAGGGGATCTCGGCGGAGTTATAAAAATGAGAAACCACACCCACTGGGGGTGTTGCCGTGGGCGTCGAAATTTTTTTCTCGGCCGTTTATGGCCATGGAGTCAAAACCTTCTAGGGTTAAGGTTCACTCAGGTCGAACTATCAATGGTAAAAATTTCAAGCCGATCTGTTATTATCAACCTCGCAAGCTCCCCTCCGAAGACAAATAAATCCTCTCATGACTTAATCCTCTTATGCGAGGGGGTGTGGCGTTCACTCGGTACTAATTTATGGTGGCGTATGGTGAAAGCAGAATTGTAAAGTATTAATCAGCTATAAAGTTGTCATGATTTTCTTTTTTTCGATACAACCACACCCTCTGAGTGGAGGGGGTGTGGAAATTAGGTCACATAATGCTTTTAACGATTCTTGTCACAATGGGTTGGAATCCATGTGCAGAGAAATAATTTAACCCCAAAAAAGTATTTGACCACACCCCCTGGC
This sequence comes from Folsomia candida, assembly GCF_002217175.1. Lineage (NCBI taxonomy): Eukaryota > Metazoa > Arthropoda > Collembola > Entomobryomorpha > Isotomidae > Folsomia > Folsomia candida. The sequence goes on from NW_019091197.1 coordinate 5,655,825, forward strand.
GCTAAGGGGGGTGGTCCCATTGACCCCATGATCGAATGTATCCACCCCATAAATTAGACGTCGATGCCAAGCAGCAGCTATCAAAAATATTGATCCGCTCTAGAAATGTATTATAGATGCCATATAAACATCCACCACCATAGAACTAGTTAGAGCTCATATAGAAGTGCCAACACTGAGCAAATAATTTGAAACTTTCGAAATTTTTTTCTCGGCCGTTTATGGCCATGGAGTCAAAACCTTCTAGGGTTAAGGTTCACTTAGGTCGAACTATCAATGGTAAAAATTTCAAGCCGATCTGTTATTATCAACCTCGCAAGCTCCCCTCCGAAGACAAATAAATCCTCTCATGACTTAAAAAAAAAAAAAAAAAAATAGGGTCCTAGTAGATTGTAAAAAAACTTAGTGGGTACCCTGGACACGACATACACCTCGATAATACACCTGGTTAGATTAAATTTCCATGAAATTCCCGTCAATTTTATATGAAGCTTATATGAAATGTTTGATGAATAAAAATGTGTCGACCTTGGCATGAAAAATGGTAGCTACGTTTGCGTTGTTGCGGGGCGTAACGTTGCCCATCTGTCATCGTTTGAGGAGCCGAAAAATGATTTAATTAAAGTTCCAAATCTGGAAACTTTTAATATATGCGTTGCTTAGATTCGGGAAAACGGCAAAGTACAGGAAAACTTATGTACAGGTAAATTTTAATCCAATTTACAGATCGTATGGATGATATTTAGTAAATTGTTTTATTCAGAAATTTTTATCACTTACAAGGGAACCTTAAGTACTGCCAACTCTATTTCCTTCCGGCAAGTCTTTATTGATAAATAATTCAGTCCAACTTAAACTTGAACAGGTTTGTTGAAACCTCAGAAAACTAACAACACTAATTTTTTTTTTTTTGTAATCTGCAAAAATCAGCATATCAAACAATTTTCAAAAACATTAATCTTTTACTCGCGAAAAATTATGAATTCCAGGGTCTGAAAATTTTCGCCAATTTTTATCAATAAGATATATATTGTACATCAGAAATTTTTGTACAGTACATGAAAAGCGTTAAATTTTTTAAGTTCAGTTCGAGCTTAAAGTAAAAAAAGATGACAATTTGCAAATTTTGTCAATTTGCAAAGACTTGCTTAATATTTTCGAATGTTTTGCATGATCATGAAATTATACACCCATTGGTATACATATATCCATATTCTATTAACTTCATTTCATCTCTCCGAATGTGATAGGCTATATTACTACATATGTAGCATTGCAAAAATTGCACATTTTTTAGTAAATCTGCTGAATATTACACAACTATGTGTAGTACACATAGTAATAGTGTAATACATATAATGATAATATAATGATAGTATTATGATAATACACACATTGTTTTTCGTACACGTGTAAAAATTTATTTATTCTATTACATGAAAAACGATTTTGAGTACAAGTTAACGATTTAGAAGGGTCATGAGGGTCATGGGAACTTTTGACCTTCAAATGGTCAAAAATGATTACAAAAGTTTCAAATTTTTGTAGGATAGTATAAATACCGATACTATAAATATATCTATCCTTAGATAACCGAGGCAAAAAATACTTAAGTCCATTAACCGTCTCGTATTTAATGTTTTTCTCCGCTATTTCGAAAGAATTTTCAACCTCATTGCTAATTTTATCCCACCGGAACCGAAATTTTCTTAAGGTATCAAACATTGTTGGGAATTTTTACCAGCGTAATTATTGCATCATGGATTTTAGCAAGGTCAGGTCAAAAAATTAAATTTCATATTTTTTTTATACTTCTTAATGTGTGGAATAAGATGACCTACATTTCTTTAAATACCTAAGTTTTTGGGGACATACAGGCAAGGGCAAGGAATATGGTGAAATTGATCCAGCGCCTGCTAAACCAGAGAGGTATACGGAAACTTTTAAGAACATATATTCTCTTCGGTTTTCAATTAAGAGGGACATTTGGCATGGAAAAATTGCCTTCCCGGATTTTTTTGTCCCGGTTTCAATGACGTATGTATGTAAGACTCGTAGAGATTGATCAGATCTTTTGGTGAGATTCTGTTGTAGAGCTTGGTGATTTTCGCGTTCTCTATTTTTTCTTGAGCTTCTAAAGTTCTGCCTTAATATAGTGGAATCAGTGTTTATTTATCTTTAACACTAGACACGGACGTGGATGGATACTTTTCAAAAAATATTCAAGCGTTTTTAATTTTGGAGCGGTCCATATGATAATTTATGGTGCTTTCTGTAAATTTACATTTTCGGATTCTCCATACTTGTTAATGTATTTTTTATGGCCAAACCTCTCTTCCTACAAAATTGGTCTTGCCTTCTTTGAGTCTTTGTCAAACGAGTTATGGTGCTTACGAAAAATTGTTTCCCGATTTCTTCGCTATGAAACAGTAAAAGAAATTTATATTCCATTGAAAACTTTTGAAATTTTGAGGATAAGTGGACAAATACATTTTGAATATCCTTCGCAAAAGGATAAACCTTCAAAAATATTTTTATTCAACATTCCAGCGCAAATATCACCACACCAATATTTCCCAAGAGCGTACAAGAAACTAGCATCTACGCATTCCCTAAAATATTTTTTATAGGAAAATGATCAAATAACTAATGAACATTATTACTGTGCAAGTTTTTTAGGATGTCAAGTAGCACAATGCAATACAAAATATCGGGATTACAATTTGAAAATTTCGTCATGCACAGGTTTCGATTGGTAGAAGGCAAGTTAACCAGTGCAGTAAAAAAACTGGGATAAAGCACTGTTAGCCAAGCACCAAAAATTAGCGAAAAATGAGAAAAACGTTTGTCGAACATTGTTGTTTAGTACGGGAAAACTGAATAAATATCTAAGACAAATGCCTAGCATCCGTCGCACGCAGTACATATTTTCCATGACCGTCATGATCGTCATTATTGTAAGCTCGTGGTGGTAAAACTGTCAAAACCGAATTTATTAACATTCGGTTACATTTCGTCACCGTGCGGTAAAACTTATTATACGAGTTATGTATGGCGGTGTACGTATTGTCGTATAATAAAGGTTTATTTTTGCGTTAACTACTTTCGAACATATAGCACGGTGGTTGCGGGTGTATGTTGCATATACAGTAGGCATATGGACTTTAATAATAAACAATAACGCAGCTTAATATGCAAATGCCTTGGATATATGTACATATACTTGAAATTTTAGTAATAAGCAATTGCGAACAGAAGTTCAAAAACAAGAGTAACTCTTGTCTTTGCGGAGATTGTGAAAAAAACTTCATTTATATCCTTCAAAAGTATTACCCTGGGTACTTCACACCAGGATAATCATGGTGAAGTAATAATTTTCTATACTTCCACACCAAAGAAATATCATGTGTGTGCTAATTGCATTTTCCTGAAAACTTGTCAGATTCATACAAAATCTTATAAAAAGGAAATAAATTATTCGTTTTTCAGTAATTGTTTGAAAAAGTTCCAATTACCTATATCCTGCCATAAGACCTTCATAATCACAGCTACTTTTCTGTAGAAATCACCATCCATTTTTAATCCATCCAGGAAAAACTGCATTTAGAAATTGTTTCTAGCGCATGAAACATCATTTTGTCAAAGTTTTATTTCAAAGTGTTATTGAATGTAAAAGAAAATGTGAGGAAACAATTCGAAAATTAAAAATTTTTACGTTTTGTTCATAAATTTTTGGTTTACTTATATACAAAATTAGAACACAACCAATAAATATAGGAAAATGTATGTAACATTTGATTTAGTTATATTTGAAAAAAATACCACGCACTTCTTACATTTATCAAGTTTACAATTGGTGCAAGATAATTTATTTCAAATACCTAGCCACGCACAACTTAATTTATTAAGTTACAAAGAATTTCATAAATTTAAATGCAATTTTTTTCTTCGAGGATAATTCTAAAATTCGTTGTAAACCAAATATTAATTTCGTAATTGTTAAATTTATCTGCACATCGAAGAAAGCAATGCAAAGATAATTATGTGCTAATTAGATTTTTATGATAAATTAAATTCATACAAAATCCATAAAACCAACGAAATAAATACTATTTCGAAAAATTGCCATTTATTTATACTGATTAAGCGGAAAGTACTATATCTGGATAAAGAACTTAATTAGTTTTCTATAAAAATCACTACAACTTTTAAATCAATCCATGAACATAGAAACATATTTTACTGTTTCATAACGTGCTTACTAATAATTTGAAACTTACATTTTTGCACTTAATTTTATCATAATTTCGACACACCTCGCTTCCTAAACAAATGACCAAAAAAATCTTGAGCATTGAGTTTAAAAGAAAATCGTAGAAAAAGTGATCTATTCTTATATTTAAGAACATTTGCCGTGAAATCTAGCAGGTTCGGTGAAAATAAATGCCGGTTTTTGGGGATAACAATTGCGAACACGTAAACATAACCTGGATCGAACTAAAACTTAAGAGCTTACTGTAAGATTTCATATATAAGATTTTATATCTTCATACATTTTCATTTTCATTTTGCCGGATTTTCTGGAGACCCTTTTTTTTAGCCCCCTCGTCCCGGTTTTTGCCCCGGCTGTCCCGGCAAACGCGTTTGTACGTTTGTACAACAAATCGAACCCACGATACAATTTGTCTTCTAAAAGTCCAAAATTAACTCCCAGAGATGAGAAATGATTATAAATATGTCTAGTTTAATGACTTTAGTGATTAGATATCAAATTATATGTTACGATGCGAAACGGTGTTCGGCGATTTTGACCGCGCCAATTTCAAATTGTTCACGTACAGAAATAAGGTATCTCCCCGTTTTCTAGAATGCGCGTCTTTCCGTCTGTGGCGGAATTTTTAAATTCATTTTCAAGGAAAATCTGAATGGCATCAAGTAATTTATAAAAATCCACGTAATCATAAATTAAAAGTGTTTTGTATTTTTTAAATTCATAAATAGGACGAACTTTTTAAAAGTTGTTAGAAACGTATTTTTATAATCTCATCGAAGTCGTTCTGACTAAACATGTTTCCCAATGTTCGAAATTGTCTCATAACTTACGGTATTTTGAAAAATTCAGATTTTGGCTGAAAATCTATTCAATAACTCCCCCACCACACTCATTCATTAAAACACAAAAATTCACATCCGCTTATTTCTGTGCATCAACAATTTAAAATTAGACCAGTCAAAATCGGAGAAACCCACTTGTACTATAATTGCAAGACTTTGACTTTGTTCGTACAAATAACCAGGGCGAAGTCGGATTTGTCCTGGTTATCCAAAGGTACCCAAAACTCGTCACCTTTACTCCGCAAACTTTCCCCATCAAATGCCTCTACATGACTGGAGAGAAACCAGTAGGATTAAACGCATCCATGATGGACACGAGCCCGCCTCCAACTTGCCTCATGAAAATAGTGACTGCCACCGGGGGTGAAATCACTTCGGCTGAAATAGGAGAAACTATGCTGCTTCGCGTTGAAGTACAACCTCAAACAATTTATTCAGGTTTTCCAAGAAACTGTGTTGCCAAGATTATGGCCGGAGATGCTAAGAACGAATATTTAGTTACTGATGAAAACGGATGTGCTACTGATCCAACTGCATTTGGGGAATGGGAAGTCGATCACAACAATTCGTTGCTACTCGCGCATTTCAACGGTATGGAAAAGTTCCATTAAGGAAATATTTAAAGTTTGGAGTATTAGTTTATTTAATCAAATACGGAATAGCCAGTAGGTTGAAAAAGTGGTTACCGCAGTGGGATACGAACCCACGACCTCCCGTTTTCATGACGGATGCTCTAACCACTGAGCTATACGGACACTGTGTAACCTTTGGCGATCTTAACTCGTATTTATGTTTGAAGTCTATTCTGTGAATTTCTACTTTCCAAGTTCCATTAACTCGGACTATGAAACTACTATGTTGTGAAGTTTAAATAATGATTTTGCCGAAATTTTGAAATTATAACATTCAATTAAATACATGAAACGTTGCTTCAGGCAGTTTGACCAATGATTGGAGTTTTTCAGCTTGAAAAATGTACAATTTTCAAAGAATTTAAGTGGAATTTGCCTCTTCCACCTTGTAAAAATCGTTCTTTTTTCTCCAAAACAAATTCTTACCATTGCACAAATTGCGCCAAGAAAGAACGATACTTATCAAAACTACACAATTCCAAAATTTCAAAAAAGTCCGAGCGTTACACTTCACACTGTCGCTCTGTACGTACTAATAATATGCAGATCCTCAATATTTTTCAGTCTTCAAGTTCCTAACTAGTGGCAGGATAAAGTTCCAGTGTAATGTGAAAGTCTGTTTCGGAGAGTGCCAACGGGTAAGAACTCGTTCAATTTATTTACTTTACCTGTATTTCTGGATTCTATAAGTAATAATTCAATAACAAAAAATTTGCAGTTTAATTGCCGCGACCAAATTGGTTTCGGGGGAAGAAAACAACAAATCTTTCAGGATCGGGATGCTTCCTTGTCGACATCCTTTCCTGATTACTACGTAGGCCAAGTAAGAAAAGAAGTAACGGTAGAGTCCAATCCTATTTTAGTTTTGGAACGTCGAGCAGAGCAGCGCACAAATCTATCCGAAGGTATGTAAGGACTACATATTTACTACCTTTTGAACAATGAAACTATGCGATGGTATGAAGTTAGACTCGGGTTTGGTTGGAATTATGGAATTATGCCGTCCAAATCAACACAACCAACGTTTCTTGACGCAGTTTGTGCAATAGTTGGAATTTGTCAAAATATTAGGCGAAATTGAAGTCGGGTTTGTGAACGAAACAAACCTACCTTCAATATATTCCTTTCGAGTATAAACGACTCTCATTTTCAACTGCTCCTCAAGTGAACAAGGATGAAACATTGTTCGTATTGACTTGGACGACACAATTTCAAAATTCCAACCAAAACCGAGTGTAACACTGGAAACGATCTTGTTATTAGGGAGGCGTCCATAAGTCATGTGACGAGGATGGGAGGGTAAAAGGATTCTTTGCGATTGGCCACTTTGCACTACTAATAATTTATGAACGTTCCCTCATTAATAAAAAAAAAATTAATCTTCACGGCGTGGTTAATTTAACATGTCCAAAAGGACGAAATGTGCCTGTCCACATTTTTACGGACACTTTTTACGGACATTTTTCCTTTCACATTGTGGGGTTTTTATCTCTCTGATCCTCCTGGCGTTCGTCGCAGTCTGGCTTTGGAACCTTACGCACAGGAGAACCCCTAAAGTAGTCGAGCCATCCCGCTAATTTCTGTATTGTACTGTAGTCATAGTGAACTAAACATTCAAACTTTCTCCAACTCTCTCATATATAATTATCGGACATAGTCACTAATAATTAATCACTAATGGTTTCGTGCCAAGTTTCTGCAGTGTATTGACTGAAAGAATAAAATCGTAGTTATTGATTTTTTATATAATGAAATGAGCCTAGCGATTGTGGATGAATGCTTTTAAATAAATATAAATAAATGAGGCACCTACAGATTTGCATAAACATAATGCTTAAAGTGTAACAAAAGGTATGTTCAAACTTCAAAAAAAGGAGAGCTGTATCGTACGTATGTATAATAGAGCAAGAACTACCTAACAGCCGTCAGCATAATAGAATAATGTCATAACAGAAGTTGTGCAAATTTACTTAGGAATTTGCAGAACAAAGTTTAGTCCACTTTTAGCCAACAACTAGTGTACAATTCATTCAATAATATTATTGTTAAGCAGGTAGTTGGTGGGTTTTTAGACATACATACTTACATAATAGAAACATGAGGGCTATACTATTTGTAAAATATTACGCATTTCAGGTGGTACTTTCAATTTTTGGAGTTAAATTTTCACATCAGCTACAGTTTAACGAAGTTTACGAGTTACATGGAAAAACTCTTAACGAAAGCCAAAATTGTCTCATTATTTTCACAAAAATATTTAAAAACTCAAATAATCGGTCTCACACTGAAGTTGACAATCTCTTAAAATCCATGAGCAGCCTTGTCTTAGACTTTTACAAGAAACTAGGGCCTCGCACCAGACTGAAAGATTCCCGAAGTCGACTCCACATGACGCTAAAAGTTATCATGTTGCACCTTAACGTGAGTTATTCCAAGTGTCCGCAAGGAAAGTCGGCGCACCATGTCGACATCAACTTGTCAGTGGACACTTCCCAGAAGCAGTCAGATAGAAGAAAGCATTCCGAGATATTCTGGTCTGGAGAAATTGTCCAAGTAAAATTCATTTCTTCTAGAAAAGTCGACCGTTTCCTTACATTCATGCTGCTCTTGGGACCCCTGGGCTTAGGCATTTTCCTAGCCACACTTGTTCTTATCGCGGTTCACATCGTCACCCTGGAACTAATGTTTAACATAGAATTGAAACTGGTCAGTAGTAACGGAAATAATACAAATTACAAGGATCCGTACACAACAATTTCCTCCCTAGTAGTCCGTCCCTTGGTGGACCAATGCGAAGAGAGACACAAGACATTGCCCTCCATCAAATTCTATTTCCGGTTAATTCTCTGCAACTGGTTGTTCTTCTGTCTAATCATCACGGAAACTTATCGAAGTTCGCTGGTTAGCTACTTAATGCGACCCAGATCGGAATTTCATGGCTGAAAACATTCCCTGAATTAAAAACTGACCCGTTAAAGAGAAGAATCCTAGGACTTGGGTTCCGCCCTGGACAAACAACGTCAATTGATGAGTTTATAAATTCAGAAATCGAATCGTGTCGTCACATTGATCCAAACCGGGTGACACTAATGCAGCATATTTTGCAAGAAATTGCAGCTACAAAGGCCCTGAAGCCGGCAACGTACAACATAAATAAAGAATTCTCATTGGGAAATATGATCCTTTTAGCGGATAGTTTTTTACTGTCTGCTTGCGTTAGAGGGTTCGAACGTTTTGTGGGAGGAAGATTTTACGAGATTTCGACAGAGTCAATCTCAAATCGTGTTTATTGGACGGTTAATCCTGGTCCTTTTCAACAACCGGTGACTAACGTAATGAGACGCCTGAGAGATGCGGGAATCATTGAGCATTTTCAAAGACAGCAAGACGTGATTGACCACTCTCTGGTCTTTCAGCAGTTGACCCGAAATTTTTTTAGTAACGGAGACGGATACGAGACACAAAGAACTCAGCACGAACTTGTCTTAGAGTTAGCTGGAGATGGTCCTCAAATTCTTAAACTTAAACATATTTACGCACTACTGTTATTATTATTGATTGGCTGGGGGATTGGTTTCATCAGCTTTTGTCAAGAATCTATTTGTAAAACATTAGTTTAGAAAGTGCTGTATAATATTATGATAAGTGTAGCATTACGACCTAACCTTTTAGGCTCCGAGTTTGGGAGCGCAACAGAACTTATGGGGTAATAAATCAATCTAGAACATGTGACATGTATGACACTAAAGTGACTTATCGACTATTAAGGGCAGTTGATACGCAAATCACTTTCTCCATTTTGCCTTCCGTTATACCAAAATTGCTTTCACATCCGTTACCAACAAACATTTCCAGTTTAATAAAATCATGATCCATGTTGACTTTTTATATTTTTCATAATAGTTGGTTAAATCCCTCTATATTTGTTGGAAAAACTCAGTACGAGTTCAAATGTTTGCATCGCAACACATTTGTTATTAAATATTTTGCCATCTTCTTAGGTTCGCAAATAAGTATTGTATATTTTCTTGATTCCAAAATATTTGCAGGACCTCGATGACTAAATTAAGTAATCAAATTTCACTGAATTAAGATTAGGCATGGATACCCACAATTGGTCACATAGACATATGTATGAGTTTTTTTTTGCGTAAGAAACAATTCAACGTCTCAACTTTATTCAGAGTTTACAGGATGCATGAGGGGGCGTTAAATAAGCCTAATTCTTTTAAATTTTACACTGGAACAACCTATTATGTACGAACCTAGGGTCGAGAAGGAAATTAGACCCACAACTTATCATACACTTGCATAGGGTATGCATATGATTGTTTATTTTGACTACCAGACAATATGTAAGCCATGGCGGCCTCTAGAACCACAGATTTATCACTAACCGAACGTCCATCTACATTCCACGAGCCTGGAGGTCATAAGGGCATTTCATGTGCTCTTAGGCACGTGCGGGAGTTTGAAGTGATACATGTGTTTTTTTCTCCTCTCCCACTAATTTCCAGAGAAATTATTTTCTCGAGGAGAGGAGGCGGGTGTGATACATTTTTGTGCTGAGTGTGTAGGGGGGAGTAAGAAGCATGTCAAGGTGGGTGGTTCACAACAGGGAACCACCCCCACACTTTATTTTCAACCAAAATTCTTGCATGCCACGTGTCCATCAACGTAGCTGCAATATGTCTTAGTAAAACATTACTAATATTATTTTTTTATGCAGGTTGGGTTGGGAGGTCGAACAAGTGCCCTGGATAGAATGGACGAGCGCTGTCTCAGACCCTCCTACGAGACTACGAGCCACCCTGAGTCGGTCACCACGCCGATTCTGGGGCAGGGGGCGGGACTGAGAAATGAGTAGTTCTCGTTCAGGTGGTCAGTCCGTGGGCCTTGAACCAAGTCCTCGCCCACTGTTAATATTACATACGCTGTGGTGGAGAGCGTAGAGTAATTGAGTTCATCACTGGTGGGGGGCTCTGCCGCACGGTGGGCGGCCCGGCGGACTGACTCTGGTGGGGCTGCGACCCACTGAGTTCCTCAGGAGTTGGTCGTGGTGGTGTACCACTGGGGGGTTCTTTTTTGGGCCGGTCGTCGTGCGGTGGAGGATTCGCTACCTAGGATGGACCGAAAAGTGGGAGGTGTAGAAATATGCCACCAGAATTTGGCGGAGAATGTCCAAATCTCTTTTTGGTCCTGACTTAATTTATAGTCAGGACCGGAGGATTTTTAAGTCATGGGGGGATTTATCTGTCTTAGGGGAGGTTTTGATTCAACACATTAAGGCACGTGCCGTGTATGGGGAGACTGCAATAAGCCATAAGTGCTTACGCAGCTGATTGGTCTTGTCTAACAATGGCAGGATCGTCACCCCACCAATACATACATACATACACATACATCATGTGCTTTTCACAGAAAAAAATTATTTATTTATTGTGGTTAATATTTATAACATTTGGGATCGTGAGTGGCATAAAAGTAAGTTATTTCACCCGACACGAATTTACAAGCAATTGTAATAAGGATCGCGAGAACACACATCTGTGCCAAAACTTTTGACCCATTTGGTGAATATAATTATTTAGTATCGTTAAATGTTCAATGTATGTAAAGTTTTAAACTGCTCCAAACAAGACTTGGATTCCTAAGTACATTATTCATAGTCATATAACCCGAATATACTCGTACATATTATTAACCACTTTACCCACATTACAAATACTATCCAACACCCCAATTTGCACGATTTTCCTGTCCATCGAGCTGTTTAAGCTGTTTTGCAGTGTCAACTTCCTCCAAAGAACTTCTCAACTTCATAAATACAGAGGACTACCCTGCGCACTAAAAATAAATTACATAATACACGACACGAAAGCAGGCCTCATTATTTGTTCCATTACACACTGGTCCGGGTTACATGATTTATTGGCCAAAATCTATAACTCTCGAACAACTCAATTTTTTCGAATTCTGCTTTCGGGAATTAAGGTATGAGGGTCTAAGGCGTCTAAGTTACGCAATTTTAACTAAAAGCCACACCCATCGGGGGGTGTGGTCAAAGGTAACTAATTGTTTTATCACGTTACCCCATCATGTGGGATGTCAAATTAAAGCTCTCATCAATGTATATACAATTCTGAATAAGATAAGTATGATAGGGGCACACCCACCGCATGGGGGTGTGGTCAATATATAAATTTGAAACGTTTGTTTCGATACATTCCGGGATGTATTTTCATAAAATGACAATATTCTGTCGTTTTGTGAAGTATTTCTGCCCTATGACCTCATTAACACAGAAAATGGGACAAAAATCAAAAAATTTGTCGTGCCTCCAAGTGGGGCCCCAACTTCATTGGATGTCCCCCAACGTAATAAATTTTTTAGAGGGGTGTATTTTACAATTGCCCCTTCCTAGGACAATGAGTAAGATGTTCTGAAATAATTGTGTTGTTTGGAACACTGAAAATTTTTTTTACTAGCCTATGATTACGGGACTCCAAATATTTTGCTCATGCCAATTTGCCTGTTTATTAATTTAAATTTCTGTGACTATTCGCAATGGTAGCAGCTGGTAGCAGAAGGTTTTGTAGATGAGATATGTGGGATTACAAATACGTTTTCGGTTCCTCGAAATACCACAGGACTAGACAGGATTTTCAACTTGAACTTTTTCCTAGTTAACCCAATGTTATAAGGAAAATTTGTTCAAACGCCTCTCCATGCCCAATTGAACAAATTGAATGAAACTTTCCATAATTGTTCCTCTATGTCAAAGGTACTAAGGAGGGTAGTTTGTTTTCGAATCGGTGATTAGAGGTTTTGGCCAAGCAAATCATCATTCCGGACCAGTGTGCATTATGGAGATGTTTTACGGTTAGATTTGAAACCTTCCAATAAGGGTAAATGATGCTCAGTACTTATCTCGGATCCTTCAATCCAGAACGCGTGACTCATCAATTCCTTATGAAAGGTCTGAATTTGCAGTTGGTATTTTTTTGAAACCTTGTGAAACATGTTCCATGTGTTTCTCCAAATCAAAACAAAATAAATCCACTTACGTAAATCGGAAGAAACATATAATATATCAAAATTTTCGAAAAACTCATGGCCAACACTTGATTTATGTGAGCAGAATGTCGTTCTTTTGTCTATTCGACTGGTTTCTCCTACAAGTAGTCGCAACATTTTATTTGAGCAAGGCAACAATAAGAAATACCGAAGTCATCCTTCCCAAGAAAGCTGCTGAATATCTCCACCCCTATGATAATTGTGCGACAATGATTTTCACTCCCAGAGAGGTTTTCTGGAGCTCCATAACAAAAGCTGCACAAGGACCTGTTGTGCTTCTTGAGTACGTCCATGGGTTCAGAGGTAGGGGGACCGGAAGTCTCTATGTTCGTAAATTTTACCTTCACAGACGAAATCCTGCACACCAGTGTTGGGCCACCTTTGCCATTCTCCCCGAAAAAAGGGGCTTGTCTACGCGCTTCATGTCCTTCACGCAGCAACCCTGCTTCATTGAGGGGAATTGGCGGTTTCAGTATTTCGTTTGGATGACAACGGTTAAATCGAAAGTTCAACAGTATCTGACGTTATTCCACGTTTTAGAGAAGATCGGCTTACGAGAAGTTGTGGTTGTGGACTTGAATGCCCAAAAGGAGCCTGGTGACATCAGAATATGTACCACATGAAAACACCTCCAGTTGGATTTGACCGCTCGGAACCTTGGCACATAATTGATTGCTCGCCAATTGATTGTTTTAAAAAGTTGAGTCTAATAAGCCAGGATTTGTCAAAACTAAAAAATTACTTTTGGTATTCGCGTTTTGACGAAAATTTTGCCGATAGACGTTGCCTTTCTGGGCAAATGGACGTTTCTCGTCATAGATATCGGATAATGGCGAATTTTACCAGAATACCTGGAATTTCTTACCCCACATACCCACAATGTGGGGAGTACACTTTGGAAATTTAAAAAGTTTTCTTAGAACACCAAAGATTACAAATTATCAAAAATTAAATTGTAAGCGAATTACAATTTCAGCTTGTACTTTACAAAAATCCAATGCGAGAACATAAGGGTCTTAAGATCATAATTTGCGTTCTCCTAAGATGCGCATTGCACAAAGGTAAAACGGAGAACACCTTTCGTACTCTTTGCATTAATTGCATAATCAAGGAGAACACATTTCCACTGTTTTGCGTAGCATTATGCAACCTGATAAGATTAAAATTGAGACAACTCGTTGTGCTATTTGAATATCATACAAAATTAATTGGAGAACACTTCTCTAATCTTTTGAATTGCATAAAAGCGAACTGAAACAATTTTTCGTACTCTTTAAGTGGGATACAAAATTAATCGGAGAACACTTCTCTACTGTTTTGAATTGCATAAAAGTAAACTGAAACAGTTTTTCGTACTCTATATGTGGGATACAAAATTAATCGAAGAACCCTTCTATACTGTTTTGAATTACATAAAAGTAGATTGAAACAATTTTTCGTACTCTTTAAGTGGGGTACAAAATTAATCGGAGAACAATTTTATACTGTTTTGAATTGCATAAGAGTAAACTGAGGCAACTCGCTCTTTTCGCACCATTCAAGATTCTAATAGAGAGGTCGCCCCTGTAAGTGTTGATCATATTGTAATTAGTAGCAGGTTAGTAATAATAGTTTTGGAGATCCGATTTGTTTGTAAATTACTGTAGGCATAGCTAGCACCGTGTCCCAAAAATTTCATAAGCTTTCAGTGGAAAATATATTTCATATTTTCCATACGATTTCATAGTGAGGAATTTGAAAAACGAGATTTTCATAAGTACCAGAATTCGATTGACAAAGTCTCGAAGAAGGTCTGACTCAACCGGCCTGAGTGAATTTCGATTAAAAAGGTTGAGAGCGTGCCAGAATTAGGAAATACATAAAAAGTACATGTGCAAAATCTGAAAATGTTCCCTTAAAAAACTACCATCATAGCGACTTCTCAAAAGTAAAAACGATGAAAAATATTTTTCAATATGCCTCGACGTCCGTGCATGAAAAATTTAGAGATAAATGCAAACAAATTACATACATACTCAGTTCTTAAGTTCCCGTAAATGATGTTGTGGTTTAATTTTTCTCGCGAAATCTTACAGACCTAATTTTTTTTTCATTGCACCTTATTGCCCATATTGTTCTTAAGAAGATACTACAAAATCTTGGAAAAATATGTAAATTTGGTCAAATGGAAAACAAGTTGGCACAAAGGGTCGCAATTTTTCTTAGTAAGGCAAATACCAAGCAACGCAAAAAATTACTAAGTATGCATTTGACCCTCCCAAAAAAAGTGACCATCGGCCATATCTCAGTCATTTTTCAACCAATTGGGCTGAAATTTTGTACCAATCATTGCTAGAGAATTTGAAAATGATGTGCTAGTCGCCTTTTTCAATTTTTGTTTTTGGCCAGAGTTATTGACAAAAATCTGCTAAAATTTTCCCCAGGAAACACATTTTTTAAAGTAGTCCATTAGTGGGGCATCGAAGCATACTAACTTATTGAAAACATTGTAGACAAGGTCAGTCCGGGTATTCTGCTCTGTAATGCAAATTAATGGGGGGATGCAATATCTTGGCTTTCTCTTAGTCATATTTAGGGACATAATTGCAAAAATCTTTCGCCTATGAACTTCCGTCCATCAGGCACTTATGCACGGAATATTTGTGACGACCAAACGGGTCACTTTATAAATATTTGGAGTAGAAATTCTGTTCTGTAATGCAATTTAATGCATCTAGCCATTAAATTGCATTACAGAACAGAATTTCTTTAACCTTTTCCATCGGAATGAAGGATATATCCGTCCTAAAATATTTTGCGCTGCTGCGGAACGAAGGATATATCCTTCGTAAAAAATTCGGAGTTATTGCGGAGCAGAGGATATTTCCATCCCAATTTTTAAGCCGTTGCGACGGAGCAACAGATTTATCTGTTGTCTCATAATTCGGCATAGTTACGGAAGGAAGGAAATATCCGTTCTTCCGGTCATTTACTGCGGAGTGAAGGATATTTCCTCTCATTCGAAAAATAGTTTTTCCACGGAAGCGAGGATATTTCCGCGTCTTGAAAAATTAGAAATTTGAGCCCGAGTCAGGGTTTAAATATGTACCCGATTTGCCCGATATCTCTGTCTGGTTATCGAAAACTTTCGTAACTTTTATCCCATTGGCTTTAAATTTTGTGCTTCAAATATTCAAAATGTAAGTTCAAATTCGAAGATGGGCGAAATTAGCCCAGTGATTGATCGGTGGGAGTTATATAGAAGGCTGGAGCATTATGCAGCAAAATTTCCAAAAGTGCTAGAAAGCTGAAATTTTGCATGAATTTTGTATGTAGGTAGCTACATTTTGCTTAGAAGTATGGGGTGAAAACCATCATAAGGATATGGGGCGACCCATACCGATTTCTAAAAGTCGTCCAATCACGTTGAAACTTGGTATGCGGAGCGCTTACCAGTGTATGCAAATAGGGTGAATCCGAATTTCTGAAAATTTCAACCCAGAGACTCAAGAGGGTGACCCACACCAATTATTAAAAGTTGTTTGATTTAGTTGAAACTCGGTATGATGATTCCACTGAAGGTGCAATCTCGGAATATAAAACCAAACAAATTTAGTACACCAATCCAACCATTGACCCACTAATACATATGACCCCCACCGGTCCAAATATTTTGATCGAACCCGCATTTGATTCTTCGTCATGTTTTAATTGTTCAAAGTTTCAAGCAGGGTTGCAGAAATCTCATCTCACCTTCACAAATCTCATCTCACTGAGATATAATGAGAAATAGTGAGATTTGAGAAATATGAGATATAGTTAGATTTGTGAGCCATGCACTAGCGCCACCTAGCGGACGGCGTCATGAACTACAAGTTTAGCTCATTATTTCTCATATTTCTCACTCAGCCTTAACTTAGATGATTGATATAAATCATTAAATCTCACTAAATCTCACCAGGTGATATATACCACTTGCAACCCTGGTTTCAAGTAGATAGGATATGTTTTACGAGGGTTGTCGCAATGCGAACGGACGGACGGACGAGCAACACGGATACGTAAGTTCTGGGTCGGGCTAAAATGTTTCCATATTTACGCCATTTTTATAAAGAAATGCTTCCGTGGAAAGGAGCATAAATATTGGAAATATATCCATGGAACGTATAAATAAAATTTAAATGTGTTCCGTAAGAATGCTAAATAATTAAAAAATTGCTACGTCACAAGCTTTGGTTTCGAGGCGTTTCTATTCCGCAGCAACGGGATATTTTAGTGAATTTGTCTACGAAGGAAAAGGTTAAACAGAACAGAACATAAAATTCGTCATGGTGGAAATATGGTGATGCTGTTATTTGGAGATGCAAGGAAAACAAGGCGTCAGTGGCGTCAGTCAATTAAAATAAGCCGTTGTAACGGTAGAAGTAGCTCACCCTGTAATAACCATTGTGGTATAATTTTATACCAATGGTACAGAATATGCGGAGAAAATGTAATGTAATGTAATGTAATGATTTATTTCTATCCTTTTGAGGCCGCTGACGGGCCCATGCAGGCCCCGATTTTGGGGAGGGCAAGCGAGGCAATTGCCCGGGGCGCCAGATTTCAGGGGGGCGCCGGTAGGCGCCCTCCTTTACACTAGATATAATTGAATTTTCCAGTGTTGAACAAAGATACATATTAAAGGCAAACAATAAATATTAAAGTAAAAGTTAAAGTTATTCGTGGCTTATTTAATTTAATTTGATTTTTCCAGTTTCTGTACACATATTAACAATACTTTGAGTTCGGTTTGAGACACGGAGGAGAGTGGTCGAGTCTTTCTCTCTGCATTTCAATCGGCTCCACGTAACAACTACACACTTTACTCAGCTCTTTCCTTGCGCTTTGCGCATGAAAGTGTAAACTGTTAAATTGTGCACTGAAAATACTGCAATAAACTACCCAGGCTATTGAAAGTATATCTTTCTGACACTCGTCAACACTACGGGACAATCATCTCATAATTTTGTGTGTGCGTCTTGTTAAAGCCGAACTGTATTGTCATCCATGAGGAGGACCGGGTACGTCTTTGTTACTTCGTCGCCACATCTTGCAACGTTTTTTGCCAAATGATGGGGGCCGGGACAGAGGACGCTCTTCCAGCCATCATCATTCGTGTCCACCCAAGGGACGCCTGGGGGTCGGGCTTCGTTGGGAATCAGTGACCACATCGGGACCCCGTGGCGGCCGCTGTAACCCATTTCAACAGCATGTGGCGAATTCTATCTTCGATGGAGGAGGCGTTCTACGACTTGTCATCACTCTCCAATGCGTGGACTTAGTTCTTCTTCCCTTTCCGGTAGGCAAGGTATGCAGGAGCAACAGCACCCACGATTCCATATCACATTTGTCTCCTCCCCCTCTTACTACCTACCACCGACCGGATGTCAATTTCTTCTAGACACTTCTTCTCCCTTCCAAAATATCAACAAACATACGTCGCATCTCAATCTGACTGGGCTGGCTTCCTCTCCTCACAACAACATTCCTTCACAAATATCACGTCGCTCAAATTTTTCTACCATGGACTGGAATCTCGGCTGACTCAACAATTACACACTTTTATGACACACTTACTCTGTCACGATGGTTGTTAAATAATTGACCTTGTTATAAATACTGACATCTTATCAAATCGAACTCCCAGATTTAATGAATGTCAATTTAATTACTCATCTTACTGTAATTTTTGTGACTCATTTAATGTCTAAAATTTGCTCCTTTATGGGCCCGAAGAGGCCGGAAAAAAGGAATAAATCATACCAATACCAATATAATACAATTAACAATACTTTAAACAGGAATTTGTTAAGTCGGAAAAAATTTGATTTGTTCAACGCTCTCAGGGTGCAATGAGCTAATTTTTCTGAGACCGACGCCATAATTTTCGCGCTTGTACTTTGCCCCTCTAGCGGAGTTGGAGGAGCTCAAATTTGAAAACTAACCTAGTCTGCGACTTTTGGCACACAGAGGGGTCAATATTTTTTAACGCCCTTTGCACCAGAAATTTCCTAATTTTGTTTCCTACAACCGTTTCCAAGCGTTTCTTGAAACTCTCAACATGACCCTCACGACCTGAGACTGAAGGTATGGAAAGGTCAAGTCTCACATGAACCCACAGGTGGGGTACCGTTAGCAAGGTGTCGGTGAGGGAATTCAGAAAATCTACATATACTTCATCTTTTGTGTGACCTCTTTCTGAAATTCTAAAAACAGAAGAATCTTTTGAGTTTAGCCCGACATTTTGGCCGATCAAACGTTATGTTTAACTGCGAGGGGCTAAAACTTCGCGAAATCCTGAAATTTTTTGAGAATTAAAAAAAACTCGGAAACGGTTTTGTCACTCGATTGTGAGTGACAATAATGAAAACCAGAATCACTTCGCATAGCCACAATTTTGATTTTAGTAAGATTCTCGGTGTTTGTAGAAGTGAGTGGGAGGAGCTCTATCAATCCGGCTGCCATTCGCAGCTTAACGATGTGTCAAAATTTTGTAAAGCGGTTCTCGTCAAAAGTTGCATTTATCTAAAGTTTGCAGTTTTGATGAATGAGTTTTCAAATCACATGAAGTTTTGCAGAAATCATGAAAACACTACACGAAACATTGCTAATAACGAAACTTCATGGTGAGGGGTCGTGCAGCTCCGCTGAAAGTGTCCTTTCCTCACTTTTTCCCAGTGCCCTGGTCAATTTGGTTTTTACCAATCGAAACCCTGATTACAATTACTAATTTGTAATGAAATGAAATTTGTCCAGAAAAAAACAATTCACAATTTGTAATTGTAATTTATCAATTGAACCAAGTTCCTAAAATAGTTGGATTACTTTTCAAATTATAAATTACACTAATTAATGCAATCGGTTGCGTACATAAGTAAATGCAATTTTGTAATTTAATTTCTGAGTGATCAGGCCAAGTCTAGTAAATCCATAAGCCTGGAATGTATTTTGGATTTTCAAAAATATTTAAATAATTTTGGGATTCACGTCAGCTTTGAAGACAAACAATCAGACTCCTTTATTTTGTTACGAAATATACGAAGCAATGTGCATCTATCATCACAAGTTTCACAAACTCGTCGTCAAGGGAAATTTTCATTTCTCCTCTCATCTTCAGCTTATACACATTTCGCCAACACTGAGAAGTTGCGACGATGTGGTCCGAACCAACGATTTTTAGTGACGTGAATAGCCACACTGTATTTTATGTTTTGACAACAAATAAACCGTTCCAAACGAGATGTAGCAAAGGGGTGAAGCAACACGGTCACGCGGTCATGGCGTGTCAAAATGGTGTCGATTTTTGAAATGGGCTACCCAAGCTACGTCCAAAACTACCGAAACAAAAAAATTCTACATTTTCGACATGTGGCGTCGTCTACACTGTCAACGCGCACCGCACGTCGAAATGATGGCGATTTTTGAAATCCACTTCCAATAATACGTCTGGAACGGTTAAGACAAAAAACTCGACATCTTTGACCGTTGGCGTCCGTGGCGCCATGACCTACAACGCCCATGTTCGAACTCATACGTACTTAAAAAATTAGAAACACATTGGCGAAAATCCAATCTCCATATTCGAATTTGTTATAAAGTTATAGATAAGGACCGACAGACAGATCTGTCTGTCTACAGACATACAAGACATTCCCATAAAGGAATTTCGCTTCGCTTCACCCCTTAATAGTGCAAGTATTTGTTGATTAATGTATTTTGGACTTTGAAAAGTCTGAAGTGTATTTCCGTTTTGTATTTTGAAACCGTGTGGTTTGGACATCCCTGGAACCAAAATCCTGCTCCGGTACTACCCTGAAAATTAGGTAGCTGCTAGAGCGTCAAATATGTGGGGCAGAACAGTGTCAATGTCTTACAATTTATTATAGGGCCCATAGCATAAGAACTGATTATTAATTACCCCTAGTAGGTCTAGTTAATTTATTTGATAAGATAATAATAACGATTGTTTGGTTGTTTCGCAAATGTGGGGAAGAAGATTTTCCTCGTCTATTAGCCCGAGGAAAAGCATAGCCTGCGAGCGCCGAAGGCGCGAGCGGCTACGGGCGCCAAATTTTTTTGCCCCGGTAAGATTTTTGGCAAGCTCGGGCCCTGGGCCCATGAAGGTACAATTAAATACAGGCATAAATATGTCAGGGTTCAGATCAAAATATAGTTTGTAATTGTAAATAGAATTAAGGTCCAGTGTAGATTGGCGGAGGGGAAAGTTTAATAAAGTATTTACAAAATTAATTGGGATGAGTTGACTATGTTGGTGTTACATATATTGCTTGTGTGACCAGGAGGTTTTATAATTTATTGGGTGAAGTGAAAGTGGGGTATAGGTGTGGGTGGGAGTGGTTGATCGGGAAGCGTCAAGATGATAAATTGGCGAATCCGAGGCTGCATGGGTGGGGTCGCGTCAGTAGGGAGGTGGTAGTGGGGGCGGGTGGCATCAGTAGGTGTGGGTAGGTGTGGTTGATCGGGAAGCGTGGAGATGATAATAGTTTTTTAAATTGGAGGATCCGGGGCGGGCTGCATTGGTGGGGCCGCGTCAGTTGTTGGGGGGAGGTAGTGGGGGCGGGTGGCGTCAGTAGTCCTCAATGTCCTTGTGGGAGCGTCTTTTGGGGGTGGGCATACGGCGGACTTGGACGACTCCGATGGAGACCAGGATGAGGGTGACCAAGAGGAGGGCGATGAGACAAATTGTTTGTGTGATGTTAAATTTCTCAATGCTGTTGTGGACTTGAACTTGGTGTTCGCCTTGTTGGGTGAGTAGCTTATGGTTTTCTCGTTCCAGATAGGCGTTGAGAACCGAGTATTGAAGGATAGAATTGTACACGTTGGAGTAGTCAAACCCATTTTTGTTGTTGAAGTCGGCTGCTTGTCCAACTGTGTTGCGAACGTGAGAGATAAAGTCACTCACTCCCAATCCTCCTTTAAGGACGTTGGCCAGTTGACCATACGGAAAACTTTGAGTCGAACCGAGAATCCCCACTAAGGTGATGAGGATGATAGTGGTTGATTGCATGGTGCAGTAGGGTTTTTAGTGGCGTGTAGTAGCTTTTCGCGTGAGTTTATTTGACTTGGTCGTGGTGGAGATAAGGAGGTGAAGAGGTCAGGTTCTGGGAGAGACTGGTTGACTGGTGAGCTCAGGTTACGCTTGGGGAATGAGCTGTTAGGATGAAGTTCATTACTTTTATATTTGATGTGGTGGTAGTTCTTGAATTTGCATAATACAAGTGCTAACAAATCGGGAGAGCTTCAGGCATTCAGTTTTCGAGGTTGGGTTGAAGATTGTGTAAATATCCTCGCGCGATGGAATTTGTTTGTCACGGAAGAAGGCATGCCTAGCTTCGTTGTGCAATGTACAGCTACAAAGAATGTGCCAAAGTGACTGTTCCTCATTTTTGTTGCATATGTCACAGATTGTTCGGTAGTTGAGGCGTATGTTGCCCAGAGTGGTGTAGAAAGAGCCTTGCCCCAGCCTGCATTGAGAGATGAGACGTCTGGCTTGGATTGGGATGCAGATCTCCGTATATGGGGCACCCGTGTTATATGGTGGGCAAAGGGATGAGTAGTAGCAAAATCTTTCAGATTTGTTTACTCGGTCAAGGTCGGCTTCTCGTTGTTGTAGTGTGAGGGCATCCAAAATCCCAGGGAGTGCAGCCGTGAGGGTAACTTACGTGAGATCTTTGATTGGGAAGTTGGGAGCACATTGTAAAATGAGAGCCACCACTTGCTGGAACCAGTTATACGAGTGAGAGACAGGTTCGTATGATGCTGTGGCTTGAAGTGCAGACAGGCATTGCTTCGTGTATCGCTCGTCTGGATGTGAGAATAACTTGCATAAATAACGGAGTGCTTGCTTGAGTATGTTGATTTTTAGGGATGATCGGTTGAGCTCAAGTCGTAATGCGTAGCCCGGGGTCCCGTTGGGAAGGCATAGCAGGAGTCTATGAAATTGATACTGGACTTTCCCTGCCTCTTCAATATACCGTAGGGCCCATATGTGTGCTGCGTACAGCGTGGAATATGCGGAGAAAATGAATACGCAATTTTGGCAAAATTTTACATCAATGGTGCAGAATATGCGGAACAAAGATATATGTAATTGGGATATAATTTTGCACCAATGGTGCAAAATACACGAGGGAAGAGAAACCATGATTTTGACATAAAACCTTAAAAAATTTGACGTCAAAATCATAGGTGTTTCTGACGGTTCTTCTGCACTTTTGGTGCGTTTAGCATCTATTTTCTCAATTGTTTCGCACCATTTTGAGTCTCCGATTATTCGATATCAGTGGTGCTAATAAGTCGGTCAGGAATGCCAATAACTGGCTATAATTAGCATGAATTGATGCAAAAGAGTCGTTAACAGACAGACAGACGGACAGACGGACAGACGGACGGACAGACGGACGGACGGACAAGAGGAATTCAATAGCTCCTCTGCTATGCAGGGTTAGCTAATAAAATAAAAATAAACCGTTGTAAGGGCAGAAGTAGCTCGCCCTCTAATACTCAATGGGACATAACTTTGACATAATCTTCAGTCAAACATTGTGTAATTCAGGAAAAGATTCAGGAATGAATGACAGGGATTCAGGAATGAATAATAATAAAAACTGAAATAAAATGAATATGAATTTCATTTTAAGTTTTGTAACTATGATGACTTATGTTAGACCAAACAAACAGAAACGGGAGAAAAAATAACATTGGATTTTAATATTTTCCAAATTTTCTAATTCTGAATTATCAAACGTCTCGCTCTATTACTCTAATATTTTTGAATATTACGCAAGTTTCAAATCGGAGAAATAGTTATCAAGACGGGGTGAAATACGTTAGGCGAGGAGCAAGTTATCAAGAGGTGGAGCAACTTATCAGGAGGAGGGGAAATTTATCAAGTGGTGGAGGAAACGTGAAGTAGCTAATCGAGTCGAGCAGTGCAAATAGCTAAGTGGCTATCGAAAGGTACGTTTATTGGTTTGGTGTTAGCTTAGTTAGCGGGTAAATCATGCCTCGAAAAAAACTAAGTATGAGAGAAAGGATGAGGAGAAAAAGGGAACACGAAGAGTTCCGTCGTTCCGAAGCAGAGAAAAACGCTGTCTCGAGGAAATTACGCAGGATGGATGCCGATATGCGACAACCAGAGCAAGAAAGGGACGCCGCAGCACATGCTGAGCTCAGGAAGGTTGACATGTACCATGAAGTGGAAAAAGACCGGAATCGAGTTGAGCATGCTTCCCGCCGAGAAAATGAGGCTTATCGCGAGGTGGAGAAAGACCGGAATCGAGTGGAGCATGCATCCCGCCGAGAAAATGAGTCGTATCGCGAGGTGGAGAAAGACCGGAATCGAGTGGAGCATGCTTTCCGCCGAGAAAATGAGGCTTATCGCGAGGTGGAGAAAGACCGGAATCGAGTGGAGCATGTTTCCCGCCGAGAAAATGAGGCTTATCGAAAAGTTGAACAAGACCGGAATCGAGTAGAGCATGTTGCCCGCCGAGACAATGAGTCTTATCGCGAACTGGAAAAAGACCGGAATCGAGTGGAGCATGCATCCCGCCGAGAAAATGAGTCTTATCCAAAAGTTGAACAAGACCGGAATCGAGTAGAGCATGTTGCCCGCCGGGAAAATGAGTCTTATCACGAACTGGAAAAAGACCGGAATCGAGTGGAGCATGCATCCCGCCGAGAA
Organism: Folsomia candida; assembly: GCF_002217175.1. Lineage (NCBI taxonomy): Eukaryota > Metazoa > Arthropoda > Collembola > Entomobryomorpha > Isotomidae > Folsomia > Folsomia candida. The sequence continues at coordinate 5,680,374 of NW_019091197.1, forward strand.
AATGAGTCTTATCGAGAAGTGGAGAATGACCGGAATCGAGTGGAGCATGCTACCCGCCGAGATGAAGAAACTTACAAGCATATGGAACAACAGCGGAATACCATCAAAAAATCTGTTTCTCGTCAAAATGCCAAAACTGATTATGATATTTTGTGCAAATCATTACAACTTGAAATAGCTGATCAACCTAGATGGATATGCAGTTCGTGTGGAGGGCTGTGGTATCGAAGTTCAATTCACCCAACAACAACAGAGACTGTGCGCAAACTTCACCCCAAGAAACCGTTCGCCCACATGAAAGTCGACGGGAAATATTTCCTATGTGGAACTTGTTACGACTCCATTAAGAACGGTGACGTGCCCCGATTGTGTTTGTCAAACGGACTGCATTTTCCCCCAATCCCTAATCAACTACAGAACATGACGACTTTGGAAGAACGCTTGGTGGCACTAAGATTACCGTTTGCGCAGATTCGATCCTTAGGAAGCGACCTTCAATATGGGATACGGGGAGGAGTAGTAAATGTCCCGAACGACATGGATATTGTTGCCAAAGTGATACCCCGTCGGTTCGATGAGACAAGTACCGTTCAAGTTCAACTGAAGCGGCGAATGTCTTATAAACATCCTTATATGTTTCAAACAATACGACCATACAAAGTTTTTCATGCCGCCAATTATCTAGTGCGTACCGAGTTGTACAAAAAGGAAAATGTGTTTCTTTCGTCAGACTGGGCAAACAGTGCTTCGACCGACACTGTAGAATATATAGTAAACCCCGACGATGCTACTGAAAGCAATACAGACTTTGAGAGTATTCAAGAACTATCCATCAGTGACAAGGATCAGGCTGAAGATAATGATGCACCTTTAACTGAAACATTAATTCAAGAAGAACAAATGATCATGGCAGTAGCACCTGGCGAAGGAATGCGCCCGCTGTCATTGTTAATGGATCTTGACGCTGAAGAACTCTCTTTTCCCACGATTTACTGCGGAATCAAGCGAAAGTTGAATCCTAATGCTAATTTATCTTATACTGATATTGCAAAGTCCGAACTACGTAGATATGACCCACGCTGCAGAAGAGCAGACAAAACTTTGTATAGCTACCGTCTGGTTCAAACCCATAGGATCGCGAGCAACATAAACATATGTATACGAAAAAAGAAAAAGCGCGGGATTGTAACTGCTGGTAACATGCTTAACAGCGAATGTGTACAAAACTTAATTCAACACGATGATGGGTATCGCCTTTTATCAAATATTGTGAACTCGCCGTCCTATCTGGAAGAGAAAAAAAAGGACGTCATGGCTATGATTCGTCAGCTGGGCCTCCCAACATTTTTCGTTACAACATCGGCGGCGGAGACGAAATGGCCAGAATTGCTTTCGATGCTTCACACTAGGAAATATGGAATTGGATTAACGGACGAAGAAGTTTCCACTCTCACATTCGATGCTAAAGCAGACCTGATAAGAAATGACCCTATAGGATGCGTAATGGCTTACGACCGGCGAGAGAAGGCAATGGACAAATTTTTGATCAAGCCAATTGGTGGAATATTTCACCCTTACTCGCACAAAGACTTTTTTAAGAGGAAGGAAGTACAACAACGCGGGTCGATCCACACTCACAGAATGGACTGGGTTGAAGATGCTCCGAAATTTGACAAAGAAAATTTTTTAACACACCAAGCTTGCTGTGAATTTATTGACCAATTCATAACCTGCCGGAAAGAAGAATCTGACGATATGAAAGAAGTCTTGGCATACCAGATCCATAATCACTCACACACTTGCGAAGGCAAGCGGCGAGGATGTCGATTCGGTTATCCTATTCCCCCCATGAGGAAGACAAGAATATTACTTCCATTACCTGCAGATCAAGTAAAGTTATACAAAAAACAGTTTGCCAACATTAAAGAAAAGCTTGCCACGTTTGGCCGACATGATAAGGAAATTAATTTTGATATATTTCTTCAAGAGTTGGGTCTAACTGATGTAAATTACATTCTCGCAATTCGTTCAATAGTTTAAAAGAACGACTAAGTTCATTTGCCAACGCCTTTGCAAAGTCTTCGGAAGTATCCGCTCAGGAGGCCGCCTGTTGTTTGCTCAAAATTCCTATGACACAAAGTTCGCGTGATGTCACATTTATAAATACAAATCGACCCGACGACCGGGTAATTTTAGTGAAACCTGCCGAAGAACTAGAGAAAATGGATCCCGATTCATGCGATATAGCACTCAAAGGAATTTTAGAACGTTACGTTGTCAGACCAAAGACATTAGATGATCTTTGCTTAGCCGATTACGTTGCAAATTATAACTTTTCAAAACTATCGTATCCTAGCCGGAAGTCAACTAATCAGCCCACAGTTGACTTAATCCTGAGCGACAATAGTGGAAGCATAACTAAACGATCGACTCCTCGAATAATTCGTTATCGACGATTCGGCCTCTATCAGGATCCTGAAAATTTTTACAGGGAACAAATTATGCTGTATGTACCTTGGCGGGATGAAAACAAAGATGTCCTTGATATTGACCATTTTTGTGTGTATCAAAACCGCTTCGATCTAATTTCACAAAAGCGAAAGGTGTATGATCCAAGTTTTCTAGAAGATGATCTGGAGGTAGGACTCACTATGGCAGAGGGAGATGAACAGACATTTGACAATAATTTGCTTGACCACACTCCAATAGATTTCATTACAGAAGATCAAGATTTTGGGATAGAGTTAGGAGATTCTAATACTTCGAAATTTATGTCTATTCGTCCTCCAAAGTTGATTTCAACAAACGATTATCGCCAGTTACTGATAACTTTAAACGAAGGTCAGAGGAAATATCTATTCAATCTTCTGCATAGTTTGAAGAGAAAGCTTGGGCAAAACCTTCACGTAATTCATGGGCAGGCTGGTGTAGGAAAGAGTAGATTAATTCATGCCCTCGTTCAATGTATATTACGCATGTTAGATAAGGAACCTGGATCAAGTGGTGATGTTATTCCTGTGCTAGTAGCAGCAGCAACCGGGAAAGCCGCATTTAATGTTTCTGGCATGACCTTGCACTCTGCTTTTAGACTCCCACCAAATCAATACGCAGGAAAAATGTCTCCACTTGATCATGGAACATGCAATACATTGAGGTGTAAGTTTGCCGCTTTGAAGGTTCTGATCATTGATGAGATTTCCTTGGTTAGCCTTAAAATGTTCGCTCAAATTGATCAAAGGCTAAGGCAGATTTTAGGCACAGACGAACTGTTCGGAGGGGTTAGTGTGTTGGTCGTGGGCGATTTCTACCAGCTTAGTCCAGTTTTTGGACAATTTGTTTTCGAAGAAAGCAAGGGAATTTTAGGATCAATCATTGGGAATCCACTCTGGGATAGATTTCGGCTATTTGAGCTCAATGAGATCATGAGGCAAAAAGATGACGCTAAATTTGCAACTGCATTAAATAGACTGTCCGTAGGGATGCTTGATGAGGAAGATATTAAGATGTTCAAGAGCAGAGAAATTGGAAAAGACTTAGTCGTTCCAGATGATGCGACATGGTTATTTTATAGCAACGCAGATTGTGATAAATTCAATCGTGAAGCTATAAGTAGAGCAGAGGGTCCACTGTACAATTCATTTGCCATAGACAGAGTTCAGGGTGGAACCATACTTAAATCTCAGCAAGCCATGTTGGAGTCGGCTGAACATTTAACTCTGCAGCAATCCGGGGGAATGCCATACCATGTTTCTTTAAGAGTCGGCCATCGTTATATGATTACAACAAACATTGACGTAATTGATGGGTTGTTTAATGGTGCTACAGGTAAACTAAGGGGGGTTATTGAAAAGCCGTTAACGAATGGAGGGAAAGCTGTTAAACTTGTATTTATGGAATTCTCGGAGAAATTGGTAGGGCAACTTGCAAGATCAAGTAATCTAGCATTACTTAAAAACCTAGGAATTCCTTTGAATTGGACTCCAATCTTCTCAGAGACGAAACCTATAAATAGCTTTGGGCATTACCAAGGAATGCAAATCGTTCGCCGTCAAATTCCGCTGGTAGCGGCTAATGCCATCTCCATACATAAATCGCAGAGTCTGTCAATCCCAAACACAGTTGCTAATATTCCATCTCGAGGACTAAGAAGGGATGCAACATACGTAGCCATGAGTCGGGCACCTACTTTATCAGGACTTTATATTGGCGGGACTTTCAATCCACCACGTCCAATCGACCCTTTAAGACATCCTGTAGCATTAGAGCTTGCCAGATTGCGAAAATTGCCATTCCCTTATTCCCTGAGATATTTACCCGACCAAGACGAGCCTAATAGAATGGTATTCCACAATATTCAATCTTTCCGAGCACACTATGAAGACATTCTCGCAGACAGAAACTACATGGCATCCGATATTCTCTGTTTTTGTGAAACCCGGACTTTAATTTCAGATATAGTTGAGCTGCCGGGTTTCTCTGTTTTGCATCGAATAGATTCGCCAACTGCCCAGTCATCTGTTGGAACACTGATTTTTAAAAATAACTCACACTGTTCAAGCATCAGATTTTCAATACTCACAGGGAAATTTGAGTTTCAGTAAACATTTGCAAGCAGTTCAATGGACACATAACAGTGTTAGGATTTGTATGTTATACCGTAGTCCTCAGTATAGTGCGGCAACTTTTTTAAAGGACGTTGAAAATCTTTTAAATAGCACAAAAGGAACCCCGATGATTGTCTTCGGCGACTTTAATTTAAATTTCATGACCCAAGATGGATTTCAAATGAAACAAATTTTCACCAAAATGGGCTTACGATTAATAACTCCTATCGAAAATAGTACCGACGGAAACACATCGATCGATGCATGTTTCTCCAATCTATATGGTGTGTCAGCTTGGTTTTATGAAAGTTATTTTAGTTATCATAAACCAATTTGTGTGACATGGCCCGATGACATAGATATATTTCCATCGGATGTGAAATCAGAAAGCTATCCAACAGAACCAATGGAAGTAAGTGTGAGCGAAAGTGGTATAGGGCACAATACTGAACAGTCGGAAATGGACGTACAAATAGATAACGAAGATTTATCTGCAGACAATGTACTTCGTGAGCAATCACTTTCAATTCATCTCGGTATTCCAAATTTAGGAAACACGTGCTATATTAGCGCAATTCTTCACTTAATATATGAGTCTGTATCCATCCAAGACTTCCTGAAAGTTAGTCGCGACCGTCTATCTCTTTGTCTAAGAGGTTTCTTTCACGCGTTACTCACCCCAGTTCCACTTTGTCAACTAAGAACTACTAGGCAAGAGTTAGTTGCATGCATGCCATCATATCCCATTGGAATGCAAGATGACCCTCATCTATTTCTTCTTGACCTTTTACAGAACTTAAGCAACTCAGGCATGTCTATGGAGGAATACGTTTCGGGGATTGAAACGGAAGTCACTTGTACTTGCGGGAGTAGAAGCACTAGAAATGAATCATGTACTTCTCTGTCGATCGGCAGATCAACAGAGAATTTACAGGATTGCATTATAAATCATTTCACCGGGCAACAGGAATATGTCTGTGAGATGTGCAAATCCGCAGGATTGGTAAATTTCAATTCCGAATTAGTATTGGCACCAAGGGCTTTGTTGGTTAATCTGAAAATTTTCACCAATCAAGGGACAAAAATTCTGGAAAAGTCATTTGCATCGGATTTTCTTACGTTTCCCGGGTCAGATAATGTGTACGGTTTGACCTTGATAGTTAGTCATTTGGGGGATTCTTTAAGTTCAGGCCATTATGTTGTGAATTATAGACGAGGAAATGATTGGGTAATCTATGACGATAACCAAGTGTATATTTCTAAGCACTGCGATGGCTACATTTTCTTATACAAATCGATATAATCCTTCCTCCAAAACTACCTATCTGCTAGCGCTGAAACACGCGGTTCATATGCATCTTCAAAATTGTTCTGGTAATGTTTAAATACACATTACCAAAACTGGTTCATAAAATAATACAAATCCATATGCATCCTTTTTCATAATCATTGCAAAATGTTCTGGTAATGTTGAAACACACATTACCAGAACTAGCTCATACAAATATGCATCTTTATCATAATCATTGCAAATTGTTCTGGTAATGTTGAAACATACATTACCAGAACTAGGTCATAAAATAATATAAATTCATATGCACCCTTATCATAACCATTGCAAATTGTTCTGGTAATGTTGAAACACACATTACCAGAACTAGGTCATAAAAAAATACAAATTCATATGCATCATTATCATAATCATTGAAAATTGTTCTAGTAATGTTAAAACACACATTACCAGAACTAGCTCATACATTGTCTCAGCCTTTGAGATAAACTTTGAAAAAATTACGAATGAGGCCATTTTCAAAAATTCATAACCCAAAAGCTAATTTTTCGCAATACAATCAAAAAATAGGTAGGTGTCTTTTAATGCATTTTTGCTAATAAAGTCATCGAGACAAGGGTGTCCCAAGTCATTAATAGTGTCTCACTTGGATGCACTCCCGATAGGAGTTAAGCACAAGGAAGTAATTTCCCAAGTGAGATACTGACTGGGACAGGTAGTGGTATGCAAGGTAAAGGTATTACGGTGGTAATTACGATGTGTTTTTTCCATACTCGCATTCGCATTAGCATACTCATATCATTTCATACAAGGTTCATACCCATCCCTTATGAAATCTCTGGGTCATGGGCATCCCTATCATACCCTTGGCTCATATGCACCTCTTGTGAAATCTATGGTTCACAAGAGGGAAATGGTCTGGTAATGTTGAAATATACATTACCAGGGCCCAGATGCGATGTAAGATGTCATGGGTTCATAACTAGAAATCGCACTGGGTCGTAACCTTGCTGGTTACCTGATGAACGGGAGTAGCGACCTGTCTTGGGCTTAAAGAGAGCCGAAACCCAGTTGTTGTGTCCTAGCACTTTGAAATTAATACGAGCTCTTCATACCAATGGTATTACCGTTGTAACCGTTGTAACGTTAGAAGTAGCTCACCCTGTAATAATGATTTTGACGTAATTTTGCACCAATGGTGCAGAATAGGCGTATAAAATTAAAATAATTTTGGTATAAGTTTGCATTAATGGTGCAGAACAAGCGGAAAAAATATATACATAATTGTGACATAATTTTGCGTCGATGGTGGAAAATAAATGAGGGAAAACAAACAGTAATTTTGACATGAAATATTGGCAAATTCGAAGTAAAAATTATAGTCATTTCTTTCGGTTCTTCTGCATGTTTGCTGCGTTTTGCATCTGTTCCCTCAATTGTTTGGCACCATTTTGAGTCGCCGATTTTTCGATATAAGTGGTGCTACTAACTCGGTCAAGAATGCCAATAACTGGCTCTAATTAGCATGAATTGATGCAAAAGAGTCGTTAACGGACAGACGGACGGACGGACGGACGGACAAGAGGAATGCAATAGCTCCTCTGCTACGCAGGGCGAGCTAATAAACCGTTGTAACGGTGGAAGTAGCTCACCCTGTAATAACCATTTTGGTATAATTTTATACCAATGATACAGAATATGCGGAAAAAATGAATACGCAATTTTGGCAAAATTTTACATTAATGGTGCAGAATATGCGGAGCAAAGATATATGTAATTGGGATATAATTTTGCACCAATGGTGCAAAATACACCAGGGAAGAGAAACCCTGATTTTGACATAAAACCTTAAAAAAATTGACGTCAAAATCATAGGTGTTTCTGACGGTTATTCTGCACTTTTGGTGCGTTTAGCATCTATTTTCTCAATTGTTTCGCACCATTTTGAGTCTCCGATTATTCGATATCAGTGGTGCTAATAAGTCGGTCAGGAATGCCAATAACTGGCTCTAATTAGCATGAATTGATGCAAAAGAGTCGTTAACAGACAGACAGACGGACAGACGGACAGACGGAGGGACGGACAGACGGACGGACGGACGGACAAGAGGAATTCAATAGCTCCTCTGCTACGCAGGGGGAGCTAATAAACCGTTGTAACGGTGGAAAAAATATATACATAATTGTGACATAATTTTGCGCCGATGGTGGAAAATAAATGAAGGAAAACAAACAGTAATTTTGACATGAAATATTGGCAAATTCGTAGTAAAAATTATAGTCATTTCTTTCGGTTCTTCTGCACGTTTGGTGTGTTTTGCACCTATTCCATCAATTGTTTGGCACCATTTTGAGTCGCCGCTTGTTCGATGCCAGTGGTGCTATTAAGTCTGTCACGAACCTGAATAAGTCGCAGTAATTAGCATCAATTGATGAAAAAGAGTCGTTAACAGACAGACAGACGGACAGAGAGACAGACGGACAGACGGACAGACAGACAGACGGACAAGAGGAATTCAATAGCTCCTCTGCTACGCAGGGTGAGCTAATAAACCGTTGTAACGTTAGAAGTAGCTCACCCTGTAACAATGATTTTAGCATAATTTTGCACCAATGGTGGAGAATTGGCAGATAAAATGGATACACAATTTTGGCATAATTTTGCATTAATGGTGCAGAATGGGCGGACAAAAGATACACATAATTGTGATATAATTTTCCATCAATGTTGGAAAATTAACGAGGAAAATGCATCCATAATTTTGACATCAAATCGTGACAAATTCGAAGTAAAAATTCTAGTTATTTTTTTTCGGTTCTTATGCACGTTTGGTGTGTTTTGCATCTATGTTGTAAATTGTTTGGCACCATTTTGTGTTACCGACTGTTCGAGACCAATGGTGCTACTAATTTGCTAAAATTTGCACATGGGGCAAATTAATTAGCATCAATTGATGCAAAAACCTCGTGAACCGACAGACAGACAGACAGACGGACAGACGGACAAGAGGAATTCAATAGCTCCCGTGCTACGCAGGGTGAGCTAATAATCGTAAGTACGACAGGAAAAACTTGATAACCACGTAACTCATCATTACGGCGAACAAAAATACGACAAATTGAACGATCGGGAGTGTAAAATAAATTGCGGAATTGAAAACTGTAGTCACAATTTGCAGCTGGCGATGGATTATTAAATATACATAAAGTTGTGAAGATCTCCGGAAAAAGTGGGAAACTTTGTCATCTCGTTCGACCCAATTAATACCGGATTTCACTGATAAGCCTGCATTCGTGATTATCATTACAACCCCCACAAGTATCAAGTTTGCATGCAACATTTAATGTTGAACATTATGATAAACATGGCCGTCATTCTGCATAAAATGACTCCAATTGAGGGAATAAATGTCAAGTAGCGCTCTATAAAATAAGTTGGTTCCAAATTGTGTATTGCAAGTGGGACCACGGCAGCTCCTGGTGGGACGAGAATTATTCCAAGGATCCAGGCATGCAGAAAAAGTCCCATGAGATCTATTTTTGCGCATGTGCTACCTGAAAATAGTAATTGAATTACAATCATTACACGGAACTTGTAGCAGAGTTGAATCATTTTTTGCAGGTTCAAGCCTGCATACATAGGTTGAAAATTTGGACAATGGAATTTATTTATCCAAAATGGGTCGTTTTTTTAATTTTTAAGTTACGAAAGTTAGCCCATTTGCTACCCGAGTTTGGGACTAAAAATTATGTAAAACTGTACAAAGTTGAAGTGTATATTTGTCAGCGGTAATGCGTTTTAAATTTAATGATTTTTTTATGGTCATATTCAGTACTTATTATGGATGAGCTGGTCTTTTTAAGAATAGAGCTAGTATTGGTCAATGTATGAGTTATTATGGTCAGTTTTAGTATTTAATTATGATCCATTAACGATAACCTATTAAATAGTACTCATATAATTACATATTACCATTATCTTGGTTTAATTTCTGCTTCAAAGTTTCCACGCTTCGATACACGAAACAAATATCCGACCCGTTCCACAAATAAATTGGAGTCATGCTGAGCGTCAAGGTGATTCCAGAGCAAAGGACGGTTATAATGATCGCTGAGCTCGTCAGTTCGGGGTCCCTTTCATAAGAGAGGACTTCTTTCGTTACGATGAAAAATAAGAACAAATTAGTAACCACAAGGACACCAGAGAATAGCATGGATGCCTTTAATTGTTTAAGTGGTGTCGGAGTTGGCAGTCTCGTTGCTCCATTCCAGGTAAGAAATTGGGTGTATAATGGGTTAGAAATGATGTTGAAGCGTAGGAGGGCGTCGAACGGGGTGTGACTTGGGATTTGCACCGTTTTGCATATTTTCCAGAAACTTTTTAAATACGACCATGCCATTTGGACAGATTTTAAAGCGTACATTTCCAACTTTTGGGGTAAAATCAGTAAGTATGCAGACTCTTGCAAAACTGGATTTTTACTGCATTTGGCATGGTAATACAGAGCATTACCATTTAGTTATTTTGTGGTGTTTCCGCTCAAAATTTGTAATTATCGGATTTTCAACAATGTTTAATCCAAGCTTTTGAATTTGAAAATGTATACTAGATTAGGAACTGTACTTTTCCAATATTTCACAACCATAAGAAATCTATTTTATCCCAATTTCCAACCTACTATTAAAAAATTCTACCTACATACGTACACCATGAGTTTAGCAAAATACTAAAATTTTGTGATTAAATGGAGTATGTAATTCTTCCCGATTTTTCATTAAACTAGGAAATTGGGTTTAATAAATATGACTCGATCAATGCGCGCAGATAGATAACTACCAGGGATGGGCAATCCCAACATTTACGATGGATTACGGATTACAGATTAATGAATTTAAGAATTATCATGGGATTACTGGATTTGGATTACTTTAATCCTGAAACAAGGTGGATTACTTGTTGGATTACATGTATAAATTAGTATCTTGGATTACGGATTATGGATTACAGTAATCAGATTATGGATTATTATCCGGATTACAAAAATTCATACTTATTTTGAATAACGGCACGAAGGATGCAATTTGCCTTTCACTGGATCTTTGTAGGATAACCACTTAGCATCAGTACTTCCATATTACTCAATTTTACAATTTCGAAGAAGTTGCCATCAAGAATAGTTCAAATTTTCACTTGGCTTGTCATTTTGGAGACTTGATTGTTGATAATGCAATTTTAGATATACCGTACTAATGTAGTCCAGTAAATCTACCCATATATCGTGGCACGTACATATGTATAAGTAATCGGCGATAGGATTTTTTGGCAGAATTTTGAAACAGAATAATATTAAGGGAATATTGTATGCGAGTTTTAAGTTTGAATACATATTTTTGTCTCATTCCCTACTTCCATGTATTCAAATGGTGATTTTAAAACTTGTTCACCTTCTGTATTTTTAACTAACTGAAGGTCATATGAAAAAAAAATCAAAATTATAATCTCCTAGCTTCGTAAAGTGAAAATTATCGATTTTTTGATACAATTAAATCTTCATTTTGTAGGAGATTGACAAGTTTTAAAATCGCCATTTGAATACATTGAAGGAGAAAAAGTTGAGACAAAAATATTCAAACTCAAGACCCGAATACTATGACAAATACGACGGAAAATAAACTATGTGGCAAATAAAATTGACATTTCCCCAATTTTGTAACTGATTATATAAGCATTTGCGAGATTGAGTTAATGCTGTTCTCGGGGGGAAAGTAATCCAACAAGTAATCCGCAATCCGATTACATTTTCCAATTTCATAAATTGTGGATTATGGATTACGCGTCATTTCCGGAGCTAACCGGGATTACGGATTACGGATTACTTCTAAATATAAATTTTTATTGGATTACTGGATTACGGATTACATTCAAAGTAATCTGATTACTTAATCTGATTAAAGTAATCCTGGGATTGCCCATCCCTGATAACTACATACTGAAAAATTGCAGAATATGGACATTATTCCTATATTTTCCCTCTAGTAGATTAGGCCTAGGACACCGACATAAGCGTTTTACAAAAAGAAAAAGTGGTTAGATATGCAAAGAAAAATAATTGCGATTTCTCTCTGCACTCTTAAAAAACTGGTATGGAATAGTACTTATATTTATGATTCTACTGGCCCGGTAATAATTAGCATTACCGTTTAGTCATGCTGTGGTGATGAAGACCTTTCCACGAAGGAAAAAAACTATGTATTACCAATCGGATAGGAAGTTATTACCGAATTAAAACAAGTGCGGAGTCGCCACTCTGCAATATTTTTAACCGTGTGCGGACAAATAAATTGAGGCAAATACTTATATAGTAAAATAACAACGAATCCAATCCAATTTTTTATTGGTATGGACTTGCAATATTGTGAATTTTTTATAACTGGTTTCGTAGTCCCAAGTTGCATAAAATATTTGTCAAGCAAAGAATTAGCCATGCACGTGCAAAAGCCTGGTAGTATGTATGTACCAACATTATTGGCATTATTACATGTGTACACGAGGATGTTTAACTTACAATGTAAAATTATGGCGCATCAACATAAATATGTGAGAATGACTTAATTTATAAAGTATGACATGAAAAGGTCATATGCATATCGCTGTGTGTATAGGTACTTGCAATTTATGCTGGTTGGAATTTGTCAAAATATTTTATGTCAAATCTTTATTAGGCGGAGGAAGCAAACCTCAAGTTGATTCTAATCCCCTCACATTAATTTTCACTCGGATTTCTCACTCGTATAGCATAATCATTGATGCAAAGTAATCAGAAATTAATTACGGTATAAAACATTTCACAGGTTTCATACACGTTTGATTTTCTTAATTATTGGAGGTCGCACTTATATTTTTAAATTAATATATTCATATAAAAAATTCGGTAGAGACAAAATAAAATGGAAAGACTCAATTTGTTCCCCATTTCTAAAGCATTGCCATGTCGAAAAATAGAATAATATAAAAAATGTAACGATTTAAGGTCGACCCTGTTTTATACCGTAATTAATTTCTGATTACTTTGTTTCAATAATTATGCCATGCGAGTATGACGGCCTATGCAAGAGTGAGAAATCCGAGTGAAAATTAATGTGAGGGGATTAGAATGAACATGAAGTTTGGAACATGAAGTCCGGAATGGAACATGTCTTTCTAGCTGAATTAAAGGATGGCGTGTCTGGTTTTCATAATTGGGTATTTTTTGCTAAGCAAGAAGAAGCTGGACTACTCAATTGCGCGGGATGGATGAAGTTCTTGGACATGGGAACTGTGAGCATTAAATATGTTTCCAATAACTCACATGGAGGTCCCCCAAAGGATGCTTACGGATTTGGATGAAACTAGTGTCAATCGATTAGAAATTTAATTGGTATGAGAGATGCAAATTGAACTATCTACCAATCGGCAGGTTTTGCGGAGGTATTTTCATCCAAGGAGGCGAAAACGGGCCCCAAACGCTACCAATTTGACACTTTACAAATTTACGTCTTTTCTCATCTTTTTATGCAAACAGGTCCGCCAAACGTGCGCATTGGCAGATAGTTCCATTTGCAGATTTCATGCCCAGTAAATTTGTAAATCAATGAACATACGTTGGGAGACCTCCATTGTCAGTAATAATTGAATATACCTATTTATGTATTTTTATCCCCCACAGCCAGGAGCACTAATCCAACACAAGTTTGTGTGGTGTAGTGCTTGCAAACCGATTAGTTCCATGTTTATCGGAACTTCGCCGGAATTCGAGTTAGCTGTGTATTCAGCTTGTTTGCTTGTCCGACCTGGTTCCACTACTTGTCCGATGTTGTTTGATACCAATCCTGTTAAAGTTACCACATACACGATTGGTTCTTCGAGTCAGTATGTAGCATCATCATACGCCGACCCAGTGCTGCCATAATTTTTCTTGTAATTTCAGCCTGTTCTTAAAATTACAATAAACATTATTCTGAACTTATAAGGTTCTAAGACACATAATATAAATTATTACAACTGCGAAGAACAGGGTTCTAAACCTTTCATACTTATTAAACTTAAATCCATGGAATTCATAACCACATTGCAATTTGCAATGCGATGTCAAATGCGACTTCAATTCTCAAAAATAATATTGTGAATACTTTCAACCATTTGTACATACTTCGAACGAGTGAGACACGAGGAGTAACGTAAAAATAGCTTTATACTACCACACCCCAGGGGAAGGAGCTTCCGCCAGACCCTTCTACACGAGTTTGGTGAACACTGATGACGGTATTGTATTCTGCATCATTTTTTAAGACAAAACTGAAGGCATACGTTTTTCGAAATTCCGTATACTTTCGGAGATATTGGAGGGCAAAGTTTCCCTGCGTATGACCTTTAGGTCCATTTTTGGCCCTTTTATAATTAAATCTCCAGAAGTGCATGTCCTAGGAATCAACTTTTTAGCTTGAAAAGGATTCGATACGCGAATTAATGTGTCCATCCATTGTTATCGTTCTCGTATTGAGCTGAACCAGCCCAACCGTTTCACAAACGCAGTTTCCATTATTTAGCGAAAGGCAGAGTGAGACTCGGATTCTGGTGGGTATCCACCACCACCGCTGACTGTCGTTGCCAGTGCCGTATGGTGGTCCGTCTCACTTCTCACTCTCTTCAAATTGTTTACCGGGATTATGAACCAACTCGTGTTGAGATGCTTTTCATCTCTTACACGAGTTGGTTCAGTTGATAAATCGTTGAGCTTAAGTTTTAAATTTGGGGAGATTTGGACAAACTAAATTTGCTTATCTTAAAAACTGATAAGCGCAGTGATAAGCCCGATAGCGTTAATTTTCGAATGCATATCATCATTATAAATTCAGAAAAGCTTAAGTTTTAAATTTGGGGCGATTTGAGGCTGTTTTAATAGCTTCTATGTAATTACCTTTATGTATATCATAAATACCTATACATTGTTACGGCTCCTGCCGTATAAGCCCCTCCCTCAGAAACTTTGACCCCAAAAAAGTCATGGTAGCGGTCATTTCGCAGCGGACAACAAAAGCGGAAAATGTGGCACCTCTGAAAAAGAAAAATCTGGCATCAGGTTGTCAGCCGCGAAATGACCGCTAAGGTCACTTTTTTAACGATTTATATGTAGGTCGAAAAACCGCCAATTTTCGAATTTTGAAAGTCTTGATGCATCAAAATGTTCATATTCATGAGGGAAGTCAAATGTCAAATGCAAGTTGGTATCTACTTCTTTCTGTACCGAGTGTACATTGACCTTCTCATTTTTCCCAATTTTCTTCCCCAATTTTTGAAGGGGGTGTGGTTGAATATAATTCAAAAACAGCTATGCTATATTAATCCCCCCACCCAAAACTGAATTTGTAATTTTTTATGTGCAATTTGGTGAAATCGATGCGAAAAAGACTTGCACTTTTGGCTCATTTTGTACCTATTACTTTCGTATTTTTCTCGGTGAGTATGAGTTAACTTTATTATTGCATTTGTAAAAAATATTTACCCAAGTAATAAGAATAACATACCGCATATGAGTTTGAACTCATTACCGGATAAATAAAAGACCTAATACTGGGCAGTTTTAATAATTATCTCCCGCTGCAGTACTAACTTAACATACCTTTGTAATTTATTAATACCGCTCTGCTTTTACGGATAATAACAAAAAGTAATAATTAAAGCTTTTGGATTATAATGAATTTTGGTAAACAATTTTATTACTGCTGCGAGTAATCATGTTTGCCAACTGCTCAATAATAAACGACTTTTTTATTACCACAGTTCTAACTTCTAAGAGTGTATAACAACAATTCTTTTGTAACGTATAGGTCCTAAGCAAATATAACATGCCTCCTTCAATCCTACTATAAGCTACCCTCTTTCAAACAACAAAGTAATCGTATTATCCGTCACTCTGTCTATAAAACTCAAAAAGTACTTCATCCTTAAGCCATTCACCAACGTGTCCAGGGAATTAATAAACTCCAAATTTATCGAGTTCGGCAGTAATGCCGCGAGAACTCTCCTCCTCCACTTATCCGTCCCATGTTTACGTCGCATCCTCCAAATAAACTCTTTCGAGCCTCTCGCCGACATAGCGATGTACGAAATCGCCGCGAATTCACCCACTGCGCATGCCCCAATCATTCCAAGGCCTATGCCTACGACGAGCAAGGAAATTTGATCGGACTTAAGAGTCAGCTGCGTCACCAGAAGGTATACTGCCACTGAGGAGCCTAATACTGTGATGAATTGGTGGAGACAAGGGGTGACGAAATCTTGTGCAATTTTGGCCTGAATTTTGGTCATTATTCGCAATCTGCGTGCACCTTGATTGCAACTTTGAAGTCTAATTCTACACCGTTTCCATCCTTTAGCGGGGTTATGAACAGGGTCCACAAGTATAACGTGACAGTTCCATAAATTATTATAAGGATGCAAATCGCTACTACGGACGACGTCATCATTAAACCAATGAAAGTATCAAGTCCAGCGACTATCCAGATTAGAGCAGAGAAGAAAATTTTCTTGGGTGCGAACAACTTTTGAGCGATGGTGTTAACCGGATTGTACGGTGATAATCCGACGATTAAGAAAATTGGGGGATATGCATAGTCCAGTATGAAGTAGCAGAAGGATATGACGTAGCTGGTAGCTTCATATGGTTTCCTTACGCGTTTCCTAAGAAGGGAATATGACTCTGGTGGGATGATATCTGGAAATAAATTTAAGTAAATGGTTGTTTGAGATTCGTCTCTGCAAATTGCGCCAATTGCTAGACCGTTAGGTGAAGCTAAAGGTCTAGCGAATGTTGCCAAGACAACCGTCTCTAATTGTTTTGCATAACAAGTTTTGCATTTATATTATATACAGATCAAAAGAAATTCTCGAAAAACCAGAATAATAATAATTCGACACCAGTCGTTAATTTAATAGCATTCAGTAATCAATTATTATAGTTAAGTATAGCTATATTTATAACTATTTAATGTAACTGCAAATCATCAGGCTTTAATATTTTTGTCCTGGATTTACCTACCATGCAAGGATTTCTCCAAATTAATCATTGCGTCAAATATATCCACAAATTTGCGAGGACCGGATGCTTTTGCGAAAAAACAAAAGACTGGAGTACAACAGGCAACTAAGAAAATTGCTACGAAGGCGAAGCAGACGTCTTCAGGACTAACATTTTTCTGAGTCACAGACAAATAGATACCATTGCCAAACAACACAGGCCCCGCTACGAGTAGGAGGCAACCCACCAAGAGCTGATAGACCAGGTAGTGAGCTCCCGTTGTCAAGGGTGTGGCTCGGTCCTTTTTGTAATTCCATTCGAAAAAATACCCCAATCCAAAAGAACCTAGCTGAGTTGCGATGACTCTTCTTCGAAGATGTGACAGTGCTTCAGTATACCACTTGTTGCACAATTTTATATGTTTATATAGTTTATTTAGTTGTAATTCTTGAAGGCCTTTTGCGAAATTATACATTTTAAGTTTATGCACGGAGCTCTTTATTAAGTACTTGTTTAATTTTGCACTCTATTTGGTTATATTCGCTCCAATTAATATATGTTTGTCCGCTCAGGCGGGCTAGCAAAGCGAAAGGTCAAGTATGTATACATAACCCTGGAAAGAGCAATGACGAACTTCAAAATTACCTGTACATGGTGTTTTCCCCACCCCCTCGAATTTGAAAATGGATATCATAAATGAACTCAGGTTGGAAAATAAAAAATATATGTTTTCCTCGATTCTCAAATTGCCCCACCCCCTGCCCCCCCTAGACCTAATTTGCGGTTTTGGACTTATCGCCACCCCCAAAGGCGATAATGATCCCGAACCAGCGCACAGATTCCTCATTTGTGATTCCCTAGAGCGTCGCAGAAAATTAGTGACCTAGGTCAAAATTTATAATGACCTTAACCTGAAAATTTTGACCTTTTTTTTCGTTTTTTGGCCATAACTTCCGTGTTTATGAAATGGTATCTTTCTAGCTTCATATCTCTACAGAAACCCTATATTCTGCTTCTCATGCCATTGGGTTGAACCTTCTAGGTCAAAAACTAAGGGTACTTTGTAGGAAGACCGACTTTGGTCGAAATTTCTACAAAACACCCTTAATGCTAACTTTCTTAATGACCGCCTGGTCGATTTGCTTCAAATTTTGGTATGTTTTTGTCCTAAACTAGGTGAACATAGTTAAATTACCGTAATGTCGAAATCGACCTGCGTGACCTTGTTTCAGAGGTCAGTGGTACTTACTGGGAGAAAAAGTCTCACATAACCCCACATATGGGGTATCGTTGAAAAGGTCTTGATGAGAGGATTAAGAATATGTATACTTTGTGGGGTCTTGGATCACCCCCTCGTGGTCCAGGGGCAGAAGAATATTTTTGAGTTTCTCTGTATATTTGTCCTATTAGCCTCCAATCTACGGCTGTGTTAAAATCTGGAGAATTGAGATTTCTTGCCTCTCTGCCTCTGGACCACCAGGGGGTGGTCCAAGACGCCACAAAGTATATATATTCTGAATCCCTTCGCCAATACCTTTCCAACGATACCCCATATGTGGGGTTATGTGAGACTTTTTCTCCCAGTAAGTACCCCTGACCTCTGAAACAAGGTCACGCAGGTCGATTTCGACATTACGGTAATTTAACTATGTTCACCTAGTTTAGGACAACAACATACCAAAATTTGAAGCAAATCGACCAGGCGGTCATTAAGAAAGTTAGCATTAAGGGTGTTTTGTAGAAATTTCGACCAAAGTCGGTCTTCCTACAAAGTACCCTTAGTTTTTGACCTAGAAGGTTCAACCCAATGGCATTAGAAGCAGAATATAGGGTTTCTGTAGAGATATTAAGCTAGAAAGATACCATTTCATAAACACGGAAGTTATGGCCAAAAAACGAAAAAAAAGGTCAAAATTTTCAGGTTAAGGTCATTATAAATTTTGACCTAGGTCACTAATTTTCTGCGACGCTCTAGGGAATCACAAATGAGGAATCTGTGCGCTGGTTCGGGATCATTATCGCCTTTGGGGGTGGCGATAAGTCCAAAACCGCAAATTAGGTCTAGGGGGGGCAGGGGGTGCGGCAATTTGAGAATTGAGGAAAACATATATTTTTTATTTTCCAACCTGAGTTCATTTATGATATCCATTTTCAAATTCGAGGGGGTGGGGAAAACACCATGTACAGGTAATTTTGAAGTTCGTCCGATGTAAAATATTTGCGTAATAAACTTGGGCAAATCATAAATAATTTAAGCAAGCTTGAAATCAACTAATCCACATAAGAATTAAGTTTAGTTGAAAGGTTAATTCCTAATTGGAGACAAAATTAAAAATAAGTTATGGACTGACATTTAATAAACTTATTCGTTCCGGTTTGATGAAAAATAAAAATATGATCTCAAAATAGTTTTGTTGTATGTCTGGGAAACCAATATACTTATAATTACAACAAGACCTTCATAATATAATTTTAATTTTATACTATCAAACCCATGACTGCGCCATGACCCGTATTAAGTTTGGTCAAAAAATTAGTCGACCGAAACCTATAAAAAATTAAACTCTTCTAAATATTTTAAATTCTTCGTCAACACAGTGTCCAGCCTGTTCCCAACTTAAGTATTCTATTTGGAGTGGAGGTTTCACAATAAAGTTAATCCGCTTTTGTAGCATGATTATTACTGATTATTACTTAATCGTATTTTGAATTATTCAGCCTGAAATTAAATTGAAATTGAATTCGAGGTCTAATTTTGATAGCTCTATACATATTCTGTTTTGGCTTTACATTAAGTGGAGATAATAGGGACTCCCAAGTTTGAATAAAAAATCGTTTTTTTTTTATTTTTTCGCTTTTTTCCTATAGCTTATACATGAGACAAAATAGAGAAAAAATCAAAAAAGCGATTTTTTATTCAAACTTGGGAGTCCCTAATAGTTGTCATTTTATATTTTATGTACATACTACAGCAGAGACAAGGAATATGCAAACATCGCAACTCTTATATTGTTAGTCTACAAATTGTAGATGACGCAAGGTTTAAAATAAATATGTTTATCGAAAGAATAAAGATACATATGTAAACATATTGTGAGCAGTTTCTAGTTTGCGAATTATTTATTTGCATGAAATGAATACGTTCGTGGGGGAGACCTGCATATGTTAAAAATGAGACAAACTGTAAAGATTTAGCCTCTTGTTTTAGCAATGGTCGAGTAAGCTTTTAAAAACTTATGTCTTAAGGCTGCGATTTAAGTTTTTAAATCGAGGTGGGTGCATGTTGGCGTCAGGTGGAAACCTTAGAGGTCCTTTAGAGAATAAAACAATTATTTATTGTTGTATTAATCTTAAAAAGAGCTAAGTGCAGTGACATGTTAATTGTAAAAAGATCTAATTGCAGTCTCTTCTTAATTGAAGAAAGTGCAGAATGCGAAGGAATGGTTATACCGGTGCACTTAGCTTTTTTTAGAATTAAGAAGTGCACATGGATCTTTTCGGAATTAAGAACTAACTGCACTTAACTCTTCTTAGAATTAGCATAACGATATGCAAATCTGTGAAAGAAGGTACACATTAGTTGATCAAAAACATATTTATTCATTCAAAACTTATTCAATCTAACAATTGGAAAACAAATATTAATTCTTCATTCAAAGTTTTAAAAATAAATTATTCACCAAAGTGTGTAGTAATCCACGAATAATTCAGCTCTTGAGCAAACGAACTTATAAATTATAGGATTCATTATCCATTTTCTTGTAACCCATACTCCTTTAAGAAAAAGAAGTGATAATTCATTATTTGTAATTTCAGGATTATCACCACTGCGTCATCACGGGTTGAAATATTCCTCCACGCAATTCCAGTTTATCGATTGGTTAACCATTATATTTTACTTTGGCTCGCCATTCATCCTAATCTTTAGCATATTCGTTGGCGCCGATCCTTTTCTTTTCCTCGTAACGCATTCTCTTAAATTTTACCCATTCGTAAGGCACATTTGGTTACCGGGTTACGCTAAAATATTGCAAATAATTGCCCTCCCCTTCGTCGCATGGCCCTTGTACAACCTCATCGTCTACGAACTCTTTCGAGTTGCCCTCTTCTCGTTGTCCGTCTTGGTTAACGCGGGGGGAAAAATGTTCTCAATTTTGCACTCTTTACACAAAAAGCAAATTTTGTGTAAAAATGTTCCACTTTTGCATAAAACGTATTATTCGCGCTTGCAAATTATTTCGCAAAGTGTGGAACCCGCGATTAAAATTTCGATGGTTGCCGTTATCACGTCTTTGGCAATGGTGACTTGTACAATGACCTTAATTGTGGTTCGTCTCCATGGAAAATTTAAGTCTGGGTTGCTCCTGAAAGGGTTTAAGTCAAAATCTAGAGTTTTAAAACGCTTCTAATTGTCGCAAATAACATTACAGCATTATCTAATTTTAACCTGACTTCAATTGCATGGGAGTAATTCCAAATAAACTTGTTCCCTACATAATTTTTGAAGTAGGGTTAAAACTGGAAAACTTCTCCCATAATCGAAAACAATGCACACTCACGAAATGCACACTTAAAGCCTAGGCATTGTTAGTTTACTTAAGCAGCATAAAAATATTCATTAAAATTATTTTGTAGCAAATTTAGATTTGTAGTTTTATCTTACTTAAAACCCTAAATAGTCGGCTTACTGACCTTGTTAACAATGCAGTTGTTAGTTTTTACACACATTTGTTGCATATTGTTCACTTCAATAATTTCTCACAAAGTCTTGAACCCTTCGAGTTTAAACTTGGAATTCTGTTCCAACACTAAAGGGTTAATTCTCCGAGATTCCACTTTCTCTGTTATTTGAGACTTCACAATTTAATCAACCTCGTGCAGTTTGGCAGAAATATGTATGAAGAAAGACTATTAGTAGAAGGACAATTAAACTTAAATACTTATTTATTTCGTAGGGCGGCAAATGCATGAATGACATATTTTCTTGGAATGTGATTGCACTGTTTCTGCTATTCGGAGTGATGTTATCCCTTGCTGGATGGTTATCAAAGGGTGTGCATGATATCAAGTTATTATTCGACTTATCTCGTATTTTTTTCAAACGGGAAGAATGTCGCATTGCCTCTAAATAAATAATGCAAGTTTCTTCTTGCCTACAAATGTTTCCTTTATTTGTAATTTTAACCTCCTTCCCCTTATATATTTTTAAATAAAATTTCCCTTGAATACGATGTTCATCTCATAGCAACCAATTAAATTTCCATGATTTTCTACAGAAGACCAATATTTTTTTCAACCAGTTTCCAAGTTTCACGAAAAACACAAAATATCCACTTTTTAACATTGGTTGATATAGGGAAAATTCCAAAATTTGTGAAGAAACATATCTACTTTTCACCATAGAATTTTCCACAAAATACCAAAGAAACCCTTTTATTTCTGAGAAATTTTGGTGTCATGGTGGAGCATTTGATAATTTTTTTGATACGTGATATGACTTATTTGGTCCTTCAGGGACAGTCATCATGGTATATCATATTGCGTATTTGGTATGCAACGGAAATTTTTAGAGTACGTCATATGACGTATTTGGTCTCTTAGAGACCTGTTCAGGAATACCTCATATGACGCATTTAATATGAAAGAGGTTAATAAAACATTACTTTGATTTAAATTCGCGAAAGATAAATTTGCACATATTTATTTAAAAGAAATTAAACTGTGAATAAATATTTGCATTCAAAGAAATTTATTCAAATTTTTAAAATCCATTCCTAGTCGTTTCCAGTCGTCCAAATCACACTTATAACAGTGGCAACCAGGTACAAGACATTGACTAAATAGAGTGCAGAAATGTACAGTAAAATACGACCACATACAAAATTTACAAAAACTAAATAAATGTTAAATTAACCAACCCATTCAGCAGAAATTGAACGATGACGTGACATCATTGAAGTTGAAATCTGACAATCTTGCAACTTGTGCCGTCTGCTCTATCCTACTCCCTTCTCCGATGCAGTTAACATCCCGCCAGATTTGGACACAGTCGTCCGCTATGATGGACGAGATTTGCTCGTTGAACGCGCCCGGAACATTAATGCAAACCCCGGACTGGTCAAATTGAGGGGTAAATTCGCTTCCTAGATACAAATGATTACATACATAGATTAATAACTAGAGGTTAACCTCTTAGGGACCAAGTACACACATTGTGTTCAGCAGAAATTACCTTAACACCAAAATTTATCAAAACTTAGACAATTTCTATGGTATTTTATGGAAAACTCGATGGTAAAAAGTTAATTTTTTTTCACAAATTTTCTTTCATGGGAAATTTGAAATTATTAATTGGTTTCTACAAGGTTTAATTATGAAATCGTCATCGTCCCCAGCAGCAATTTTATATAAAAATCAGTAGTATGAAAGAGGTTAATTGATAACAACTAAATACATTCAAAGTTAATTATTCTAGACAAACCCTGAAAATCGTTATCCGTCCAAGATCGGAACTGGAGAGAAATCCCTTCCTCAAACAGTGCAATGAAGCACAAATGTAGGAGGAGTGTTGGGACGATTTTTGTCGAAAATAATGACATTCTTCTCCAAAAAGGAAATATACCGACTCAATGTTTTTTTTTAAATTTAAGTCTCCACCGTAAATAATACTTTAATCCGGTCCGTTCCATCGTATTTATAGCAGGAATCAATCCAGAGATCGTGCCCAATTCTGCATCAGCGTGACATAATTTGTACCGTTTATTAACCAAAATCGTGACCAAATCTTCATAAATACAGACATTAAAGCTTGAATCGTGCCCAATCATCCGTGTGACATCCGTATGCCATACTTTGTAGCGTTTATTAAGGGGTGAAAACCCCTTTATGGGAATGTCTTGTCTGTCCGTCCGTCTGTCCGTCCGTCTGTCCGTCCGTCTGTCCGTCCGTATCCACGATAACTTTAGAACGAATGCGAATTTCGAGATGCGGTTTTCGCCAAAGTATTTCTAATTTTTGAAGTACGGATGAGTTCGAAGATGGGCGTTGTAGGTATTAAGGTCACGGCGCCATGGCGACGACGCCGTGTCGAATAGGTGTCGAATTTTTTGTTTCGACGGTTTTAGACGTATTTTGGGACGGGGATTTCGAAAATCGACATCATTTTGACGTACGATGACCGTGTGACCGTGTAGACGACGCCATGTCGACAAACTGAATTATGTCATGTGAGGTGTCTATCGAAAGGCATAGTCGTGTACGTTCAGAGTACGCGGGAGTTATGTCGAAACGGGGCGAATTGAGACGTGGGGTAATGTGAGACAATTGGGGAAAATGAAGGGAAAGTATTGGAAGACGATGTGGTTGTGCCATAAGGACATTTACGTGTGTTTTCACCCCTTTGCTACATTTCGTTTGCAACGGTTTATTGGGGGTGAAGCGAAGCCAAATCCCTTTATGGGTATGTCTTATCTGTCTGTCTTTCCGTCCGTCTCCACGATAACTTTAGAACGGGTTTGAATCTGGACATGCGGTTTTCACCAACGTGTTCCTAATTTGTAAAGCACATGAGAGTTCGAAGATAGGATTTGTAGGTCGTAAGGTCAGGTGACGACGCCAACATTCAAATATGTCGAATTTTTTGTTTTGGCCGCTTTAGACGCAGTTTTAGGCCGGGATTTGAAAAATCGACATCATTTTAACATGCGCTGACCGCTTGACCGTGTCGCTTCACCCCTTTGCTGCATTTCGTTTGCAGCGGTTTATTTAGTTTATTTGCCGTTACGAATATACATATCAACTTATTAAGTAGCTGCCGCTGCTTTATGAGAAGACTTTGTCCGTCCGTCTGAACGTCTGTCCGTCCGGCAGCAGGACAACGTGAGAAAGAATGTATCAAGCAAGATAATCGTGATTGCTTAACGGTATCATACATCTTGAAGGATCATACTTGACAATCAGACCACCCCCTCGGGACGGTGGGTGTGGCCGGGGAAAATAAGATTTTTACTGAAATTGAATCTACAAACGTTGAAATTAAGTGTTCCCACGCTATCGTTGGTGTTAAGTGAGGCGGACATGATTAATTAATTAATTAATGACATGATTAATTAATTAATTAATTCAATTCTAGAATGAAACGAAAACCAAAAAGCTGGTCACCATCGTGGGAAAATCCTTGTTTTTGCGGAATCTCGCTGCAGACGGGGTGCAAAATTATCGCATCCTGGCAAATTGTGGGTTATAAATACTTCACAAAATTTAAGGTCTGCAAAAAATACTGTTTTGCAAATATTTTGATTTGCACAGCTGCACAGTTGTATAAGCATCTTGAAGTCGGCAGGTGTGATTCACCCGGACATATTGTCTCACAAAACCAGCTCATCAGACCGTAATCATTTATTAATTGCAGGCATTTTTATTATTTCCTTATAAATTAATTTTGTATTTGTTTAGCCGAGTTCGGAAGCACCTTTTGGTGGATTTGGCTCGCCATCGGCATTTTTGGCATAATCCTATTCCAAGGGGCACGCAAGGTATTATACAAATTAACTTACCCCGCAGAAAAAGTATGTGGGGGTATTCATGTCACTCCAAAATTTCCCTCTTCGAAACTTTGCTGTTTGAAAACTAGGTGTCGTGAACACCGTATTTTAAGTGAAAATACATAAATTGCAAATTAAATTTACTTATCGCTAAGTTTCCGAAATATGGTTGACGACATAGTTTACTAACTAAAATAGATGTCTTTATAATTCGGATAGTTCGTTAATAAATTAACGATTCTGATAAGTTCTGTTCCCAAACATCACCAAATTGCCAAGATCTTACCAAGTCGACGTGAATACCTGCAGGAAAATTTTTGCGATTTTCTTTTCGATATTATTTGATAATAATGGTAGGATCTCATTTTATATTTTCAGAAAGACGCGAACAAACTGCTTATCTGGCTCTTCTTTCGTTGCATGATTATGGCGATGTTTTTTGCATAATTCGTATACGCCTGCGTTCACGTGCGATCGGGGTCGGATGGTGTCAAGGATTTGATCGAGGTTGTGGCGGAAATTTTATTCGAAGCTTACTGCCGCTTGGTCGTTTGGTGTTTTTGGAAGAAGGTGAAAGCTCGTGAAAGCCATGGAACTTATCAAAATTTGATATTTTCTTGGGTCTTCCATAAATTACGTAACGCAAAAAACGCAATTTTCTAGTACCCCCCTTTAACAACATAGGAACGCTATCAGTGGAGCCTGGACCCCCTCGCCCTTCTTGCGTTACGTAATTTATATACGGCCCCCTTTTTAAATTTCGATTAACTGTTCGCATTCGTATATTTGAAATTGAATGCGTACCTTTATCCTCTAAGAATTTATTTTAACTATACTGCCTTTTGTGAGACTTGTAATGATGAATATATATGTACAAACAAAGCAGAAGTATGGGTTTCCTTCCAAATATCTCCAGAATTGTAAAAAAGTGAGAGTAACCTGATCAATAATATTGAATAAACTGTTTTTATGCAGTCCAAATTTTTGATTCGAAAACAGCTACAAAAATGTTGATACAAATTGTACCCCTTATCGCGTTGTATAATTCATGCACAGCCCCCTACTGGAATTTTGGGTACATTTTGAGCACATAATTTCACACGATACATATTTCCATTTATGTGCTGAATCTATATTACAAGCTGTAAATGTCTCTTGGCAACGGAAGTGAAAGCAATTTTGGTGTGACGGAAGTGAAAGTGATTGAGTATCAACTCCCCTGGAAAGTCGATAAGGCACTTCAGACATATCAATTCTAACTGATTTTGAACGCTGAACATGAATTTGATACTCAATTTGCTCCACTAAAAAATTCGATGCCACAAAAATCATTATTTTCAATGTTTTTTTTTGCAAATATTTCGCTTACTAGGCTTAAATGTCACGGTAGGTTTTGGCTAGAGTAATTTTTATTTGGAAGAGCAACTATACGCATATAAGATATCAAAAATTTGGAGATGATATATTCTTAGTTTTCGAAATAAAAAGATCAAATAAGTCAAAATTTAACCATGATAACTTGATAATTTTCAAGGGATCCTAAATGATCCCCCTGTCAGGAACGGATCCAAATAATACGGCCTTTCCGATAATTCCGTGCCGATGACTAAATGTCGAATTTTCTCGCGCACTTGGATAATCGTCCTGAGCAATTTGTCCTCCTAGAAGCAGGGTTTCTTCTGGTCCCTGGACAGCATATGCATCACAATACATGCTCAAGCCACTTTTGAAGTTAGCCTTGTGGTAATTTTTTTCTGAAAGAAAATCGAAAACTAAGACATTTTTGCTCTTTCATATTTTTCGAAAAAGTGACCATGTGACCAGTTAAAAAACATTGAAGAAATATCTTGAAAGGGTCTACCGTCATGTGACGACTGATCCAAGATGCACCGAATTCAGACCAATCGTGCGACACGAGGCGGATAGATTTAATCGTGGGAAGGTCCACAAAGTCCAGGTGCATAAATTGATGTTATTTATGTATAACTCTAATTTGCTCTACGTCGTATTGAAATGAATTTCATTTTCCTAAAACTTACGAGTGGCTTTGAGAGTGCGTCGTCCATCGTGGAAAATTTATATTTCAATTGGGTGCACACTCTTAGAAACTGGGTATTTAAAAGAATGAGTGGTATTGAGGTGACTTTACCTCTATGGTATTAAACGATTGTAATACCCTGGTATAGATTCGGCAATGAAATAATACTATGTGCTAATCATTTTATTACTAGGTAGTATTAAGTTTTGTACCATATGGTATTAATTTTTTAAATTTATTACAAAATCGATACAAAGGCGGTAAAGTCACGTGTCAATACCCCGTTTACTGATTTTCTTAAGAGTATATTATTTTACAGAAAATAATATCTTTACGTGCTAAATTTTACTCGTTACTTGAACCCTGTAAAAGTCGATGTGTAGTATGTACATAAATGACTCCTCAATTTTAGAACTTTGTCAAGAGTATAAATAAGTTAGGGTTAGGCTTGCTTAAAAATAGAATTATACAAAAGTGTTTGTGAGTGTTTAGGGGACATGGATAAATTATGTGAAGCAAAGTTGAAGATTTTGTAGACCACTCGTTACATACAACCATTTTTCACATGTGGCGCAAATTAGTCTGTTACACAAAACTTTAACCTTCACTTCCCCCTCAGCCAGGAAATAATTTATGGACATCCCCCTATGTATGTTGAGCTTACTCTGCAAGGAGCTTGTGTAAATATGGATATATTTACATGCATATAATGTACGTATCTCGTCATGGTGGCCTGCTCAACATGGCTCAGTAAAAAAAAGTTACTGGTTTTAAGTGTGGTCCACACTGTGTGTGGATCCGATTCACATTTGAATGTTTCTATGAAACAGGCTGGGAGAATTGTCACCCTTGCATTTCTCACTTGTATTTGTTAGGGGTAAACCAATACAAACGTACATATCCATATTGAGGGATGACGTGGTGACGGTGTACAAACAGCTAACCTGCAGATGTTATAAGTTAACTGAACTTCGTTCGATTTTAGGACTGAATACCAAGAAAGTGTCGCTCCTTGCTGTAAACTCAAGGGGAGAGGTGCTCTACATGCCCCTCTCCGATCCTGACACCCGTTGCATATTTTGTGCCCTTAGGCAAATTATTCATAGACTTAGGATAGTTTTAATCCATAGCCACTTTTGCACCCACCAGTGCATCCCCTCACCGGTGTATAAAAAACGAAAAAAGTGCTTAAACTGCTGCCAAAAATCCAATTTTGGTCGGATTTTTATAACGATGACATATTTATTATGCGTCCTATTTAGACATTTGCTTCATCATGTTTAACATCAAACTCAACTTTTGGAGATTTGCAATTTTTTGAATGATACAGGAGCAGCTGTGAGTCTTGAGAATTTCAAAAAGGTTAAGATTTATACTGCACGTGATGAAATATGTATCACAGAAGTGTAAAAATTATTAAAAATCCGAGCAAAATTGGATGGAGGTTTGAAATTGGTAATTTTAGCGGATTTCATCCATTTGAGGTGATCAAAATGTGACTATGGAGTAAAACCAATTTAGGGTTATGCATCACTCGCCTGTCACAAATATG
Source organism: Folsomia candida (assembly GCF_002217175.1). Lineage (NCBI taxonomy): Eukaryota > Metazoa > Arthropoda > Collembola > Entomobryomorpha > Isotomidae > Folsomia > Folsomia candida. Next base: position 5,709,459 of record NW_019091197.1, read on the forward strand.
CTAAGGTATCAAAAGATGAGAGTGGCAGGTAGAGGGCCTCTCCTCCTCAGTCTTAATCTTAACCTGTCTGTATACATATTGTGGAATTAGGTTCATTCGTCTTTAGAATTTTCACACCCTTTCAAGTGACGTCTACTGTGCTCAAGGTGACATATATGTAACCATATTTATTTTTGAAAAAATATTCTCACTTAAATACATTTGATACATATGCAGGTTATCAAAGTGGAAAATTAATTACAACGGATCAGCATAACATAAATTTTGAAGAAATCATTTCATAATATTACTTCTGCGTAAAATCTGGTAAGAAATTTCCTACCCGTATTAATTTAGGTATAAAATTGTAAATATTTAATTTTAAAATCTTCATATTATGGTAGTCACTCTACTTTTTTGAAGTAGAAGGTCGTAAATCTAGTAATGGAGAACCAAAATAACAATCTAAAATGTCCACATTGCTCAAAAACTTTGAAAAATAAGCATATTTTTCACAATCACGTCCTCACCCACGATAACAATGCTCAAGTTAATTGCGAGGTTTGTGAATTATTTACTGACTACCAGGGTTTCCTCGGGTCTCTGGACAGCCTATGCTTTACAAAACATGGCAAAGCTACGTTTGAAATTAGCCTCGTCGTGAATTCATCTCTGATTGAAAACCGAAAAATAAGACATTTTTGCTCTATCATATTTTTCGAAAAAGTGACCGTGTGACCTGTTAAAAAGCATTGAAATTTTGCTATTTTTTGTTGAAATTTTACGTATACATGCATGTTAAATAGCAAAATTTCAATGTTTTTTAATCGGTCACACGGTCACTTTTTCGAAAAATATGAAAGAACAAAAACGTCTTATTTTTCGATTTTCTATAGGAAAAAAAATCACCTCCAGGCTAAAGCATAGGCTGTCCAGAGACCCGGGGAAGTTGACTACTGACCCTGATACAAATTATTTCTCAAATGTTTAATAGATTTGTGGGAAGACGGTAAAACATCGACTCCAACTTTACAGACACATGAAATACATGCACAGCAATAAACCTAGACACATCTGCAAAATTTGCTCTCGAGCATTTAGGGCGGCACATCAGCTACGAAATCACATGACAAGAATTCACACCAAGCGAGAAAGACGACACCTCTGCACATTTTTGGGATGTGGTAAATTATTTCTTGACGAGGGAGCCGTTCGAAGACATGTCAAAAGCAGTCACCCCGGCGTGGCTAAACGCACCCGATATCCGTGCGAATTTCCCGCTTGTGGTAAATCCTTTCTCAATAAGACCACCGTTCTAGCACATGCGAAACAAGACCACGAACAGATTTCTGTCCGGTTTCGTTGCACGCTATGTGGAAAGGAATTTAAGGAAAAGCAAAACCGCGATCATCACATTGCTACCCACACGGGGGAAAAATGCTACAAATGCACCATCTGTGGAGCGAGCTATGCACATTTGAGTAATTTTAAAACGCATAAGGTACGAAAATTAATGCTTCGAAAAAATTAGTTGCTTGAGATTAATTAATTATAAATTAATTGTGGATTTTGTTTCAGAGAACCCATCAAGAGAAATCTGCGCGGGAGGCTTATAAATGTGCCTTGTGTCCTCGGACTTTTTTGTCCAACCATGGAGTTCGGAATCATTTCAGGACTTATCACGAAAATCGGATGGACTATGCATGTACCCGTTGTGATAAGAAACTAAAGACTCCGCTTGGCTTGAAATATCACATAGAGGCAAATCACGGCACAAAGGAGAGACTGAATTATTCATGTGATAAATGCGATTACAAGACCTGGGTAAAATCCAGACTAAGAACACACGTGGCACAGAGACACGACGGTGTCAAGAAAAGCGAGTGCTATTTCTGTGGAAAGAAATTCTTTACTTTTAAGGAACTGGTTATTCATTGTGGTAAAATCCACACCCTGGAGAAATAGTTAAACGTTACGTACTCTTGTACATACATAAATCAGTGTAAATGGGGACTTGAGAGATCAACTGGCTTTGGAATGTTGTTAGCTGAGGATGAGTTTTACTAGGGCAGTAAAAGTAAGCTTAGGTACGATATAATTGACTTTTAAATTCAACGATACTGACCATTTTAATTAGTAATCATAGAACTTTTTTAGCACTACTAATTTTGACCCTTTTCTTTTTTAGTCAACGTACATATGCATTAATGGTAATAAATATATTTATGTGTTTGCATAAAATTAAAATATTGATACTTTGGAATAAAATAAATGTTTCATTACTTATTCCAATTAAACTTACAAAAATAAGCAAAAATTAATCACGCACGTGTGGAACTTTAGCAAAAGCAGTTTGCTACTCATTGTGCTAATTTTAAGTATAACTGGATAAACGTTTAGCATCAATAAATTAACACATTGTCTCATTATGGCTTTAACCTTACACGTTATAAATACGATTGTTCATCATAACGTTTTATAGCGATATGTATGGGACAAATTGTATTATAAAGGTCCACACATATGTATCTCTACATTGATAAGCTTTTTATGTCAGGTAAGCACAAAATCAACCACGAGCTAACCACAATATGTACTATAGGTGTAATACGCAACCCTGTGTATACATACAAGATAACGTCTCACGTTGTAAAATATTAATGGATACTACGTTTCGGTAATAAATTCGCTGAAGTAAATCATACGACGATGAGTCATATTCACATAAGCAATACCAGATATTATAATAAATATATCGTATAAATTTGCGTTCGCTTTTCTGTTCACAATTAGTTGGTCAATAAACTTCATCAACGGCAATCGTAATACGTTGTAAGCAAGTTTACTGAAGAAAATATTTCCGAAATTAAACATCTAAATGTCACCCTGCCAGGTAATTTTTGTACTAGATGCGGACGCCTTCTATGTGCAAATTAGTCAAAAAACTGACCAAAATTGGTAAACCGTGCGTCGTGGTAACTTCGTCTGGAACGTAATTTTTTTATATGAATTGCATACTTAACCTCTTTCGTACTACTAATTTTTTTATGATTTTCTCTATATAAAAAAACCGAATATTATTTCAACCAGTTTCCAAAGTTTTTTATGACAACCCTGAAAAATCCACTTTTTAACATTGGTCGGTATAACGAAAATTCCAAGATTTTAGAAGAAGGATATCAAGGACAAATTACTATCTGGCATCCTGTTTTCCACAAAATGCCGAAGAAATACTCTTGTTATTAGAAATTTTAATGTCAGGGTCATTTTTGAAGTATGTACATATAATTGTGTAATTCATCCTCAAGAGGAAATAAAATACGAAACAAATATGTGTAGTTTGAAGGCAAGGGGTTCAAATTAGTATCAAAATTATGGAAAATATCTAAATCACCTCAGACAAATTAATCAAGTGGAGATTTACTTTTTTCCTAGGTTAGGTTTTACTTACATATTCACTCAAATATAAAAAGTTGAAAATTGAATGTAAAAAAATCTATTGCAGAATTTTGTCCGTCTCCAACGAAGCAAAGCATTTCAAGATTAGTCGTAAGCACACACTTCAAGAAGCCGTTGCACTATGCCCCTACCTGACAACAATCCCTAAAAAGCAAAAATTTGACAAAAACGACTCATCAGAAACAAATCAATGGAGCTTCGCTATCCGACCCGCAATTTTGACTTTCATTCGAGAAATTATTACCGACGCGGACGACGAGGTTCCCATCCCCTTACTAAAGGAACTAAATGATGAATATTTTCTAGACTTAACAGATAAAGTGGACGCCATAATTGGAAACTGGGAAACTGATATCGATACTACACAAAAAGTATGCATGGAGGCAAACTCTGAAACCTTTAGAGGCAGGCGGCTTGCACGTCGAGCCAAGACGTATTATAATTCGCGAGATACAGAAGATCCTGAGGAAGTCCGGTTGGGATATGGTCTCGAAATTGGGCAAAAACTGTGCGAATTTGTTTATCAGGAAACTGGCATCGTTTGTTCAGGTATAATTTTTGAAGTGCTGCTGATTATTTTTCATATTGGCGTGCTACTCATCCTAAAAAGAGCTAGGTGCAGTCACTTCTTAATTCTAAATTGAGCTAAGTGCACTATAAGGGTGTTAACGGTGCACTTAACCCTTTTTAGAATTAATAAATGACTACACATAGATCCTTTTAGAACTTAAAATCGACAGCACTTAGCACTTTTTAGAATTATCAACTGTCAAGTGGTATTTCCTCTAATAATGTATTGGCCAAGGCGGCTTGCAAATACCGCAAGCCAAACGGTGTAACTGGACTTACTGAAGCTGGATTTCGTTGAATTTCTCCCACCATTAAATTTTAAAGTATGTGCGGTCTTGGAAGCGAAAGAGGTGATGCGATTGCTGCAAGAACCGAGGGAATTTTCGCGAGCTTGTTGATCTCGTAGGGCAAGATTTTGCTAACGAGGTGATCGAAATCTTAAAGGGCGAATGTGACCGACAAGTTCAAGATAAACCAATGCCGGACAAGTTGAATTGCCGAAAGGAAAGATTAAGTAATAATTGATCAGTTGACTTTTCAGACTTTTAGGCAAATTTAAATTTGTATGCAAATTTTACGTAGGAATCGGTACGGAAGGCGATTTCTGGAAACATCTTAACCCCTTGGTCCAAAATCCGAGGGATCGTCTTAACGAAGAACTAGAATTCAATAGGAGATATCCTATTGATATTAAGATTCAATATTTCTTCCGTGTTGGAAGGAATCCGTGTCAAGAACGGGAATTCAATCTGAACGTACAATGTGTGTATGAGGATGACCAACTAATCGATCACAAAGAATTATTCGACGCTGCGTATGATGCGGTTTCAAACTTTAAAAACTTTCAACGCGACGTTAAAACTATTTCTGAGCTTAATTTTTGTGTGACCGATTGGGAAAATTTGGATGAAATTTGATAATTGTGCAATTATTTACTTGTATCGTTTGTTAGCAGGAAATTACATAATTTTCGAGGACATGACTTCTTCATTTATAATAAATTATTTTTGCGAACGATGTGATACAAATTTGGGTGCGATTTTTTTTTGCACCCACTGGAATTTGCTTTAATTCATTCAGTTTACCTTCGTTCCTCAGACCACTAAAATTATGACGCAATAAATATATGCACGTTCCATAAATGATTTGAAGAGTGCTGCATTATTTGAAATATGGAAGAATTGTATTTAGTCAAAAAACAATGACCAATAACATCTTGTTAAATGTGTTGGAACAAAAGATTTTATTAAACGGCTAACTTCTTCAGTTTTTATACCATAATAAATTTACAGTCCGAAGAAGCAGGTCATCCTGTCCACGAGGTTCGTGCTTCTTGGAACATTTCCTCCTGAACATTGACACTGGGTACGAGCACCACAATCCCCATTATTAATTGGAACGCATGCACCTGCATGATTTTTTAAAACCACCAAATATAAATTCCAAAAAAGGAAAGTCATACAACTTGTTATTTTTTACAAGTACCTGACGCACGTCCCTGACACAGTTGGCACCGACCAGCACAAGTTTTCCACAAAATTCCTGTCCCTCCCGAACTCCAACCTGTACATCGACTCCAAGCTTCGTAACAACTTGCACTTTCAGTCAGCGTGGGAACCATAATAATTCCAACTGCGAGAATAATTAGAAATATGGCACGATTCATGTCGATATACTTAATCTCTAGATATTTTGAACAACTCTCAATTTATTTTGAAATTACACGGAAGAATAATTGGACTGATGATGAGTTGCGTTGCATGAGCAATGAGTGAACTTGAACTTGAATAATATTTTGTGCTGAGGAGAGAATTGCGTAATTTGTGTACGTAGATATGTAAATGCGCAATTTTGGGAGAAAATAAATACGTTGCGTTGTACGTATGGTAAATACATATATCCATTTAATAAGGCCATAATTAACTCGTACGGATGTACCTATTGCTCTGGGTCGGCTTAATACGTAAATTTTTCTTGTGCATTTCTTGATGATCAAGACTTGCTTATCTTTTAATTCGTCTGGATACGTATAGTTTTACTTTGACGTATAGAATATTATCTGTACCTTATACATATGTTTATGTATGTAAGTTGTGTTTGATTGATATGTCTGTATTATACAGACTGTATACAAGATTATCAATCGTATGTATCTCCTTCAAAAGTATGATTAATTCAATGCCAGACTGGACCATCAAATTAAGAACAAGATAATAACCTATGTAAATATAAGGAGCATTACTAATTTCATATATAAGTCTAAATATTCTGTCATTAAATGCTTTAAATTTCTAAAACCCCATTTTACAGTTTTGCTTGCTTAGGAAAACACAATATGTATTTTAACCACTACAAAAAGTGACATTATCGGTATGTAAATATGTCAACATTTTTTAAGTATTTAATAATTTTAAACATTAAATTTATAAATATTCATGTATTGGTAAACTCATTTGTTTTTTTTCAACTTTAACCTATAATATTTTGACAAATTCCAACCGTCGCAAAAATGCTTCAAGAAACGTTGGTCGTAGTGACGTGGACAACATAATTTCAAAATTTCAAACAAATCGGAGTTTACCACTTCGCACCATCGCATTGTTAGTCAATTAAACCGAGTTCTCTTTTTGCCTTCATACAATTACGCAATACGTATCATATATTCGTGATTCTAGCTTCTAATAATTACAAAAAGCTTTTTCATACTAAACTTTAAATTTGTATGATTGTGATAATCCCTAAAACTTTACGGATTTCAATAAGTCACACAAGGTGTAAATACATATGTACGAGGGTAATAAGTAGAGTAGCTCAAAACAAAACAAGAGAAAAATGTCCGAAGCCGTCAAAATACATGTAAATTGGGTGGAAATCATAAATAATGAAATAATCCGGACTGAATACTTAGTCTCCGCTGAATTTAGCCCTTCCGTGCACAGATTCAAAATGAATCGGTATTTGCTGCATTTCCAAGAAGGATTTGATGTTATCTCGTACATTAGGACTCATCTTGGAAGAGAAAAAACTCGTTAAATTATGATCGGCATGTATAAATCGAAAATATATAAACTTACCGTGCATGATGCCACGTCTACGCCAATCTCTACGCGTGCACATCGTCTACAGGAAATAAATGCAGCATTCAACCTCTGAGAGAACATGAATTTTGGCTTAGCTCCCAGCTTTTGCGTTCGCATCCCCATCTTTCTAAAATCCCGCGTGTGGAGGATTAACTTAACCCTTCCGGAGACTGGAGGTAACAATGTAAGAATTAGATAAGTATGTATGCGTCATTAACTTCAGAATGGGATAAAATGTGAGGTACTGACTATTCAACGATGCCCAAATTTCCAAAACAGGGGCCACATCTGTGCAACTCAGTTCTTTAAGAAACACAACCCCTCGGATTAAATCCCAACCATTCAACGCGTCAATAATTTTTTGAAGCATTTCTATTCCAGGGGAATTAAGCCTTAAATTTAATCTCTTCACAGAAAGACATGCCGCGACAATTCGCAACAACGCCACTTCATTCAGATATCGGACAGGAGGGTATGTCAATTTCAGTGACGTCACACCCACCCCACGATCTTTAACGTCGGTAAAGATGGTGTAATGCGGAAATAGATGGGGAGGCAGTGTTATGCAAAGGTGTTCCAGTTTGGGAAATAATCCCAACTTCAAAACGGTGTCAATAGTGTAGTAACTCCGGGAATACTCGATATTTAGCGAGGTAAGGTTTGGCATAGGATCAGGGCCAAAATTTAGCAGCTGAAAGGGGAAAAAATAAATTATGTATAATGGGGCTCCTCTCAAATATTTCACTAGGTTAGAAATTTCGCTGGATTAAGCGCTGCGAATCTGACTGAAGTCTTTTCACATGAGTAAAACTGAGATTGTGCGCGAACTTTAAAATCTACGACAAGACCAGGTACAGGGAAAAAAATAAGTGACACTACCTCTACTTTGGAGCCCCGCTTGCCCAGATGTTCGCTCGCTTAGAATGGCGAGCTCTGATTGGTCGTTCGATTGATGCACCTTTGATAACACAAGCGAAATTTCTAACCAAGCGAAGGAAGCGAAATATTTGAGAGGTGTCTGAGGAGCACCAATTATTATCATAGATTTTAAATATATGAACTTAATACATCTGTTCTTTGAAGTTGGATCTCTCCAGTAGGGTAATCCAGGCTGAAGTCTCGAACAGAGTTTGGAATAGTTGACAACATTCTGTTAAGCAATGGGAAGTCTGGTTCCACATAAATACGCTTGTACTTAAAGACGCCCAATTTCCCACAATCGGTTAGATCAGGATAAAACGAGCTCGTAATATGCAGATCTTCCAAATTTGCACAAGCATTGATCAAGACTTGGCACATCGATGCCAATAAATTGCTATTGCCAAATGGAGCACCCAGCAATAAGGTGAGTTTGGTAAGGGTGTGGCGGGTTGCAAAATTTTGGCAGTCCAATAATCCCACCTCATCCGCAGGATTTGCCAGAATAAATCTGACGGAAAGAAATTTCAGGATGGTAAAGTGTCCATGCGCAAGGGCACGGAGCAGTTGGATGCCCCCCCAATGGCTGACATGTATATGTAAATCTTGCGTGAATTGATCCATATTGGGCAGCAGGGTCATACAATTAGCGAGAAAAGTTGGGTGGTCGTCTCTATTGCAGGCAAATTTAGGCAAGCCGGACCTCGCTTCTCCATGCTGGATGGAGACACGGCGCCAGAATTTGTCGTGGATAATTGGGGGCTTCCATATGGCTGCGTCGCAGGGATGATCCAACTCGAGCCAGAACTTACTCGACAAGACAGATCCACCAATTATCCCCCATTTACGGCACACGAATCGAGATGAGCGTAAGTCCTTAATGGCCAGATTTGCGAAAATTTCCGCCATTACCTGACAATAAATACATTTTTCTCAGAAAATATTAAATGGCTCAAGAATTGGATGAGTTTATCGGATTAAGAAATATGAATGTATGAAAATACTCCTTTACAACTGGACTCATTAAGACAGTAAATGTGTCATGATGCTGATCAATGTCATCGCCCATCCTTCCACAAGTATCCTAGAACATATTATTGTCATTTAACGTTATGAGTACCTATCTTAAAAAATTTAGGATGCATCTTTATAATTTTAAATTAGAATTGTAGAGCCACGTGAAGATTAGGACGAAATAATTGTTTACTTAATTTAGACAGCTATTTGCTAAAAATTTCGTAGACTGGGTGAAATTTTGTTTTCGCCGAACTAGATAATTTTTGTGCGAACGTTTTTCGCCACACAAGTTTTCGCCAATCTGTCCGACTTCCATTTGCCAATCGGCAAGGAGTCCTTCTGTGTTCTGTACAAATTATATCGTTATAAATATGTATTATTCACTTACGTCGGAAATATGTTCCTTCTGCCTCGAATTAGAGGATGGTTGGGGAGGTATTTCTTCACTAAACTGACACGGACAGGATTAACAAGACCATGGAGGATGGTACTCGAAATGAGAACGATGGATCGTGCCGATGTCTAAGGAGTATGCAAGCTTGACCGTGGTTCTGGCCGTAAAGTTGACCTAGCCGGATTCAAGTTACGTAGATAACTGATCGAGGGAAACGCGCCTATCGAAGTGGTTATCTACTGAAAGATAAGTATCACTGTGGCCCGAATTTGAAAACGACACTGACACGAGGCCGAAGATTTTGATGTGATAGAAACTATTTGTACGTAGGAATGAGTCCTCAACTTTACTTATTAAGGGGTGAAAACCCCTTTATGGGAATGTCTTGTCTGTCCGTCTGTCTGTCTGTATCCACGATAACTTTAGAACGGATGCGAATATCGAGATGCGGTTTTCGCCAAAGTATTTCTAATTTTTGAAGTACGGATGAGTTCGAAGATGGGCGTCGTAGGTATTAAGGTCACGTCGCCATGGCGACGACGCCGTGTCGAATAGGTGTCGAATTTTTTGTTTCGACTGTTTTAGACGTATTTTGGGGCGGGGATTTCAAAAATCGACATCATTTCGACGTGCCATGACCGTCTGACCGTGTAGACGACGCCATGTCGACAAACTGAATTATGTCACGTGGGGTGTCTATGGAAAGGTATAGTCGTGTACGTTCAGAGTACGCGGGAGTTATGTCGAAACGGGGCGAATTGAGACGTGGGGTAATGTGAGACAATTGGGGAAAATGACGGGAAAGTATTGAAAGGCGATGTGGGTGTGCCACAAGGACATTTACGTGTGTTTTCACCCCTTTGCTACATTTCGTTTGCAACGGTTTATTATTTTTACAATAATGAAAACTCGAAGCACCACAAATACACAACTCGCCACACAGGCCCGGTGTGGCTTGAAAAAAAAGGTTCCATTGTGCGAGGCTTTAAAGGCGACATTCAAGGGTGAATGACTTGCGAAGGAAGGCTAGAAAGAAATGTGATTGCTTAGAAAATTGACCCTTTTACAGGAACTCAGGGACTGAACTATGCCTCCTTCCTTTGAACGAAGGGTCGTATTTCCTTCAATTATGCCCACCATTTTACACGTGGTGAATAATGAATTGGACCGATTATTCTGCTTTCCTGTGAATTTCTTTCAATACAAATATTCAATACTACTATTGATGCTTCAATAATCTGCCATACTTATTTAAGAAAAAGGGCAAGAAATTCAATTTTTCTGAAAGGAAATAAAGGGACATGAGCTCAACTTGGAGCACGATATATATTTTACCAAACATTCGTTAAAAAGCTTTCCCCTTCCCATTATACACACTAGTATAGGTATATATATTACTTATAGTCACTCTTATCCCACACGGATACATAGATACAAAATATATGTATGCACCCTTGGTGGACAGTTGGGAGTTTTCATTGGGAAACGCGCATATATTAGGTCATAAAAAAAAACTGATTTTCATCCTAGCCAGCCTCCCCTTCTCATCTTACACATGACACAATGTAAACGGGGGAGGAAAAAATGCGGGCAATAATAATAACTCGAATAATTCTGCGCTAAGGTTAGCTTACAGTGGTCGCATCACTTTATCCAAACTCGCCCCGTCTCCTCAAGACAGACCAAATTTCTTGCGCGGAGGTAAACTATTTTATTCTGATATATACTTAGTAAGTAGATAAGTATCTAAGTAGTAATGTCATGCACTCTTAAGAAAATCAGTAAAACGCGATATTGATATGTGACTCTACCGCTTTGGTAATGATTTTGTAAAAAATTTAAAAAATTAATACCATATAGTACAAAGATTAATACTGCCTAGTAATAAAATGATTACCAGATAGTATTATTTCATTACCAAATCCCGGACCCATTATGACTTCGACCGGACGCAAATGTTTCACTACAGTTACTTAGCTGTGGTTTATTGTTATGCGATATGCAGATAGAAAATGAGGAATACGTAAAAATCTTTTTCGCATCGATCCCACCGATTTCCATAAAAATTATTACAAATTTAATTTTCGGTGGAAGGGTTCACGTAGTATAGGAATTTAAGAACTGCATGTAACCACACCCCCTTTAAAAATTGAGACAAGAAACTGGGAAAAATGAGAAAGCTAGTATACACTCGGTACAACAAGAATTAGGCCCCAACTTGCATTTGACATTCGAATCCCCCCCTGAATATGAACATTTCGATGCATCAAAAATTTCAAAATTCGAATATTCGCGGTTTTTTTACATACACATAAATCGTTAAAAAACTAATAGCTCCAGTCATTTCCCTTCTGACAACCTGATGCCAGATTTGTCTACGTCAAAAGAGCTATATTCTCAGCTTTTGTTGTCGGAAGGGAAATGACTGGAACCATGACTTTTTTGAGGTCAAAGTTTCCGTGGGGGCCATCTTGTATGGTAAAGGCCGTAACAAACTTATGAATATATATGACGCTTATGAATCATGCATTTCAGGCATGCAGAATTGCATGAAAATGCACTTGTATTGCATGAAGTCATAAAATCGCCCCAAATTTAAAACTTGAGCTTATCTGAATTTATAATGACGTTATGCACTCGAAAATTAGCGCTCCGGGGGTTATCAGTGTACTTATCAATTTTTCAGATAAGCACATTAAGTTTATCCAAATCGCTCCAAATTTAAAACTTAAGCTTATCTGAATTTATAATGACGTTATGCACTCGAAAATTAGCGCTCCGGGGGTTATCAGTGTACTTATCAATTTTTCAGATAAGCACATTAAGTTTATCCAAATCGCTCCAAATTTAAAACTTAAGCTTATCTGATTTTATAATGACGTCATGCACTCGAAAATTAGCGCTCCGGGGGTTATCAGTGTACTTATCAATTTTTCAGATAAGCACATTAAGTTTATCCAAATCACTCCAAATTTAAAACGTAAGCTTATCTGAAATTATTTGTTCATAATCATGGATCACCATGATTGTGTAAAATTTCATAAGCTAATAGTGTTTGTTAGACACTATCAGCAATTTTAGGGTTTCGACTATGCTTAGTCCAAGAATTATTTGCTTACAAATACTTCCTGCTGGAAAATCCAGTCATCAGCGAGGTAGCAACAACCTCGGACCCTTACCCAAGGTGATGTTAATTTAATTATCGCGGGATAATTAAACTAACATTCTTACCAATTAAAAACAGTCATTGAAAGCCATATGAAAGTTATATTATGCGATCTGCGATCATGACTAAATTACCAAATGATTTTAAATTCGAAGAATCGGGTAAATTTGAATAATTCATTTAAAGTATTTAATAATATGATTTAATAAATAAATTTATTAAAAAATATTATTAGGTCAGCCACCAACACCACCATTCGAAGTCCATCTTCGCCACCACGTCCTTCTTCTTTCTTGAGACTAGGAGGTATCACTTCTTAATACTAGCACCGCATAAAATAAAGGTCTAAACTAAGAAATTAACCTACTATTTACATATATACACTATTTACAAGTTTATACATTTATCGTTGAAATTGTTGAAAGAGTCTTCCTATTTCTTCCTGCTCCTCCATAGAGATGTTGATGGTCCTTCCACGTCTTGATGCTCTTGATGGGAAAATCTTCTTAATAATCTGTCCAATCTTGATGTAACAAGAAGCGTTTTCAGAAATATACGAAGTTCCAGATTTGGATTTGGAGGTGTTGGGTTTCCAAAATGTCACCTTCACCTCCTGTTCCGCGAGGTCCACTTCGTCGATGATTGCGACATACCATTGTTTCTCGTAGACACAAACAACCCAATCGCTGACAGAGCATTCATCGATGATGACCAGGGGAGGTTGGCCTTCGGATTCCATTATTTTCGTAGCCATCACCGTGGTGTCCCGAGAAACTTCGTAAAGGTGAATTTTTCCCGATGCAATTTCAATACGATGAGCTTGTTGAGTCCCCGCAATTGTTTTTATTGTCTCGTACCGGGAAGTTAAATCCTTTTCATCAATAATCTCCTGAATTTCGGAATCCGAGATGAAGATGTATTCTATTCCTTTGATATTTGAACTGCACCAGTTATAGAATTCTAAGGCTGTTGTAATCTTGGTGCCTTGTAGGGATGCAGTTCTTGCTCGACGTTACGCAATTCCTCCTTGAGCATCTTGAGGTCCCTTCATATGAGCAGTTGCTCCATAGTTCCATTCAGCTATAATTCCGAAGTCCTTTAGATGATGGTATAAGTTACAGAAGTTTTTTCGGTTCTTATATTGGGCTGCAGATCCATCCGAAACGTAGTAGATCTTGGTAATCTTGATTTGGGCAGCAGCAAACTCAGCAACAAGTTTTGGTACGAGTTTGGTCTGGAATGCGTAGAAAGAGTTTGTGTCATGAGTGGTACAATCACTAATGACAGTTATGCTCTTCATCTTGACTTCTTGATTCACGTTCCAATATATCGTGAAGGGGTGGAGAGTGATTTGTTTATGGGAAAAATACTCAGACTGGACAGCGTTTTGGATGACAGGTGAATAATTTTCAGAAAAATCGCCCCATATGACAATCTCACCTGGTTTGAGATTCTGGCGAAGATCCACCAGAAATTCATGCTGAGCTTTGCTGATGTAGTGATGTTTCATCATCTTCTCCAATTCTAAAGTTGCAAAGTCCAAGAATTCTTCGGTATCCTTTTCTTGAGTCACGTATTGGGTCCCATCGGTTGTTAGCCATCTTCGGTACGATATTGACTCGTTGTTCTTGAGTACTTCATTTTCTCTTAAAGTTGTTTTGAATCTTGTTGTGGATCCTTTACACTGAGCACATCTCCTGTAGTAGCAATCCTTGCCTCCGTTTTCACAAACTAATTGTGAAATTAAAGGCTTGATTGAAGAAATCTTGATAGCGTGGAACAAAAGTTTGACGTTCTCATGATGAATACATACGCAAACGTTGTGGTATCCCTTGCTGGTTAGCGAGATGCATTCTGGCGGCCTTAGCATCATAAAGGATGATTTCCCAATTTTCGAATCCGGGTGGTGGGTCTTGAAAATTTCGTAGAGCTCCCGCAGATTGCTTAAAAGATACCGCTTCTGCTTATGTTCTCGTTTCCGTTTCCTTGTTCTTTATGGATAAGAAGTCCTGTTGTCCTGGGCAGGCTCTAGAAACATCATCTTGATAATAGAAGTCCTTAATCCTGGATTTTGTCTCATCAGTAATTTTGAATCCACATTTTGGTTTTACGGGAGGAAGAATGGTGTTGGTTTCTGTTCGACGTTTTCGACTTCCCTGGACCAACCGCTATATTTTTTATCTGATATTTTTTATCTTTATCTATTTTTTTTTCTGATATTTTTTACCAACTTTAATAAAATTTTCATTAATAAAAATAATTAACCACGCTCTGATATTTTTTACCAAGTTTAATAAAATTTTCATTAATAAAAATAATTAACCACGCTCTGAATTTTTTTTGCCAATTTTAATCAAATTTTAGTGGATATAAATAATTAACCACGCTCTGATATTTTTTTGCCAATTTTAATAAAATTTTAGTGGATATAAATAATTATCCACGCTCTGATATTTTTTGCCAAATTTAATAAATTTTTCATTAATGTTAATAATTAAACACGCTCTGATATTGTGTACCAAATTTAATTAGATTTTCATTAATGTTAATAATTAACCACGCTCTGATATTGTTTACCAAATTTAATAGAATTTTCATTAATATAAATACTTATATTTTACCAAATTTTATATGATTTTACCAATTTTAATTTTTTTCAACCATTGTTACTATATTTTTTAATTTTTCAAACATAATTTAAAAAATTACCTTCCACGTTCCGTCTGGTTTCTGCATCTTCTGCAAAAACAACCAAAAAGGTTAAAATATGGTTTAAAAAACCAAATTTAGCCAGCATGTTCCTCTCTTCTGGTACCACCGTATGTAGAGGAACATACTGGCGGAGAAGACGACCCCCTAACCAACAGGGCAGGGGGAGTGGTACCAGGAACCCCACCCTCCCCAAATACAACAAAAAAGGATACATACCATGAATTCCTTGGGCGGGTGGGGTAGTATCCGGTGGTGGTGGTGATGATGATGATGATGATGATGACGACGACATGGTCGAAAGAAGGGGTGGCGGTGGTGGCGGGGGCGAAAGTGGGGGTAGTGGTACTGGTGGCTGATCCGTGTGGGAGGAGTAAGACTCCATGATGCACAGTTTTTTTTATTAATTTATAAAAAACTCACACTTTTTTATTGCTTTAAAAAAAACTGGAGAATTTGGAAAACAAACCAACTCGTGTGAAGATGAAAATCATCTGAACACGAGGTGGTTGAAAACCCGGGGTAACAAATTAAAAGATGCCACCAGCATCTTTATTTAATATATGTTGCATATGAATGCATTACATATTACATTAAATGAGATGCTCGTTGGTAAGAAAATGTTCACCATAAAATGTTTGTCAGAGAGAGACAAAGACTGGTGAGTTTCATACGCCCCTTCTGCGAGCGGGTAGTGACACCTGCGAGAATCAGCCTGAATCTCTGTCTCTCTCTGAAAAATGGAATCAGGGAAAGTTGTACACATCCAGTGGAATGCATCTGCAGATTGATTTGAAGTTAAATTCATTGTCATTGACATTGTCATTGTCATTCAGTGACGTTAAATTCATTAATATCGCGATGTTTGAAATTGTGCTGCACAGCAACAGCTATGAGTCATAGCCTATCACATTATTTACATAAACGTATGTCAATAAATAAGTCGGGCTTATTTGTGAGTTTCTATCCTAATTAATTGTTAAATAGTTAAATAGTTAAATACATGCATAAATACACTAACAAATTCGTCAAGTTTTATCCATTCCTCGACTATCCATTTCCTCCTTAATACTCTACTTGCTCTTGACTACTTTAATTACTCATAAAATAGATTCGCTTATTAGTTCTACATTTCAAAAGTTGTGTGTCTTACAATAATTCTACGCCGTCCTTCAATTCTACGCCATATTTTTTATGACGCCAGTACAATTGCACAATTTCAAAAAATAGTGGCCACATTTGTCTAACCCTTTTCAGGATATTTGCCCTACACTGCCGACTAGGGTTGGTCTATCCGATCCGAGATTATCCGATCCGTCGGATCGGATGATCATCGGATCGGATCGTAAATAAAAATATCCGAGAACCATCGGATCGGATCGGATAAGATGTTTTATCCGATCGGATCAATCCGACGGATACTTCGGATATCCGATCGGATATCGGATAATCCACATTTACTAAAATTCTGCAGTCTGCTGGTGACTGTGCAGGAATATTCTTTCCTGACGTGCGTAAATTCAAATGGCTGACTTACCTGATAAATGTTAGCATAATTAATTAGTGTAATTTGTTATTATTTTTATTATTTTTTATTAACAAATCTCACACATCAAGATTTTATACTAGACGCATTAAAATTGTAACCTAAGGTAATTAGTTACGTATTGTAATTAATTGTTTTACGCATCAACTGAAACCAAGTTATTAATTACTAATTTCAATCACATTGCCATTAAATCCTATTACCAGTTAAACTACCTATTCATTTTGCCTTCTTTATGTTTCTTATAGATAACGAAGTAATTAATTACAAAACAAATTGTTGTTAGTTACTTAATTAGTAACAATTATATGGTTTTATAATTAATTACTGCAATACTTACTTAAATAAGTTAATTATTCATGTTTTCCATGGATGATTAACGGATTTGATATCCTTTCAAAATTTTACGGATTATTATCCGATCCGATCGGATATCCGTCGGATTACTCGGATTCGGATCGGATAGGCCCTCATATCCGATCGGATTATCCGAGATAGTGGAATATCTGATCCGACGGACTGCTTATCCGATCCGATCCGTCGGATAACCAACCCTACTGCCGACACACTGATTTCTACTTCGGCCAGTTTAACTCGCTCAGGCTTAGCCAATATTTCAAAGGTAGTTTATCCCTCAAATTTTCATTTCAAAAATATGTACATGTATAAATAACGTTTTATTTCTCCAAGGTGTGTATTTTCCTACAATGATTAACTAATTCTGTAAAAGTGAAGAATTTTTTTCCCCAGAAATAGCACTCGTTTCTCTTCACACCCCCATGTTTCCGTTCAATGTGCATCCTTAGTGTGAGTTTCACCCAAGTTTTATAGTCGCACTTGTCACACGAATACCTCGGTTTATCTTTTGTTCCATGCATTGCTTTCATGTGATATTTCAAGCCAATCGAAGTCTTTAGTTTCTTATCACAACGGGTACATTGATAGTCCATCCGATTTTCGTGATAAGTCTTGAAATGATTCCGCACTCCATTGTTGGACCAGAAAGTCCGGGGACACAAGGCACATTTATAAACCTCCCGCGCAGATTTCTCTTGATGGGTTCTCTGAAACAAAATAGGTAGATCGAAAATAAATTCATAATTAGGTAACCCTTTACCTCGGATGGAGGACAATTGTCGTTTTCTTGGGAATGGTTTAATTCGGGAGGAAGACAAAAGTCGTCCTGACAAATTGTGGTCATGGTGCGGGAGGAGGACAATTGTCGTTAACGAAAGATCATTGACTTTCAGGATTGAAAGTCAATGTCTCTGGATAAAACATAATAGAATGGAGCTGAATACCGATAAGTGTCTCGCTATGTGTATAGCTAAAAAATCTGACAAAGCTAGTCTAAGTAATGTAGTAATTAAATTAAATAATGTACCACTGAAACTGGTTGATAATGTAAAAATGTTGGGTATATTGATTGACAATGATCTTAGTTTTATTCCTCACTGCAAAAATGTATCAAAAAATGCTTTGCTTCTCTTTGGAGCCTCAGTCCTCTTAAATATGTATTAAGCGTGAAATATGAGATAATTGTGGTCCAAGCTCTGGTAAAATCTATTTTGTCCTATGGTGCAACTGTGTGGATGACTGGTAACAAAAATTTATGCTGTATGGATAAGATAACTCGAGCGTGTTCACGTTTTGTTTATTGCAAATCTAAATTTGAGTCCATTAGTGATTATGTTAATGAAATGAGATGGTTATATGATAAAGATTTATGTAAATTGGAAGTGTGTAAGTTAACATACAAAATGGTAAATGACATCGGTCCGAAATTCTTTAGTAACTACATCTGCCAGCCTGAGAACTTGATAAACACAAGAAATCGGACTTATGTACAGCCACAAAATTCGTCTAATTCAATTGCCAAAAAATCATTCCAATATAGAGCCTCTGAGATATTGTATAACCTTCCTGATTTTGTGACGCAAAGTATCAAAAATGTTAGCTTCAGAGCATTTAGTAAAAATGTAAAATCCCTGCTCCTTGATAATGAAAGTGCAAAACGTATGTTCGAAATTTTTGAATTAATTGATAGCCTTGAATTTGATAACATGATTAATAATTTGTAATTTTATGAAATTTATAACCTTGAGATGTAATGACCCACTCAGTGGGGTGTCTCATTGTATTAATAAATTAATAAATTAAATTGTCTCTCGGCGGCATAAAATCGTTTCGTTTTGGTGGATTTTTCCTATGCCAACCAAATGTTTAATTTGAACATTTTCTTGTCAAAAAATTGGATATTTCCCAATATAACGCAATGTTAAATTTAGGATCTTTCAGTTTTTTCGAGTTTATTAAAAACTGCTTAAGTCCTCCTCCCCCACTATGACCACAAAATATTTATAACGTTCGAATTAATACAATTTCTTGTAGCTAATCTCAAGGGGTAAACAATTAATCTCAATTCAATAATAATTTCCTACCTCATGCCTTTTAAAATTACTCGAATGTGCAAAGCTCATTCCACAGGTGGCACATTTGTAGCTTTTTTCTCCCGTATGGGTAGCAATATGGTTGTCACGGTTTTGCTTTTCCTTAAATTCCTTCCCAAAAAGGGTGCACCGAAACCGGACAGAAATCTCGCCGTGTTCTTGTTTCGCATGTGTTAGAACGGTTGTCTTATTAAGAAAGGGTTTACCACAGGCGGGAAACGTGCAGGAATATCGGGGCCGTGTCGCTCCTCCGGAATGACTGCTTTTCGTATGTCGTCGAACGTCCCCCTCATCAAGAAATAATTTACCACATCCCAAGAATTTGCAGGGGTGTCGTCGTTCCCGCTTGGTGTGAATTCTTGTCACGTGATCGCGTAAATGTTGCACCCTGCTAAATTCTCGCGAGCAAATTTTGCAGATTTGTTTTGGTTTATTGGTGTGCATGTGTTTCATGCGTTGGTCGAGTCTGACTTGATTTTTTAGTGGCTTCTCACAAACCTAGATATGTAAATACATCGGAGACATTATTTTTTGCCTGGTTCAGCCAGGGTTTCGTCTGGTCTCTGGACAGCAAATGGTTCACAATACATGCTAAAGCTGCTTTTGAAATTAGCCTGGTGGTTATTTTTTTATCATCGAAAATCGAATAATAAGATATTTTGTGGTCTTTCATATTTTTCGAAGAAGTGATGTGTGACTTGCCGCAAAAAATTCCAATTTTGCTATTTTACATGCGAGAACCAGTAAAATTGCAAAATTCCAACGTGGATACCCTGGGTTGAGGTAAAAAATAATAATTCTCAAACCTCGTAATTAACTTGACCATGGGTGGCGACGTGATTATTGAAAATCTGCTTATTTTTGAACGTTTTTGAACAGTCCTGGCACTTTGGATGATTCAATTACACAAAACATATATTTGCACATCTAGTGCCTCAAAGCACACCAAATTTATTAATACCTTTTATAGTATTAATTGAATCAATTAGAAATATTATCCGACCTTTAACCCTAGCAGTCCGATTAATAGCAAATATAGTAGCAGGTCATTTATTAATGACTTTACTAGGAAACCAAACAGCGGCTGCTTCAAATTTAATTTTAATAAGACTGATCATCACACAAATCATACTTTTAACTCTTGAGTCTGCAGTAGCAATAATTCAATCTTATGTATTTGCCGTACTTTCAACACTATACGCCAGTGAAATTACATCCCATTAATTTATGATAGTAAAAAGAGATAACTCATTTCATTTAGTAGACCAAAGACTATGACCTCTCACTGGGGCGACTGGGGCCTTCATTTTAACAACCGGGATCGTAAAATGATTTCAAGAAATAAATATAAATCTATTTTTATTTGGAATTTTAATTATAGCATTAACCTGTATTCAATGATGACGAGACGTAAGCCGAGAAGGAACCTTCCAAGGACTTCACACTATAATCGTGTCTAAGGGTCTACGGTGGGGAATAATTTTATTTATTACATCAGAAGTATTTTTTTTTTTTTCATTCTTTTGAGCATTTTTTCATAGAAGTCTAGCCCCATCGATAGAAATTGGGTTAATGTGGCCCCCCGTAGGAATTCTACCTTTTAACCCATTCCAGGTACTCTTACTAAATACCATCATTCTCCTAGGATCAGGAGTCACTGTTACATGAGCTCATCACAGAATTATAGAAAACAATTTTTCTCAGGCATTTACAGGCCTTCTATTAACAGTACTTCTGGGGGTATACTTTACATCTCTTCAAGCTCTTGAATATTGAGAAGCATCTTTTACAATTTCAGACTCTGCGTATGGGTCAACTTTTTTATGGCCACAGGATTCCATGGAATTCATGTAATTATCGGAACTACATTTCTATTGGTTTGACTCGTCACATGAAAAGTCATTTTTCAGGAAACCATCATTTTGGTTTTGAAGCTGCAGCCTGATATTGACACTTTGTAGATGTTGTATGACTTTTCCTTTATATGAGTATCTACTGATGAGGGGGCTAATTTATACTCGTAGTATAAAAGTACATCTAACTTCCATTAGAAAGTTCAACAATAGGATGACGAATATAATTTTAATTATATTTATTATTTCATTTGGGCTAGCGTCAATTTTAATTTACTTAAACTCATTAATTTCAAAAAAAAATATTCAAGAACGTGAAAAACCCTCCGCTTTTGAATGCGGATTTGACCCTAAAAGCTCCTCTCGGCTACCTTTTTCTCTACGATTCTACCTAATTGCTGTATTTTTTTAAATTTTTGATGTAGAGGTTACATTAGTAATCCCCCTCCCAATTTTGTTAACAGCAATAAATTGAGACTACACACTAGCTCTAATAACATTCTTTATTTTAATTCTTATACTAGGACTTCTTCATGAATGAAATCAAGGTGCTCTTGAATGGAAATAAAATTAATTAACAAAAATTAGGATTGTAGTTAAATATAACATCTGGGTTGCATTCAGAAAGTACTATTATAGTCTATCTTATACTAGTAAGAAGCGAATATTTTGCAGTCAGTTTCGGCCTGAAATTTGGGGATTCCCCTTATTTTAAAGAAAGCCAAAAATTGGCGGCGAATCACTGTTAATGATTATTAGGTTAGGTAGCCTCTTTAACAAGAAAAGAAGTCCAAATTTAAGCCGCTAACTTAAAATTTTAACGGTTAAACTCCGTTATTTTCTTTTCTATTTTAGTTTAATCCAAAACAAAACATTTTCAATGTTTAAATAAATAACTTATATTTTCATAGAATGTTATAATGTATTATTATTTTCAAGACCAAGTCTTGAAAGCTATAAAAATTAAACAAGTCTTAGTAGAAGAATCAAACCGCCTATAAAAAATCTAAACAGAAAAAACTTCAAGCTAACAGAATTTAAAACATCTGTCTTAGACGACAATAACTTAGATTTATCTATAAACCCCTGCCCGCCTAAAAACTCAACTCAGCCTTGATCCACAAACTTTAAAATTTTTTGCCCATACTTAGTAAGAGGGGCAAAAGTAAAAGTAGAAATATAAGGAAGAAGTCATATTGAGCCTAAAAAATAAATTATAATTGAAGTGCCCCCGATCTTTTTTAATTCCTTTAAATTAAAAAAGTATAGGCTAAGAAAAAAAAATCTGATAATTATTAATAAGATAGAAAGTTTTAACCACAAAGGCAAAAAAATAAAATTTAAAGGAAATATATAAATTCTAAGCCATCCCCCAGCAGCTACCGACATGGAAATTAAAAATGTCATCGGAGCCAACATAATATTTCTTTCTTCTAATATCAGAATATGCCGCTTCCCTATATTATTAAAAAATACAAAGAATAAAAATCGCACGGAATAAGTAAGGGTAAACAAGGTAGAAAAAAAATAAGCAACCCCATAATAAAATTTATACTGCCTTGAAAAAAAATTCAATAATCATGTCCTTAGAATAAAATCCAGATAAAAATGGAAAACCACAAAGAGCTATAGAAGAAATAATAAAATAAAGAGACGTTACAGGACAAGAAATTATTAAACCTCCTATCGCCCGAATGTCCTGGGTGTCACCCATCGAGTGAATAAAAATACCGGCGCATAAAAATAATAAGGATTTAAATATTGCATGTGTAAGGAGATGAAAAAACGCGTATTCATGGAAACCTAAGCCTAGCGATGTTATTATGAGGCCCAATTGTCTTAAAGTTGATAAAGCAATAATTTTTTTCAAGTCCGTCTCAAAATTGGCCCCCAATCCAGATATAAATATAGTCAATACCCCAATAAAAATTAAAAATTTTCTCAGGCCCAACATGTAATTAAACCGAATTAAAAGATAGACCCCAGCAGTGACTAAAGTAGAAGAATGCACAAGAGCTGAAACTGGCGTAGGGGCTGCTAAAGCAGCAGGAAGTCAAGCAGAAAAAGGCATTTGAGCTGTTTTAGTTATCGCAGCTAAAATGACTAAAAATATTATAAAATAAATAACTTCATAGTTGTACATAAATTGAGGATAAAAAAAATTTCAACCACCAAAATTTAACATCCAAGCAATAGATAAAAGAATGGCAACATCCCCCACACGATTAGAAAGAACTGTAATTATGCCGGCGTTAGCTCTTTTAATATTTTGATAATAAATAACTAAACAATAAGACACTAGCCCAAGCCCATCCCATCCTAACAAAATTCTAATTATATTAGGGCTTAAAATTATAAACACTATTCTCAAGACAAAAAAATATACTAAAAAAATAAACCGGATTAAAAATTTATCCCCCTCTATGTATTTAATTCTGTAAAAAAACACCATAGAAGAAATAAACATTACAAGCCCTATAAATCTTAAACTTATTCAATCAAAAATAAAAGTTATAATAATAGAAGAAGAATTAAAAGAAAAAATCTCCCACTCAACAAATACAGTTTCAGCAGTTATAAAAAGAATAAGTCCGACTCGTATTCTCATCAAACTAACAACAAATAGTAAACCTCCTAAATAAAATGGTAAAATTATATACAATATTACTTAAAGGGATGGCCCATCTATAGAATCACAAACTATAATTTTATTATAAACTATTTAGGTCGCCTATTTTCTATTTAAAAATTAAAACATAAAATTAGACCCCAACACCAAAAAATTAACTGGAATAATATGAAGAACAATACTATGTATTTCACGAATATTAACATGTGTGAAACCATAAACAGAATTATAAGAAGACCCATGCTGTGAAAATGAAAATATATAAAGTGTAAAAACCGCCGCTAAAAACGAGCCCAGGGGGAATAATAAAAGTATTCCATAGTCGTACCCTATAATACCGACCATCAAAAAAATTTCGGACAGAAGATTGATGGTAGGAGGGGCAGCAATATTGGCGGCGCAGAGAAAAAATATTAGTAAAGAAAAAATAGGAAAACTTAAAATTAACCCCTTATTAGTAAAAAGTCTTCGTCTTCTAGTACGCTCATAATATAAGTTAACTATACAAAACAACCCAGAAGAAGAAATTCCATGCGCAACTATTATAATTAAAGCCCCTTTAAACCCCCACGAATACAATGTTATTAATCCACCAATAACTATGGCCATATGAGCAACTGATGAATAAGCCACTAAAGCTTTAAAATCATTTAAACGACAGCATAAAATTCCTGTAAAAACCATTCTAGCTAAACTTAGTCCTATAAAATAAGATCTAAACTGTATAACTGAAATTCCTGTGATTATTATGACTCGTAAGAACCCGTAACCCCCTAACTTTAACAAGACACCTGCTAAACTTATAGAGCCGGCCACAGGAGCTTCTACATGAGCCCTAGGGAGTCATAAATGTGTAAAATACATAGGAAGCTTTACCAAAAAAGCTATCGAACCTATAAAAGCAGTTAAAATAAAAAAATTTAATCCTAAAAATGAAGAAAAATATAGGTCCCTAAAAAATAAAGAAACCCCCCCACCGACAACGTATAAATAGACAATTAACAAAAGAAGAGGAAGAGAAGCCGTTAGAGTATAAAACAAAAAATATAAACCAGCTTGAACCCGCTCAGGCTGATACCCCCAGCCTATAATAATCAAAAGAGTCGGAATTAAAGGAATCTCAAAAAAAAAAATAAAAAAATAAAAAGTTGCCCGAAAAAAAAGTTAATATTAACACCACCAATAAAAAAATACAAAAATGTA
The DNA here is from genome assembly GCF_002217175.1 of Folsomia candida. NCBI lineage: Eukaryota > Metazoa > Arthropoda > Collembola > Entomobryomorpha > Isotomidae > Folsomia > Folsomia candida. The sequence goes on from NW_019091197.1 coordinate 5,734,432, forward strand.
AAAATAAAAAGAGAACTCCCCAAACCGAAAAATCTTATAACTTGAATAGACTATTAAAATTCTAACTCAAATTCTTAATGTTACTAAAATAGATCTAGTCTCGTCGTAGTAAAATACTGAGTCTATAAAAAACACCTCTGACTGACTTATAAAAGTATAAATAATTAAATAAACAGAAATAAACGTAAAAGTATAGATTAAATTTAATTTAAAACTTTTAATAAACCCTAAAAATAAAAAAATTAAACCTAAATTTGTTATCATAAGTTGAAAAATTGAAAGACTTAAAATAATCCCCACCGTGAGTTCGTCTTATTACTACTAAAATAGACAGCCCTAACGCACCCTCACATGCTGTAAAAGTAACATAAATTAAAGAATAAAAACAGTCCACCTTTCTTAAAAGTATAAGTAATATAAAAAATACCCCTAAGGTAATATATTCAAGTCTTAAAAGAACACAAAAGATGGTCACGCTTGGAGCAAACAATTCAAATTCCAGAGACCACAATAAGCCCTCTAACAAAAGATAAGAATATAAGTTTTTATAGTTAATTTTTATAACATTAGTTTTGTAAACTTAAATATGCTTCAAGCATAAAAACTTCAAAATTAAGTATAATAACTTTTTTTCAACTTCCAAAGCTAATATTTTTTATAAATTAAATTTTGCATAAAAATATTTTTATTGGCTTCTATTACAGTTAGAACTTTATTTTATTTGAGAAGACACCCGGTAATTATAATAGCATTAATTATCTCACAAACTATAATTTTATGCCTAACTGTATGATTATTTATAAAAACCAGATGATTTTCCTATATTTTATTCTTAATTTTTCTAGGTGGACTAATGGTACTATTTATCTACATTACTAGACTGGCCTCAAACGAACTTATAATTTTAAAGGCAACTAACGCCCCCCAAATTTTTATTTTTACAACATTTTTTTTTATTTTTATAATTTTAAATCAAGACTGACAAGATTTAAAAGACGCAGGAGCAAGATTTTTATAGTAAGAATATTTAATTTTTTATACAGATGAAATAACTGTACTTTTGACCACATCCATACTATATCTATTTTTAACTTTAATCATTGTAGTAAAAATCTCAAATAAATTTGAAGCCCCCTTAAAAAATCTTATTTTTAGATAGAATTACCTTCTATAATTTTAAAATTTAAAACAATTAATGATAGCAGAACGAAAAATACATCCTCTTATTAAAATTGCTAACAACGCCCTAGTAGACCTCCCGGCTCCCATTAATATCTCAGCCTGATGAAATTTTGGGTCCCTTTTAGGATTATGCTTAGTAACCCAAATCCTGACTGGTCTATTTTTAGCTATACATTACACAGCAGATGTAGCCATTTCATTTAACACGGTAGCTCATATCACACGAGACGTAAATTACGGATGACTTCTACGAGTATTACACGCCAACGGCGCGTCTATATTTTTTATCGCTTTGTACCTTCATGTGGGTCGAGGAGTCTATTATTCTTCTTATACATACACAATAACTTGAACTATGGGAGTATTAATTCTATTTTTAGTTATAGCCACCGCCTTCATAGGATATGTCTTAATCTGAGGTCAAATGTCATTCTGAGCAGCCACAGTAATTACAAACTTATTATCAGCTATCCCCTATATAGGGGTGATATTAGTACAATGAATCTGAGGGGGGTTTGCAGTTGACAACGCCACCCTCACTCGATTTTTTACATTCCATTTTGTCCTTCCATTTATTATTGCTGGAATAACATTAATTCATTTGTTATTTTTACACCAAACAGGCTCTAATAACCCGTTAGGAGTTAATTAAAATTCAGACAAAATTCCTTTCCATCCTTATTATTCGTTCAAAGATTTATTTGGATTTATCATTTTAATATGGGGGCTGGTATCACTAGCATTAATATACCCCTATCTTTTAGGAGACACCGAAAATTTTATTCCTGCTAACCCATTAGTAACCCCAGTTCACATCCAACCAGAATGATATTTTTTATTCGCCTACGCTATTTTACGATCCATTCCTAATAAATTAGGAGGGGCAGCCGCTTTAGTAATTTCAATTGCAATTTTATTAATTCTACCAGTTACACAAAAAAACAAGTTAAAAAGAACCCAATTTAACCCGTTAAATCAAATAAATTTTTGATTAATAATCAATATTGTGATCCTTCTAACCTGAATCGGGGCCCGGCCCGCAGAAGACCCCTATATTTTAGTGGGACAAATTCTCACTATTGTCTATTTTTTATATTTTATGACTAGTCCTTTAATTACCTCAATTTGAGAAAAAATATTAAAATAATTTTATTTTAAATTATTTAGCTTAAAAAAAGCAACTATCTTGAAAATAGTCCATAGTAGTTTAAACCTTCTAGTAATTTTATAACAACAAAAATCTTTTATATACTATAAACTATTGTATAACCAACTCTACTGGCGTACTAATTTTAATTTAACTAAAATTTATTAACAAACAATATAAGATTAAAAATATAAATGAAAATAAAATTTATTCAAACGGAATATAAGATACTAATTTTATACGTTCTTCTACCTCATTAAATCAAAATTTAAACCTATAATAAATAAACAACAAAGATTAATCTTTTAACATTCTCTATCATGTTATCATGTTATCCCCATAAAACCATTTAAAAAAAAAAAATTAAAAACTAACAACCTCATTTCACTCAACGAGTTTAATTTAAATTTATTAAATAAACAATTTTAAAAGAATAAAAAAAATCATAAAATTAAGTGACACAGGTAGAAAGGACTTTCAAGCTAAATATATCAATTTATCGTAACGAAACCGGGGAAGAGTGCCTCGAACTCAAATAAATCAGTAGCAAAAAAAACAACCAATACTTCCTAAAATAAAAATTCTAGCTCCACCCCCAAAAAATCACCAATCTCACCAAGTAGCTCATAAAGATAATACTTCCGTATTCAGCTAAAAATAAAAGAGCAAATCCCCCTCTTCCGTACTCAATATTAAAACCAGACACTAATTCTGACTCCCCCTCAGCAAAATCAAAAGGAGTGCGATTTGTTTCCGCTAAAATTGACCCTAGCCAGCATAAAAAAATAGGAAAGGAAACTAAAAAAAACCAAACTAAATTTTGGTATAAATAAAATTCATGAAAACAAAATGTACCAATAACAAAAATAAAAGACAAAAAAATTAAACCTATTCTCACCTCGTACGAAATAGTTTGGGCCACCCCCCGGGTGGCCCCAAGTAAAGCATAATTTCTATTAGAAGCCCAGCCGCTAGCCATTAAAGTATACACCCCAAATCTAGTGCAACAAAAAAAAATAAACCACCTAAAAAAAATAAATAAAAGAAGAACTTAATGGGATTACTCTTCAAAGTAAAATTGTTATAAAAAGAGAAAAAACAGGAGCAAAATAAAAGGGGGCTACAGTAGACAAAAGAGGCACAGTTTGTTCTTTAATAAATAATTTAATTGCATCACCAAAAGATTGTAAAATTCCAGTATAGCCAACCTTATTGGGGCCCTTACGAATCTGGATATAACCTAAAATTTTACGTTCAAATAAAACTATAAAAGCAACACTAACCAAGACTCCAATCACTAAAAATAAATAAGAAAAGATTAATATAATTAAACTCAAAAACACTACTAAGTAAAATTTATATTTATATAAAGATTCTAAATCAATTGCACTAGTCTGCCAACTTAGTAAATAAAAAATTTAATATTTAATCCTTTCGTACTAAAATATTAAATTTATATTAAAAGATAGAAACCAACCTGGCTCACACCGGTTTCAACTCAAATCATGTAAAAAATTTATGGTCGAACAGACCATCTAATGAAAATGCTGCCCCTCAAAGAATTTTTAATTCAACATCGAGGTCGCAATCTAAAGTGTCGATAAGAACTCTTAACTTTAATAACGCTGTTATCCCTAAGGTAACTTTTATTAAATTTTCAATTAAAAGTTAATCTTTTTTATAAAAATTTTAGAAAAGAAGTTTATATTATTCTTTTATTGCCCCAATAAAATTTATAAAAATAACACTAATTAATAAAAATTTTAATGCAAAACTATAAATAAAGCTCTATAGGGCTTATCGTCTATCTAAATATTTAAAGCATTTTCACTTAAAATTTTATTTCAAATTTATGTAATAAATAAAATAAAGCTGCGTTCAACCATTCATACAATCCTTTAATTAAAAGGCTAATGATTATGCTACCTTTGCACGGTCATAATACCGCGGCCCTTTAAAATTCAGTGGGCAGGCTATACTTTTTATTTTTTTAAAAAGAAATGTTTTTGTTAAACAGTCGCAACTTAGTTTGTCGAATTTATTTATTTAAATTTAATTAAATGTAACTTTTTATAAAAAAAATTCTACTAATTGAATAATTATTAAATAAGTTATTTGATTAGTACCTATATATACGATTAAATGATGATTTTTTCATCTCCCAACGATTTTGATGTATGATAGCTTAAAATTTGCGTAATTTTGTGTAGATAAAGAATCCGAAATAATATTGGGGGGGTATCTCAGCAGTTTCCGAGATAAAACCCAAAATGTACGAATTTTTTGACAATTTTGGTATATTTAAGTTTTGGTCAGAAATTGCCCAAATTTGGTCAGATATAGTTTCAAAAATTATTTTTGACCAGAATTTGGCCACTGCCTCGAATTTGGGCCCCCATTTTCCAATTTGCAGGATTTTTCAAAATAATTGCTATTCGCGTATTAATTAATACACGATTGAAATATGGAATTTATTAAATGTTTTTAGCGTATTGTTCGATGATAGACGTAATACGTGATAATCAAGATGAGCTGCTGTCAATTTGAACATGAAGTAACTGATGACGACTTTTTGCTAATAATTGAAAATTTTGTTAACAACTCGGACGTTTTTAATAAGTCATAATACCTTTGGAATAATATTTGGCCACTGCCTTGAATTCAGATACCCTCTTGACCAAGGTACAAAATAGTCCTTAATAAATAGTAAATAGTCCGTAATAGTTCCTTGAGTCCGGAATATTTTAAGGTGCCGCTTGAGCCAGCTCGAATACAACTAATATAGCTGGTATCAATTTTTATGATACAACGGATTCATTAGATAAATTGTTACTATATAGGAATTTTGATAATCACGCCTAGACTTGACTAATGACTAAATTTTGTTACCAATTTGAAAGGTTGTTAATAACGCGTTAACTTGTTAAAATTAACAATTAAATAAAATTAAACCCTTAAAAAATTTCTTTAAACAAATATTAAATAAAACTTATTAAAATAAAGCTGTCTTTAAGCTATAAATTATTAAACTAAAAATTAAAGTTATAAAAAATTAAAATAAGAGATAAACCCCTTAAATTTAACCGCTAACTAATTTTAAATTTAATTATTAAATAAACTTAAATTATCAACGGTAAGGATAAACCATTTTAATTTAACTAGATATAAAGTAAGACGAATAAAATTTCAATTCTACAAATAATTTTTATTATTAATTCAACAATAAAAGTTTAATAAAATGTCACCCCTCACTTTTCGAGAAAACCTCATATGAATTTTAATTAAATTCACACTAATACAAAAGGTACCTCTAGTACTTTATAAATTTTATTTATTTTAATTATTTCATGCTATCTTTACAGATATAAATTTTTATAACTTCTATAAAATACTAAAAGATTAATTAAATTAATAAATTTTTAACTTAAATAAATTATAATGCTAGTTTAATAACTAGATCTACTCAATGTAACTGAGCTGCTTTATTAAGCTACAATACAATAATCAAGCTCCTCCTTCCGGAAAATCTACTTTGTTACGACTTATCTAATTTTATAATCAGAGCGACGGGCGATATGTACATATTTTAGAGCTACCTTTAATTTTTATAAAATAAAAATTACTCTTAAATCCAATTTATTCATTTCTAATAAAAATAAAACCATTATTTTAATAAATGTAACCCATCTAGACATTAAAATTCTACACCTTGATTTGACTTAACTTCTATAAAAAAATAGAAAAAATTTATAAATTAATTCTTAAGACAACGGTATATAAGATAATTTAATGTTATTTATAGTGTAACGTCTTTTAACTAACAGGTTCCTCTAAAAAGTTTAAAATACCGCCAAATTTTTTAGGTTTTAAAAATTACTACCTTAGATTTTGTAAAAATAAATAACTGGGTATCTAATCCAGGTCTTTTAATTAAAGTTTTAATTTAAAATAAAAGTTTAATTAAAATAAAATTCAATTTCACTTAATTTTTTATTATAAGTAAGGAACAAAAATTATGGTTTCTGACAAAATTCATTTGGTCGTAAAGTATAACCGCGAATGCTGGCACAAATTTTATTCAGACCTCCGTAAATTTCTGCATCTAATTAATTGTACAATACAAAATACTACCTTGCTGTATGTATAAAATTCACAAAATAAATTAGAAAGCTAAAATCAAACTTTTCTATTTTACCCATAAAATTTTCTTATATTTTTTTAACTATTTTTTAAAGTACAATAGTTAAAAAAATATTATATAATAATTAAATTAATATATATAGTCTTATATATATAATAAATTCCAATTTATTATTATAGCCTTAATTGATTCGTTAGATGTTATTTTGGATTAATCTTTAATTATTTATTCGTTAATTTTTATATATTATTTTAAGTATATTGATGGTTACGTTATTTTTTTTTAGTACATTTAATTAAATTTATATATTTAAATTAAAATTTAAATTAATTATTTATATATATATATATATATATATACATTATATATACATTATAATAATTAATCAATTATTTTTAATAAATTTTAAAAAGATCTTATAATATGCACGGAAAAATTAAATAATGTGCCTGAAAAAAGGGCTATTTTGATAGAATAGATTATGTGTTTGTACCTTTATTTATAAATAATAGAATCACACTATTTCCGTTAAATTCAAATTTTAACGTTCATTTAAACTAATTTATAAAATTTTTAACAATAAAGGTAAGCTAATAAAGCTAAAGGGTTCATACCCCTTTTATAAGAGTCAAATCTCTTCCTTTTTAATGTTTTTTAAAAATTATCAGTTAATATTTCTATTAATTACTTCGGTGGGTACTATTATAGCTGTATCTTCTAACTCGTGAATTCTTTGCTGAATCGGCCTTGAAATTAATTTAATAAGATTTATTCCTCTAATTCTTAGAGACTTAAACTTTAAATCTACAGAAACAGCAATTAAATATTTTTTAACTCAGGCTGTGGCGTCAGTAATTTTAATCGCAGCTTCATCTTTTTTATCTTTACAAATAAAAAATTATTATTTAGAAAGAATAAATTTATTACTATTCTTATCTCTATCCATTAAAGCTGGCCTAGCCCCTTTCCACTCATGGTTCCCCCAGGTCACTGAATTTATTTCTTGATTTAAATGTTTCATTATTTTCACCTGACAAAAAATCGCCCCATTTATATTAATTACCAATTTTAATATTAATATATTTTTATACTTTATTATTATTGCAACGGCAGCTGCTGGAGCACTAGGAGGGCTTAATCAAATAAATAACAAAATGTTATTAACATATTCATCTATCTCCCACTCAGCATGAATACTTATACTAGCATCAATATCTACTTTATACTGAATACTTTATTTTATAATTTATATTTTTGTATTAACCCCCGTTATTTTCTCAATAAATTTTTTAAACTTAAAAAAAATTAAAGAAATTAGATCTTCTAAAATAAGACTGGCAGAAAAAATAATATTAAGAATTTTGATTTTATCCCTAGGAGGCCTCCCCCCGTTTTTAGGGTTCATCGGAAAATTATTTGCTTTATTCACAGCCGTAAAAATATTCCCTTTAATAGTGTTATTAATTTTGATCACATCATCTTTAATTTCCCTATATTTTTATACTAAAATATTTTTTAATTTGTTAACATCAGGTCTCCCCGAAAAAAAAATTAACTACAATAGAAAAAACTGTATAAAATTAATTATAGCGTCGTTAACCGGAAATATAATTCTATCAAGTTTAGTTTTATTAATTTAAAAGTTTTAAGTTAATAAAACTAAAAGCCTTCAAAGCTTGAAATAAGACGGCGGCCTTAAACTTTAAGTTAAAGGCTAAAGCCACTTTAAGATTTGCACTCCTAACTCATTACTTGAATATTTAACAATAATAAAAGAGTGCACGACTCATATTTAAATTTACAGTTTAACGCCTATCTTCAGCCATTTTATTTTATGAAACGTTGATTTTTTTCAACTAACCATAAAGATATCGGAACTATATACTTAATTTTTGGGGTCTGGTCAGCCATAGTAGGAACTGCATTTAGAGTATTAATCCGCCTTGAATTAGGACAACCTGGCTCATTTATTGGAGATGACCAAATTTACAATGTTATAATAACAGCCCACGCATTCATTATAATTTTCTTTATAGTTATACCAATTATAATTGGGGGGTTTGGTAACTGGTTAGTTCCATTAATAATTGGGGCGCCAGATATAGCTTTCCCTATAATAAACAACATAAGATTTTGACTGCTCCCGCCCTCTTTAATTTTACTTTTATCAGGGGGCCTAGTGGAAAGAGGAGCAGGTACCGGATGGACTGTCTATCCGCCACTATCAAGAGGCATCGCCCACGCTGGAGCCTCAGTTGATTTATCAATTTTTAGCCTCCACCTTGCAGGTGCAAGATCAATTTTAGGTGCAGTAAATTTTATTACAACAATTATTAATATACGAGTTGAAGGTATAACATGGGACCGCACACCTTTGTTCGTGTGATCAGTATTTTTAACTGCCATTCTTCTACTCCTATCACTTCCTGTGCTAGCAGGCGCCATCACTATACTTTTAACTGACCGAAACTTAAATACCTCTTTTTTTGACCCAGCCGGCGGCGGCGATCCAATTTTGTATCAACATTTATTTTGATTTTTTGGCCACCCTGAGGTTTATATTTTAATCTTACCGGGGTTTGGGATAATTTCTCATATTATCACTTTCGAAAGAGGGAAAAAACAAACATTCGGACAGCTAGGAATAATTTATGCTATAATAGCTATTGGATTACTAGGATTTATTGTTTGAGCTCACCATATATTCACTGTAGGCATAGATGTGGACACCCGAGCTTACTTCACAGCAGCCACTATAATTATTGCAATCCCCACGGGGGTAAAAATTTTTAGCTGGGTAGCCACCCTACAAGGCAGAGCCTTAATTATTACCCCAACATTAATATGAGCAATAGGGTTTGTCTTTCTATTTACAGTGGGTGGTTTAACAGGAATTATTTTAGCTAATTCTTCTTTAGACATTGTTCTCCATGATACTTACTATGTAGTGGCCCACTTTCACTACGTTTTATCTATAGGGGCTGTATTTGCTATCATGGGGGGCCTAATTCACTGGTTTCCTTTATTTACAGGAGTAAATCTAAATCCTAAATGATTGAAGACTCAATTCTACACAATATTTGTGGGAGTAAATATAACATTTTTCCCCCAACATTTTTTAGGATTGAATGGAATGCCCCGTCGATATTCTGATTACCCAGACGCTTTTACAACATGAAATGTTGTTTCCTCGTTAGGAAGTTATACCTCGGTGGCCGCAGTCCTTTTTTTTAGTTTTATTATCTGGGAGTCAATCTCAACCGCTCGAACAAGTGTTCATAATTTCATTTATTCTTCTTCAATTCCAAGATTTATTTTAATCTTTATCGGACTCCCCTCAATTCGTCTTTTATACCTTCTAGATGAAGTATATAACCCAGCTATCACTATTAAAACTATCGGACACCAATGATATTGATCTTATGAATATTCTGACTTTATTAACCTAGAATTTGATTCCTACATGATTCCTTCTTATGAAATAAAAATAAATATATTTCGTTTAATTGGCGTAGATAACCGAGTAATGGTTCCTCTTAACTCTCAAGTTCGAACACTAATTACAGCAGCTGATGTTCTTCACTCATGAACTGTACCTAGTTTGGGGATTAAAGCTGACGCTGTACCAGGACGACTTGTTATGTTGTGTGAACTCCATTACTCGACTTTCTACAGAATAAATATTTTGAAATGATTTCCTCAAAATAAGTAGTTAACCGTTGTAAGTAATTTTCTGCTTTGATAACTTGTCCATCAAATGAGTTTAAGTTGGAGGATAAAAAAATGTGGTTACAAATATGCAACCTTGAACAACGCAGACATCAGTTGAAAGGGTGTAAAACTTCGAGAGATTAATGAACCCAGCAACACAGTGGGTTACGGTTGAGAGCTAGTTGGCAGTAAGGAGTTAGACTTTCTTGGCATTCAGTTAACTCATGTTTTACATATGTACTACATAGGTTAGTTGTGTGTCATACCATGAATACATATGTCATCCCTCAATATAAATCTGTAAGTATTTATGAATTGTGTTACCTATTAGTAAATATGTAAATGTATACATTTACGAGGTACATATATCTAAGTGGTAAATGCTCAAAAGGGGGCATCATTTCTTCTGTCCCCACCCTTTCGTGGAAACGTTACAGAACGTGGTAATATTCACACTTAAAACCAGTACCAGCGGTTATTAATGGAAAAAAGGTGTGAAGTGGTTCATGTCAAGAATGGGTCTCTCTGCCAGAAAGGGTCGATTTGACGAGGGCATGACAAAAATATGATTGTCAGTCATTAATACTACAGGCTGCTGAAGCGCTGTCTTAAATTTGTGTGGAAAACCCGAGCTGAATAAATTTCGGTGGCCATCTACGTAATTTTTGGAAATGGATAACTTTACCGTTATCCATGATTACACTCTTAGCAACTTGGTAATAATAAAAACAAGCGGAGTAGATATATGACTCTACCGTGACGGAATTAAAAATTTATGTTGGTATAGATTTAGTAATAAAATAACACTTTCTGGTAATAATTTTAACACTAAATTGTGTTACTTTTTTTACCATGTAGTATTGTTTTAATACCAATCAGTGGCCGCGGAACCGTGGGGACATAGGGACAATGTCCCCACGGAAATTTTGCCGTGGGGACAGTCAATGCATTTGTCCCGACGGTCTCGAGGGGCTGAACTCGATACATACCTGTACTAGATATACATACATAAATTTGCTTACATAAATTATTTTTAAAAAACGCATAACGAAACAAATTTTTCTTTACGTTTCTATGGGGTGGAACCCTATTACTGAAATGCCTTTTCTGCCTGTGTCTCCTTGCCTCTCTGTCGGACTGTCTGTTCGTGCTCTAACTGTTTAACAAATTCGAATTTCGACATGCGGTTTTCGCCATCATGCTTCTAATTTTTAAAGTACGGACAAATTCGAAGATAGGCGTTGTAGGTCGTAAGGTCACGGCGCTACAGTGGTAAGGCTTAGATTGAGGTCCTCATTTATTTAGTTGAAAGTCCCCACTTATTTTGAAGCTACCTCTCACTAGCTGAAATCTCCACTACGTCGGGTTTTTTAGCAATTTAATTAGCTAGTGAGTGGTTGCCAATTAGGCGTGATACACTTCTGATTATTCTCAACAAAGAATAATAGTTTAGAATAAATCAATTCATAAATTAGAAGTCAACGGACATACGGGAGAGACAACCAACTGAAGAATTTTAAATTTCTGTGAGAAGGCCAGCGGAATTTTCATTATTGAACCGTAGTCTGATCGTAAAACGTGCCCCAGTAAGCTTAAATTACAAACGTCTGCATTAGTTTAAAGAATAACAGTTAAGAAAGAGGCGGATGCGTTCAACTGGGACAGGTTTTGAAGGTTCAGAAGATGGGTGACTACCACTAGCTAATTAAGTGGCTTGGAAATACCGCCGTAGTGGTGATTTCAGCTAGTGAAAGGTAGCGTCAAAATAAGTGGGATGTTTCAGCTAATTAGGCGGTGCATTAAATTTAGGCCCAGTGGTAACGCCAACGGTCAAAAATGTCGATTTTTGGTATCGACCGCTTTAGACATATTTAGGGGCATGGATTATGAAAATCGACATGGTTTTTACGTACGATGACCCCGTGACGTCTCGGGTCTCACACTTTGTTTCACCCTACCCTATTATTCTACATTTCGTTTGCAACGGTATATTAGTTCCGATGATCTTTTAATTATTGTTTTATGTAATATCGAGTTTTGGTTAAATATTCAGAACTAAATTAACCTGTTTGTTAAAGTTTCAAGAATTATAAAATTATTTAATCAAAACGATCCAGCTATTCATAGTGAGCTTACCAAAATTTAAGTTTACTAGATAAATGAAGTGAGATGCAAAACAGGACTTTATCTTATATAAGGTCACTATAATTGGTTTTTCAGATAAGATGTTTCTGACATCATGTTGAACAACTCTAAAAAAAATCGTTTGAATTAATTTGCAGCTAGTACAGTCCTCCAGCCTATCGGCGTCATGCCTTGTTACTCTCTTGAATAACAAGGGAACCTTAAGTACTGTCAATTGTCGACTACTCGCGGGATGGTCTTAATTCATTTAGTGAAGCTTAAACTTTGTCATAGAACATGATGTGCAAAATTAAATATTTAGCGAGAGCCGCACCAAAACCTGCATTGCTATTAACATACCCTACAGCCCTCGAAAGGATGAACTACAGTTTATAGATTATAGACAAATTATATGTACATATAGCAATATGGCTGTATGTAGTTTGATTCTGATCAAGAACTGGCGAAAAGGGATTAAAAAAATTGCAAATTTTTTGGCAAATTGCGTAAATCTGCAAAGTTCCAAAATTTTCTTTTGATTTGAAATTTAAACATTTGGCGTTGTTGATGCACTGCGAAAAACGAGTTTAACAAAGTTGTTTGATTGCAAAAAATTGAGAAAGCCAGGAATTGGAAATCATAACTGTTCATGAGAAAAAAGACAAAATTATCAAAAAATACAGGTCTATTTTGAATATTTTCCGAAATTGTTTGCTTTGTTGATCTCTTCAGATCAAAATTTTAGAAATTTGTATTTTCAAGTTTGCACATAATCCAACTGTTTTGCAGGATTTTAGTCCAAAATTTTTAGGCTTTTTAGCCAAACCAAGTATGTGGGCGTCGATCCTTGTTATGCAAAAAACTGACAATACCAATCTATAAAATTTTTCGCAATTTGCAAAAACCCATAAAGCAAACCATTTTTTAAAATGTTTAAAATAAGTAGCTTCGTATTCGTAATTTTAGTTTTTTCTCGAGAAACCTTATGAACTCCAATTTCTGGAAATTTTCCCGATTTTTTCTATAATAAGAAAATTTTTTTCTTTTCTAAAAACCTTTTTGCAATTCATTTTTTTGGATTTAGTTTCAGTCTCGAATAAGACAAAAAGATTAAAATTTTGTAAGATTTACAGGTTTTCGCAATATTCAAAAAGATTTGTCAATTTTTGCATGATCATTTTTGTATGATTGTAATCAGTACAAAATAGCAGTTTCCGCCAAATAACTTTTGAAAGCGCGATTTTACACCGCATGTTCTATGAAAAGGTCTAAATTACACTAAAATATCTATCAATCTGGAAGGAAATCGGTAGTTAACAGTATGTAAGGTTCCCTTGTTAGCCAAGACAATTGTTTTGATAATATTGTTAAGCCGGCATAGTTTTTATTGTAGTTCTAAAGCTTGTTTTTAGCTTAGGTTATTTTATTCGACTTTTTTCGACTTTTTTCGACAAGTACATTTGTCCCCACGGTAAAAATCATCTTCCGCGGCCACTGAGCACAAGTGCGACAATTAGCCTAGTGTTTCTTTTTTTTACGCACGAAATTATTTTTATGCACGCACGGTGCATATACATAAATGCATACAAGTGCATGAAAATCACGAAAATACATAAAAATGAATGAAATTCACTTCATGCAGGAAATTTTTAAGAAATTTATAATTCCATGCTATGCCAATTGGTCGTTTTAGTAAGCTGGATTTTTAATTCTTTACTTTCAAGTTTTAAAACCTATGCTAACAAACAAATTTAGCCTGGAATTAATGACAAAATAATAGGATTGATATTGTAAATGTTTTGGGTAATGGGCCCCCCATTTGAATTTGAAGGCTGCCCGCCCCGTGTGTTAATCAAGTTGTTCACGTGGTTGAGCGGCAAAATCAGGGGGACCCATTACCCAAAACATTGACAATAAGAACGTGTGCGCCCAAGTTAAGATCTTGAACTAACGATTCTTTATCCGTGACGAAGAGAAACCAGGGTGCATCTCGTTCATAAAAAAGTTACCACCCGGATTTCTTTAATTTACACCGTAACTTATTTACAAACAGGCATTTTATGAGGCATGTTCTTTTTGCAGGGTGCAGTGCATACACTGCAAATCCTAAGAAGTTCTGATTTGCCTACATTCCCTTAATTTTTGATTAACCATTGTGGAATTATGGTTCCAGTATAAATATATATTAGAAATTAAATTTATTAATCAGTAGTACAACTCAATATTTTTCCGCAATCGTCCAAAAACTTTTTCCACTTGAGAACTCTTCTTAAAAGTATCCCCACCTTAATACGAATCCAAATTACCGGCACCTTCTCCCCCAACTCCCAAATCATAGCACCAAAACCTACCGCAACGCAAAATAAGCACAAAATAACAAACGACTTTAGATTCGTAAACGAAATATAATCTGAACTAGTGTCATCAAATTTACTAAAGAAATCAATTTTTGCAAGCAGTCTCAATCGATCCCTCAAGTCGATCACCGACTTCCAAAAGCTTTCAAATCCTTGCTGCTTAAAGTGTGCCATCTTTCGCCTAAAATATTCTCTGTTATGGACTTGAAATATCGAAAACGTTGCTTCACTAGTGCCACTCTCAATGGAAAAACATTCCACGATCCTTTTCCTTTCGATAAAATATCTTAACTCCATTTTTAACCTGTAAGCACGTCTCTCACCACTTCCATAAACTTGATTAAAAATTCCAACCCTTTTAGCACCGGATATTTCAAAAGCTTTAGAAAACGCGAGATAAAGCAGCCCGTCGTGAAAATCTGGAATTACAAGTTTCGTAGAGTTGAAATACTTCAAGACTCCCTGCCTCTGAAATTCCGTTTGCGACATTTGCGCCAAATTTGTTAGACCAATTTTATGTCGGCTTCCATCAACAATGACCGCACTCTCCTCCCCCACAAATTCTTTCAAATTCTTGACCGCCTTTAATACAGAGGGTGACACCAGCTCGGCAGTAAGTAGGGTCTCATACGTCGTAAGAAGAACGATCACACTTAACGAGGTTAATATAAAAATGGTGCGATTATTCGCAACAAAGTCAAGCCTGGGAGATTGTCTTAAATAAATAGCGCCAAAATTGAAACTCTTCGATCCGACCGTGCTTCGCAGTCTGACCTTAATTCGTTCCAGACTTGAGAAATCTTCCCTTTCAATCCGGCGCGATGTTTCGAACGAAATAAAAAGAAATAGCGAAACAAGAATTCCAACCCAACGCAGGACTGACAAGGGGGAAGATCAGACGGAAATTGATTTTTCGGTGTGCCGTTGGACAACTAGTTCGCAATAAATTAGCGTTTTAACGTGTAATCGTTCAAACCAGAGTTGTGAAATTTGATAGAAAAAATCTGTCGGTCCAATATTATCTTTCCACCATTAAAAAAACAGCTTGGGTAGATAAATCCATCAATTTTTGATATATATTTATCCATGCCGAGTTTCATCCGGTCAGAAAATGTGACAGAAATGTTTCCATTTCCGGTTAAATCACTAATTATCCAACTTATTCCAACCGTTGTTTCGGCACATCCGGCCGGCATGGACGCACTTATTCTAGTTTGCCACAAATACTTTTCACAAGTCATGTCAGCCTGGAAAACTCCTTGAAGTAGGACATCAAAGCTTAGTTGCCGCCAATTTTGGGGGTAATCTGATACTGTATAATGGACCGCATCGAGATTGAAGCCCTTCGTGGAAACTAATTTCATGGCAGTGACGCAGTAAAAGCACAAAAAGAATGTTTCCTGGGGTAAAGAAGAAACAAGGCGCATAGGTTCACATTTTTAGGCTCCTGGCCCACAGTGTGCCTCCATCGGTCCGCTGTGAGCGGCAGGCGGTAGGAAGCTTGGGGCTAGGAGGTAGCTTAGATCATCCATGCTGCAACGAGAAAAATGAGACTGGTTTAAACTTTATGCAACAGGTTCCAGTCCATCCCACAGTTTGTGATTCAATTCATAATCCGGCTGAGCAATTCTCAAATTGGCTATGTCTCTGAAAAATTAATGCGATAAGTTATCTCGATTAGGTTTACAGAAAGCAGGCTTTGGACGTGTTTGGAGTCTCGAAGCAAATCATCTGGTCAAAAACAGGGGTACGAAGTAAAAGTTTGGCGAAGGATTAATTAATTAACCGTGGTCAAAATTATTTGCGTTGAATGCTGCCAGAAAGTGGTTGGGCCACGCCTCCTTAAAAATGGATGGGAATGGTGGGTAGTAAAATTTAAAAAACCTACAGTGCAGACTCCATTTAGCCCGAGTCAGGGATAGAGTCCGCTTCTAAACTTTTGTCCAATTTGACCGGACTACTATTACCACCCCTAGTACATATATTATGGTGTGGATGGTCAAATGTTTCTTAAAAATTTTATATTACCTGACACCTAATTTTTGAAATATTTACGAATCTTTCCCCATCACCAGTAGGGCAAGTAGGCTCATTTCTTTCAATTATTGAACTTCCAAAGCTTCACTTGCTACGCATAACAAATTTTTAACCTCCATACCAAATTTCAGCTGAAAATAGCAACTTTTAAAAAACGGTGTGGGTCACCTCCTAGGGTCACTCTGGTTACATTTTGCTCACTTTTAGCTTCATATTCTCTCATTAGAAGCTATTACGTTCCGAATTTCATCTTTTTACGACAATTTCTGAAAATCGGTATGGGTCGCACCATAGGGTCCCTCCGGACAAAGATTTTTCCAATTTGACTTCATATTGTTCCATTAGAGGCCATTAGCAACCTCTGTACCAAATTTCAGCTTTCTACGACAAGTTTGAAATTTTGGTGCATAATACCCGACCCACCTCGGCGACCCCCACCGGTCAACCACTTGACCGATTTCGCCCATCTTCGAACTCGTTTCCTAATTTTGTCCAATATGCATATGGTAAAAATTTCAAGTCAATCGGTGCAGCCGTTTTGGCTCTATCGTGCCGGACAGACGGACGGACGGACGGACGGACATGACGGTTCCATAAGCCCTGACTCGGGCTAAAAAAGTTCGGATTGTTTTCAAAACATTTTTTGTAGCGCTCCTGTTCCACTGGTTGTCCCCGTTCTTGATATAGACGGATTTTTTTGTGCCTGACGAAGCGTGGCAGTCGAGGCTTAGGGTCGCTCGCGTGGCTCGATGCCTATGCAACCATCTCTTTCAATTCGTCATCACGACCTTGTTCAAGATCCTGGAGTCGAGAGGGACCGCAACGATGTATGCATTGGTGCTGCGCTAATGAATGTACGTATTTATTAAGTATTACGTTATTATGCATTAAGAATGTTTGTGTGTCCTTTCCCGATGGCGAATTTGCCGGCGTTCGATGACTGGAGGCGCTGCTCCCGATCCTGATTTCTGTCGAAAAGTGGAGATTGACCTGTATGTTGGCGTATCTGTTTACATTGTTCTGCGGGGCGAGGGCGTTCATTAATTCGATAGAGATGAGTTTTTATGGGAATATCTTGTGTGTCTGTTTGTCCGTATCCACGATAACTTCAGAATTTCGACATTCGATTTTCCCCAATTGTGTTTCTAATTTTTGAAGTACGGACGAGCTAGATGAAGGTCGTTGTAGGTCATGGTGCCACGGTGATGACGCTAACGGTCAAAGCTGTCGAATAGAGTTTGTTTTTATTTGATCGGTTTAGACGTAGTTTGCGCGACGACTTCAGAAATTGACATCAAGTTGATGTGCCATGACCGTGTTGCTTCACCCCTTTGCTATATTTCGTTTGCAAGGGTTTATTTATAAAATCAATGTATTAGAAGTCCTACTTGTATGCCTTTTGTGTTTATAGAAAAACACAAAAGTGTGCCTAAATGATTGTGGCTGTCTTGGCGTTGAACTTTGTGGTCCGACCGAGTGCCTGAACAGACCGACCGACTGCCGTCTCCACTTGGAATTTTATGCCGCAGATTTGGAAATGTAGAAACTGAGTGACGCGTCGATTCCTACCAGCCGTCTGTATTTGGTGAGAAAGCAGAGGCACTGACGATAAAATTATTGTGAAATGCTATGACATCCTTGAATTATTATTACAGGTTTAGGGCTCTCGATTTACCAAGTTCCGCTTTCTCCAGCTCGACTGATCCCAGTTTGGGGTGGATCGCGTCCTTTGGTACTTTTAATTTGGGATTCTATCCGCCCTCGATCTCACGGTGAGATTCTCACCCCTCTATATGAGAATTTATGGGCCGACCGTCATTATGGGTTTCATATCCTGCTTCAGGTGATGTTCACCTATAAAACTGAGTAACTAACTAATCAAATTAAATATTATTAAATGTTGTTCATGTTTCTTAAGTCTAGTGCATCATATAGAGATCCGCTTCTGCTGGCCAATCCTTCCCCACACGCTCCCCATTGTTGAGGACGTCTGCTAGAAATGCGACGAGTTAAATCAAGATTACGAGATTGAGAGGAAGATCGAAATTAGCTTCTAATCACGAAATATAAATATGGGAAAGACGAAATTAATATCTAATAAGAAGAAACATTATTTCCTCATGATATTTATTTTTCATGAAACGAGAACACCAACCCACCAAAATGCTTTTACAGATTTTTATTTAATGACAAATATCATGTTTTGGTTAGTTTGATGTACATGATAAACTCATCAACGATAAACAGTATGATTTGTTGCGTGATAGATAATAAATTTACTGTTTCATTCCATTTCATAATCGTCTGCCAAAGCTCTGCGACACCTCACACGATGCCTACAAATAAACAATGAAAGCACTTAATTATTTAATTTTAACTAATTATACTATGGACAACATTACATTACACCGTGAACTTTAAAAGAAGATGCTAAATATTTCTGAGGGTTAAAAGGGCATAAGCAGTTACCATAATAAAATTTAAATATTATGCTGTTACGTTTGTGTTATGGCGCGATTTTCAAAACTGCTTTGGACAGTCAGATATAGGCCCGCTTAGGCCAAGGGGCTACCCGCAAATTACATAACGCAAAAACCGCGATTTTCTAGACCCCCCTCCACCCGTTAACATGTATGACATAGGCACGATATCATTCAGCCTAAGACCGCCCGACACCCTCTTTCGTTACATAAAAGTATTTGTATTTAACTAGACACAAGAGGCGGGCCAATAAATGCTCGATGATCCGAGCTTGCGCGGCTCGATTCAACTGACGAGTAGGAAGTCAGAGGTTGTCAACGCCAGATTTTGATGTCCTTTGGATATGTTGTTGTACTATATGGGTGTACGAAAAGTGAAGAAGGGTTTTACTCCATGGCCCCATTTGCACCCGCCACACTCCCTCAAAGGTGCGCCAAATGCAAAACTAGCCGCACTAATACCTTCGCCAGAAATCCAATTTTGCTCGGATTTTTAAGAAATTACATATTCTTGATCCCAGATAGTTGCTTAATGATGTTCAATAGCAATCTCTGCTTTTTTGAAATATTCACCATTTTCGAAAATTTCCTGAGCAAGGGGTTGACTTGAAAAAATGCGAAATTTCAATAAAGTTGAGTTTGCTATTGGATATGATTAAGCAACTATCTGGGACCACAAAAATGTAAATTTTTCCAAAATCTGAATAAAACTCGATTTTTGGCGATTTTTTATGAGCGGGAATTTTCGCTGTTTTTGAACTTTTGAGGGGGTGTGGCGGGCGCAAATGGGGCCATGGAGTAAGACGGTCTTACTCTATATGAGACGATATGAGGGACAACACTTTGGATCACTTCCGCTTTTTAAGATCCCATGCCCAAAAACTTGATTTAGGGCTCACCCACATATGCGTTTTTTCCTGCGTGATGCGGCATTTTTTGATGCTGATGCCGGTTTCCGCATCACCCACATCAAAAAATGCAAAATCGTTCACACTTGCGTCATTTTTCTGCCACATTAATTTGATGCCACATCTGAGATGCGGCAGTTTTTGACGCTGCAACTTGTTTGTCAAATGTGAATAGTTTTGCAGTTTTATCATAAGATTCTCAACTCAATGGCATGATACAATTGGTGCGAAACTTAAGCTAACCTGTAAATCTTACTAAAAAGTTGACACTTCTCTTCAAGTCTTGGAAATAATAAATTAATTTATAGGGTTGCCGCGGGTAGCGAAAATGCTACCCGTTACCCGGCCCGCTACCCGCAGCCCAACTACCCGTACCCGCACGGGTACCCGTGCGGGTACCCGTTGCCCGTTACCCGCTTTGAGAATTAAATTAAACATTAACCACTTACCAAAATAAAATCGATTTAATTAATTAGTTACATTTCTAGGTTAATAAGAACCTTGAGAGAGTAAAATTAGAATAAAATATTATAATAAAATATTAGAATAAAATAGGTGATGATATAGTTGGCTGTATTTAAGTAACTGTTCATGAAAACTTATTGACTTACGGTTAGCCAAGAAACCAGCGAGACTTCAAATTTTGAAATTTTTGTTGAAATTTTCATTTAAATGACATTTTTATTTAAAAATATTGGCTTGCAACTTCAATTTTTGCTTTAAATCGTATCATATTTTTTTTTACTCCTACAAAAACAAGTTGAAAGATCGCCAATCCCAAATAAATACACATGTAAAATTACTGAAATCTTAAAGCAAGTAATTTATGCTTGAGAAACAATAAGTTCTTCCCGTTTTCTGAATTTATAATGGGATAGCGTGAAGTGCAACATTCCGATTTTGTTTAAATTTTGGAATTGTGTCGTTCAAGTGAATGCAGGGCAGTTTGAGCGATGTTTGGAATTTGTCAAAATATTTGGGATCAAAATTGAAAAAATACCGATTTTTATTGGTAACGAAGTGGATTTTCCCCACTTGTTAAAAATCGCTCCCTTTTCAAATTTGACTGGAAATTTTTTGATAAATTCTTACGATCGCACAAACTGCGTCAATAAACACGTTGGTTATATTGACTATAACCTCATATTTCAAAATTTTAAATCTGAATGTTTAGTTCACCCCAGCTCATTGTTAGTATTGCACTGAGACTCGTAGAATTCCCGAAAAATGACGCTCGAGCCATATCAAATCTAATGTGCATGAAAATCAATTTCCATCCAGCGAGAGAAAAAGAGAAAAACTCGAATTCTCTCGCGTGTGCACCACCGCCTCATCCAGTGGCGTGCGTGAATCTGTCTCACTTTGCCCTGTCCACCTCACCCTTTGTGTTAGTGGCCAAAAGTTTGTTACGGCTCTTGCCATAAAAGATGGCCCCCACAGCAACTTTGACCGCAAAAATCTCATGGTTCCGGTCAGTTCTCGTCGGACAACAAAAGCTGAAAATGTGGCTCTTCTGAAGTAGAAAAATCTGGCATCAGGTTGTCAGCCGCGAAATGACCGGGACCATGAGTTTTTTAACGATTTATGTGTCGACAAAAAAAAACGCGAATTTTCGAATTTTGAAACTTTTGATGCATCAAAATGTTCATATTCATAGGGGAATTGAAATGTCAAATGCAACTTGGGGTCTAATTATTTGTGTGTCGAGTGTGCATTAACTTTCTCATTTTTCCCAATTTTCTTCCCAAATTATCTAAGGGGGTGTGGTTGCATATAATTCATAAATAGTCATGCTACATTGATCCTTCCAATGGGATATTCCTTGGATATTTTTTAATAAATTTTGGTGAAATCGATGCGACGGGGGATGTGCACATTATATTTGATATGGCTCGCTCACTACCTATGTATAAACCATGATGAAATTCTGCATCAATAATGCAAAATAAGTTGTCAAAATAGATATAGAACTTTTATATAAATCAATTGCTCACTTGCTGCGCAGGGCGAGCTATTTAATTATGTAAAATCGAAATACCCGTTACCCGTGCGGGTAGTAGTAGCTACCCGCAGACAAACGGGTACCCGCAATTTCGTGCGGGTATGCGGGTAACGGGTACCCGGCCCGTTACCCGCGGCAACCTTACAGGAAACTAAATAAATGAGTCATCGAGACTATAAGGAAAACCGGATAATACTTGTGCCTAAAATTATTGATACCATTCTTAATTCAATTAAGCATAATAAAGTTTGTTAATTTGATATATTTAGTGGTGGAGCCTACCGACCTACCTCTTAGCGATAATGGATTAATGCGCAAAGTAGAATTATTTATGAAACTTTACCCATCATTGGTATATCATTTATTCATATTAAACATCGCAATAAAAATTACTAATACAATAATAATAATCATGAATGTGACGCAGATTAGAAATTGCACCTTCACCCCAGTACATCTGATGTCTGGATAGATTTCATTGCTAGACATCCGTATCAACCTAAATTTAGTTCGTCATTCATTTCCCGTAGGAATTTTACGGGGTAAAAAAAATTCTAGCAACGAAAATTAATTTTTTGGCAGCCTGTTTTCCGCTAGGAAAATTCAGATTTGCTTAAATTGTAATTTAGATTTTAAGTGAGATTTTTATTTTAGTTTCGTAGAAAACTACAAATACATAAAAATGTTTCGAATAAAATGGACAATCGCTTCCCTGGCGTTTGTTCTTGTCCTGGAATTTGCGAAATCTGAGAATAATTCTGTTTCTGATGGTATGGTTCGTCTCTCAACGAGTTTTGCAAGAATCTGGGAAGATTTGTGGAATCAGAAACTTTGAAGTAATTAATTTTTCAATCTAACCGTAAGCATTGATTTGCTTTTGTTAGTGAAAAAATTATCGTCGCAAAAATGCTGTACAAAATCAAACAAAACGAATGAATTGCAAAAAATTGGAATTTTATTTTCAGTCGGATTAACAATATTTGTTATCATATTGTGTCTGTCATACGGTTCAATGACGTTCACCAAAAAGGCCGTCATGCTGCGAAAATTTCCCATGGTGTGGAATAGCTAATAGAAAGTGCGGGTTCGTATCCCACTAGGGTAACCACTTTTTAACCTATGAGCGATTCCGTATTAAACTCATAAACTAATACTCCAAACCTTAAATGTTTATTTTAACTATTCATATTTAATAAACCAACTATGCGGGATCAGGAATTAAAAAAAAATAGAGTTATATTACGATCAACTCAGAGCTGGGAATTTATGTCACACTTTCTACTAAAAGCATTCCCATCATTTTTAACCCATTTTGACGCTGTCCACTTCACCCCCAAGGGAATCGGACAGGCAGCGTGGAGCCATCTCTTGTCCACGGTCCCATTTCGCCACCGGCTGTGCCAAAAAATGGCGTCACCTTCTCTCGGTGCCACGGCGACACCAGCGACCGGAAATACGGTAGATCCGCCAAGTTCGACCGTGTTCAACTAAAAAAATAAATACAGTTTCAAAAATAAAGCGAGATTCTTGAGGAATTTTCAAATTAATTTTACAAAAATTATGTTTAGTAATATCCTTCAGAAAAAGATAAATACTGTTCTTTCAAAAAAGTAGAGATACTATTTGCACAAACTGCCAAATAACCTGCCAGATTTTTCTAGCTCAATTTTTTTAACGAACACTAATGAGATTTGCAGAACTTTTTTTTAAATTTCACCCACGTAAATTAGCATTGTCGAAATCCGATCTAAATAAAGTGAACTGTCCTCCGCCGAGTTTGAAAAGATGGAGTAGGCGTCATGATGTGGGGAAATTTGACCCACGAGAGAGTACAGGGTCACCCTCAGCTTTTCCGATGCTATATTTCCCACGACGCTTAATCCAGTGGTCAACTCGAGTTTTCGAGCAATCCAGACATTCTGGTCCCTGGCGACATCGACATCTTCAAACCCTGTAAAAATTGTGTTACACTTAAATTGAAGAAGTATTTCTGGCAGATTTTTGAATCACAATGGCAAATTTGCCCATGTTTCGGGACAAAATATTTTAGAAAGTTTGTAAAATCGTGAAAATATGCTAAATATGTATGTACTTCTCATTTCGTTAATTATTTGAGATGCACTCTTAAAAATAAAGTCGGAAAACGCGCTTTTTTGTCAACCCGCGCATTATAATTTTTTTCGCCTACTATCACGATCTTTAATAATAAACGAGTTAACATACGCAACGTTCTAAGCTGCAAATAGCCCTTATTGCGCCTACTCCCTCAGAAAGCATTCATTTTTCAAAAGGCTTCCATTATTTTTAAGAGTGTATCCTACACTAACTTTTTTGCAATTCGATGATTTAAGACCTTAAAACTTACACGCAAAACCAGCCACGCTTGGTTCTCCTTGTTGCCAATGGGAGGGTGGTTCCTGAAATGGCATTTCCGGTAAGGAAATTTCCTTCAATTTTTTAACCCATTGGGTCGGAATGTAGTCCCGGAACATGACCAGTCCGTCCGGATCATCAGTTAACTGTTCCACTCGGACGGGTAGAAGGGGACCATGTGGCCCCTTAATGTACTGGTAGTCGTACCAACACCCCCTCAATTTCCAACCTCCCCTCAAAGTATCGCCCGCCCGACAAAGGGCGAGTGTAGCATAGTGAGAAGCGGTAAGGTCCGCTTCCATCTCGGCTAGCGTGGCGTCCTTCCACTTTTCTAGGTTGCGAAATTTGATGGGGGCCGCGTCCGGGTGTGTGGCGAGCGGGTGTTCGAACAAGTGAAGATTTTTACTAAATAAGTAAAAAATGCATGAAAAGTATTTGCGAGAATCTTTTTAGATTAAAATTGTGTTGGATTATGTATGTGAAAGGCCAGGATAATTTTGTAACCTCGTTTCCCCTGTAACTATTTAGATAATCATAAGCAACTAATTCAAGATATGCAAGTGACAGTTTGAAATTCTCGATTTTAAGATAACCTGAAATTTAAATTTGTCTCATTTGGTGACAAGTTTATTTATAAATTAGATAAAGTTTCCGAAACATATATTTCATAAAATATAATGAAGCCTACATATTTCGTAATTGATTTGCATGCAATACTAAACCTTAAATAAAAACTAAAACTGTCCAATGGAGTAGAAAATTTAAATTGTACACAAATTTTGATCAATTGTTGTATCATCTTCAATTTTACAAAAATATGACCACATTTTACACAAATTTATTTAGTGTGCGGACACTTTAATAGTTCACATTATTAATCTACAACAGAGCTGTACCTTTCATCTGTAAAAGCCTCATCATGTCGCCTCACCAATTCTGCCCAGACTTGTTCGTGTCCCGGAATCTTTTTATCTTTGGCAAGTCGAAGCCATGCCGCAGATGCCGTAAATTCCTTAAATTCTATGGCCGCCTCTGCAATTTCTAGAATGTGCTCGAATGGGAGTGAAATCCCCGTCTCAGTTTTCCCAATACGTCCAACAGCCAGCTAAGAAACAATAAACAGATTTCTAATTAAGTATCAAAAAGTAATTTGAAGAACTGTCAAAATCCAAGTAAATTCATTCCATAAATTCTCACATCTTCTGGCTCCAGGTCAAAAATGTACTGAAGTTTGAACACATTTCCTAGCACGGCCCCCATGTCGTGTTCGTCCCGCCAATGGGCACTTACATTTAGTAACCTCTGTAACGATTCTAACTCGTCTGGGAAAGTTTAAGGAGAATCATTATCTCAGAGATGCAAAATATAAATCAATAAATTCTTAGAGCTCTGCATAAATCTGGATTTAGTCGGACTGGGATTAATTCAAATCTGGATTCGAATCCAAAATGGGCAAATCTTCAAAAAAAAAGGATATTATCAGGATTTGAATCAAACTCGGATTCTTGCATAAGAATCTTAGACTCTTAGAAACTCGGTATTCAAAAATGAGCTGTATTGATACATATGTGACTCTACCGCTTTGGTATTAAACGGTTGCATAAATTCAGTAATGAAATAATACCACGTAATAATCATTCTATTACTAGACAGTATTAAATATTGTACCATATGATATTAATTTTGTAAATTTATTACCAAGTCATTATCACGTCGGTAAAGTCACATACCAATATCGGATTTTACTGATTTTCTAGGAATGTATTGATAAGGCTTCTGTTGGGCTCGAATTTACTCTAATCCCGGGTTAGTAATCTGGATTCGGGTTGTGCCCGAACCCTCATTCATATTCGGATTCGAGATGGGAAAATTCGTAAATACAAGGATTTGGATTTTAATCGAACTACTCGGATTCGTGTCGAGCACTATATACAAATAAATGATTCATAAAATTAAACTATTAAATATAATCGAACCATAATTTCCCCTCTGGTGAATATCGCCCATAAGTTTGTCCAACAAGTACACATATCTGCTTATCATGGCGTACGCCGCGATGGGGTTACTCGCCACATCCCACACGTCCAAGTTCCCCCTCGCGAGTTTATAATCCTCCAAATATTCGGGAACGTATGGGAAACTTTTCACAAAATGGGACGACTCCTTAGCCAATTTATGAATTTCTGTGGAAATCAAAACTTCTGACTTGGCCAAGGCCGCTAAGTTAACGATGGATAACCCATTATAGGAAGCATTCACCAACGAAGATTTTAGCAGGAATATTGATAAAAAGATGGAAAATAGAAACATTTCGTGAAAAAGATCTGAGCAAGAAAGGGATCTGAATTATTGACGCGGAGTCAGTTAATTATGAATGCCTGCTTAAGTAAATAAATGAAAGTGCATTGTTCTTCGGTCGATCATATTTACAAATTGTAAATTACAATTTCATTTTCATGTGTGGAGAATATTTATTTGTGAAAGAGAAAGTTGCTTTGTTTTACAGTATCAAGATTTAAATACGTGCCAAGAAACAATGCCGATTTTTAATTGGCCAGCACTTGTATTGATTTGATAGTCATGGTAACAATTGAACATGGATTTTGGGATTGGGGAGTTTCGTGGCCTCCATGCTCTTTGCCGTGCATCCCATCCACACGGAAGCTGTAAGTACTATACATTTTTTTTTACCTTCGCATCCATTTTATTTTCACTTTATTGCTTTCAATTTCACCGATTTTTTCATGTGTGTGTCTCTCCAAAATGGGAAAGCGGATTATGTTTAAGAAACAAACTGGGATTTGATCTATTTATTATTATTTTTGCATTTCCTGGTAACCATAATGGTGAAGCACTTCCTCAATTGTTAGCACGTTAAGGAGAGAAATTTTCTAAAAAATACATTGTTTATAAAAAATTCCATCTCGAAGTTTTGTAAAAGTTTTGACTCTCAAAATTTCAAAAACAATACATATATGGATATTCATGTCACTCGAAAAAATCTTTATTTGCGAAATCGATGTGGCGAAGGACTTATTTTAAATGAAAACGATACAAGAAAATTTCTTATGATTTGCGAAAAGTAATTTACGACGATAATAAGTAGATGCCTTTTTGTGTGGCATAATTCAGAATTCATAATTCATGGCTGTCCATGATGTTATTTACGTCGTTCGTTGTTATCGTGGCCTTTAATTACGTTACGTGTCGAATGTTTGCCGAAGTGCCGGGCTTCGCGTATTTCTGGACGCCATACTTATCCAGCTCGTTAATCGGGTTGATAAAATTTTTGCTATCGGTTTTAATCTACCTGAATACAGGGACGGGTGAGGTTCTGAAGAAGTGGGGTTCCAGCAGGTGGGCATGCCCGATGGGGACTGGGGTGAACGGTAAGGTGTTGAAATCTCTTAATCTGCTCTCTTGGGAGTGTGGAACGATTATCGATTCTACTGGGTAGGCAATGCGTATAAATTTGAGTATTTCAGTAGTATTGGTGATTATACGTGGAATTTGTTATTGTCCTTTCCAAATTAGAGTTTCTTGGGGCCGTATTAATAACGACCTAAGGTGTGAAAAGACACTTACACTTAAACAAAAGACAAAATTCCTATAATAAATATGTTGAATGGAAATATTTATTTTGAAAATTTCATCAATTTCATGTTAGAAGAATCTA
Organism: Folsomia candida; assembly: GCF_002217175.1. Lineage (NCBI taxonomy): Eukaryota > Metazoa > Arthropoda > Collembola > Entomobryomorpha > Isotomidae > Folsomia > Folsomia candida. The sequence continues at coordinate 5,762,570 of NW_019091197.1, forward strand.
TGCAGGAATTTTTTGAATAGCATAAAGTAGGTTATCCAATTTGTGTGACATGTGGTAGGCCCACGTTGATGACAACCAATAATGATGCACTCGAAATAAAGTTGTAATAAAATCCATAAAATTGTCATTATCACATAACGGTTGGCTTAGTTTATCCTTACCCAACTGTAAAAAATATTTTCCGGTTGTAACATTTCATTTCACCTCGGTAAAGACAGTTTCTAGCTGACTAGGTGGCGGATTATTTAATTCTCCTTATATTGTCCTCCATCTTTTTTCCATTACTTGTCATGATTATACAAATTTCTATAAAAATATGTAAACACTAACAATAATGGACCAAGTAGTTTTAGAGTCGCAGTTTGTTTTTGTTTTTATATAACGCGTTCACTCTTTTTTCCGACCTTCAATTCAAGATCTTCTAGCCTTAAACATGATGAGAAATTACTTAGATATACCAAATTAAAGCTTATAATTTGATTTATCAAAAAAAACATATTCGCGAGAAAAGAAACCGCGCATTCCCCCGTAGCGAGGCTCTAAGGGGACATTCCTAAACCTTACGAAAGACGCTTAGAATAGGCGCTTCATAAATTATAGCAATTGTGTCATGAATTGGAAACCAGTTTATATTAACTGATATTTGTTGACATGTTAATAAAGGATTACTTGACTTGACTTGATGAGTAGTTTCTTTAGCTTAAAATATACCTAAAGAAGCTGAATGCAGAACGATGCCAAACTCACCGATACTGAACCTGGACCTGAAATTTGTACGTAAATGCCAAAGTATCAATTTAATTGCGTTCAATGAAACCATTAAATTCCGTTCCGTTGCATCTTGATTGACAGCTCAGCCCAATTTTGTCACAGGAGGATAGCTAAATGTGCAGTGTCAGTTATCCTTTACGTATTTCTGCCAAAAACACTTTCAACCTCCAATTAAAATTTTTCAAAATGCACTTGTGCTGCTCTAATGTGTACATGAAACATAATTAGGTTTTTCGATTTGTATGAAACACAATTTAGTTATCAGTCATCCATCATCATCAACCCTAAAACCAGTCAAAGCCTAGTAGGTCAGCGATATTTTACCATTACTAGTCTGTCCGTTGAAACACAAATATACATACATATTTAGCCTACTTAGGTAACAATAAAATGCGTGTGTTATCAGTCATTACAACAATCATAGCCCTGTTTCCCACCCTAGCAACTAGCAGGGTTTATCAAGAAATTTCCTCATGTTTGACACACGTCTTCATTGCAAAAACCATCCAAACCGAGGTGCATCAACTTGACACAAATCTGTTTCATACTGTGACTGCTCTGCAAACGATACATTTTTCTCAGAATTACACTCTCACCAACCGATTATTTCATGCTGTTAGTGACACCCATCGAAAACACAGCCACTGTACCATACACCTCCACACCATGGGGAGTTACTCCAGGAGCGTGGCGGAATATGGCCATTCTTTGTCCAACATTATGACCTACCTCCAAAATACTGTTCTACCAAACAAGTCTCCTACAAATGTTGGTGAACCTTCCTTAAGTAGCAGTCCATCCCTTGTGATCCTCCTCCTCAGCGGGGAACCTACCCTAGAAGAAACCGTATTTGAAACGAACGTCGTAACCATACTACACGATACGCTGTTCTATGGCAGCTCCTACTTTGCTGTTAGGAATTCCCAGATGTTTCCCCTGTGTCTGCACTGCCATTTGTTGGGCCCTGCTATACAAACATTAGACACGCCTCCAGATGGCGTTATATGGACCACAGAAAATGTGCAATCCCTTGAACCGCTACACCAAAACTGGGAAAAGTTTAACAAAAACTTTCACCATCTCACATTTTACACAGGCTCCGGAGGTTTCATGGGTAGTCCCACACCCTTAGGCAAAAGCTGCTTGGACAGAGTAAACCCGGATAAAACGAATGTCGCCTCGGTCGACTACTGTATTGCATTTGTCATCAGTAGAAAATATAATTTCACCCTTCACCATATTCAAAGTCCGGCCATGATAAGGAGCAGTTTACAAGTTTCGTTCAACACAAAGTACAACCGGGAAAATCATTTTATTAAAAAAACCTCACAATTCCGATTCCTGTACGATCCCTACTGCTCACAACAACTCGGCTTCTCTTTGCGTTTATACGTTCACAAGAACCAAACTCGGATCAACGTTGCTTTCGCGCTAGCCTCAGTATTTCATTACACGACCTGGTCCCTTGTAGTAGTCTTTCTTACTGTGTACGGAGTACTTTGTTGGGTAATGTTTTCCCTTAAATTTGAAAAAGTCCCGCCAATGTCAGACATTGTTTTGTCCCTCTTCATTATGTCTCTCGGTCAGAGCAATGTTCAGCACAACCTCCGTTGCAGAGATTGTAGTGCATCCTTTGGATACTTGGGGTTGACCTATACAATCTTAGTCTTCATCCTGGCGACCGCCTACTCGGGTAATTTCATCTCATTCTTTGTCGCACAACCTGGGATAAACTTACCGAAAAATATTCGTCCAGCCGTGTCCACCAAGGAGGTCACCCTACTAACGACATCTTTGGTAGTTACGGTATGGGAGTTTTCAGAGAGGTATTTGAAAAATCAAATGATTGGCCAAGAATTGCAAATTGGGGAGCACACAAAAAGTAGCGTTACCTGGTTGACGGATTTTTACAACAAGGTGTATGAGCCGCAGGGGGACGTTGCAATCAAACCAGTTAGAGACATCCTATTCAATTTATCGTATGGCTGTTCCCTTCACCTGATCAAAAGGGACTTTAATGAAGAGCCTAAAAACGTTTCGGTAACGGTGGATGACCATGGGATTTTCGGGTTTATAAATACCAAAGGTGATACTCAACTGGCGGAAGAAATTGCGGGGATGTCCGGAAATTTTGCCGCCCTGGATCACTACTCGTATAATGGGAAGGATCTGACGATAGATTCCGGGACTATGGTAATTGCAGTTCAGGCCATCTTTATGGGTAATGTGTTTCATGACCATTTAGGCCGGATGGATAACACCGGACTGTTCCAAAGGTGGAAGGAACAACGGGATAATAATTGGAGTGTTAAATTGGAAAGGGAGAAATGGATGGATTCCATGAGAAAATATGGGATAAATCCGAATAAAGGATTGTTTTCGAGGGGTGGACCAGATCAACCTGGACTAGAATTTCGTGGGGTATATGGCGTAATTCAATTGATGGCTGTGCTCACCGGGGTCGCTGGCGTAGTCTTTGTTATAGAGTGCGCGTGGAAATATTCCAGATAATTAATCTGAAAAATGGACAGTTGTAGTAAAAAATTGGATTAATCATAATTTTAAATGTAGCAGTCAATCTAACAAATCTGGTGTAAAAATACTTAATACAGCGATGCCACACCAGGTGAATTAAAAAAAACGAGGACTGGGGAAAGCACGTTTATTTTAGCTCCCCATTGATCCCATCTATATGGAGTTGGTTCCCTGAATATGTAAACCAGATATCCAGCAAACTCATTATCTAATTGGTTCGTGTAAAGTTAGGTAAAAATTGTGTGCGGCGGCAGCGTCGATATTTCTGTGCCTGATTGGGATTCAATCATTCAAGGTTTTAGGATTTTTAAAATGTTGTAACCCGTACCACTGGTACTGATCAAACCAGTGATACGGGTCCTAAAATGCCCCACCTCCTGGAGAAATCTCTTCTCTCTTCCATCTGGCAGTCAATTTCCTTCAGTTTGCTTTCTCTTGCATCAAACGAGGTCCTTTCTCGCCTTATTCCTCTCTAGGCAATTCAGTCTAAACTCTCCATTGAGCAGCATATAAAATTCTATCTTCTCTCTAAATAATATTTTGTAGCAACATTACTACGAGCTAATTGTGAAATAAATAGTTTATTCATTAGAGAATATTTCTTTTTGTTGCCCATTTCACTCAACATATTTATGTACTTCCGAATAGACAGGGTGACCACCCCTGTCTATTCGGTCGAGAATTAGGTCGAGACAGGGCTGCTAGTACATAAATACACATTTCACACATACATACGCCACAAGGGAAGAATATCTCATAGTACTGCAACCCCTGGGCGTTAGAATGTGTGTTGAGTTTTAGAAAATCTCAAGAACGAAATTTAAATCTTCAAAGTAAATGTGCAACAAAACACCACTTTTTAAATGCATCTTTTAAAAAAAGCAGGTATTCAATTTCGAGCATATGCGTAATCCATTTTTCACAGGAATCCAAATTTGAGGAATGATTAAAACAAACAAATTTATGCATTATCATACATTAATTAATTGATAACTATGGTCACTACCCTACCTATGTAAGCTTGATACTTTACAAATCGATTTTGCAAATATTTATTTACATTGTGCAATAACCATAAATTTAATTAAAACATTACCAACTTATACATATCTAGAATTATCAAATTATCAGAATTATCACATTATAAAAATTATCAATTATCTAGAAAATTAGCTAGAATTATCAAAATCGATCTAAAAGTATTTTTGACAAAATTATTTTTGGGCATGAATAATGCATAGAATATATTTTTGGTCGGTGCTATTAAACGCATAAAACATTAATATGCAGCAATTTTATGCAGCCGCCTTTTAACGGAAGAAACGCTGTTTTTCCTAAAAATAAAAATATGCATTGCTTTCTCAAAGAGATCGATTTTACAAAAAATGTCCCTCACTTATACTCAAAAAAGATCAATTTTACTTTGGTTGGTGTTCTTTCTAAATTCTACACATTATTTAATCGGGTTCTTTTTTTAGGTGTTAAGTTTCTACTCAGGAGGACAACCCTTCACCGACAAAGTCACCGATCTTGATGCCCTTTGGATATGTCGTAGTACTAGGTGAGTCTAGCACAAGTGTGCAAGGATTTCATCCCATGGCCCCATTTGTGCCCGCCACACCCACTCAAAGGTGCGGAAAACACGAAAAATACCCTGTTTTGGTTCATTCAAAAATTCACCGAAAATCCAATTTTGCTCGGATTTTCAAAAAAATAACATATTCTTGATCCCAGATAGTTGCTTTATCATATCCAATATCAAACTCAATTTTTTTGAAATTTTGATTTTTTCCAAATCATACCTCTGCCATGAAATTTTTAATATTGAAAAAATTAAAAAAGTTGAGTTTGATCCTTGATATGATAAAGCAACTATCTGGGATCAAGAATCTGTAATTTTTTTGAAAATCCGAGCAAAATTGGATTTTTGGCGAAGGTTTTAGTGCGGCTAGTTTAGCATGGGGCGCTCCTTCAAAGAGGTGTGGCGGGCGCAAATGGGGCCATGGAATGAAATCCTTCCACACTTGTGCTAGACTCACCGAGTACTACGACATATCCAAAGGGCATCAAGATCGGTGACTTTGTCGGTGAGGGGTTGTCCTCCTCAGTAAGAACAATTTTCCGGAATTTAGTATCCAATGAAAGTTAAGAGGAATCTGTAGCAAGTTCTTTTCGAAAAGTTTATTTTTATCGCGTCTCCATGTCTGGTACCATTTAAACGTACTCGCTACAGATCTGAAAGTTCAGCTTAGAAAGATTTTTATTGTGTAAAAAACTCTTCAGTTTTGCTCCAGTTAACCATGAGCGAAGTAAAAGTTGGCAACCTTTTAATAAACCTTTAAACCTTTCAGTGTGCAAGTCAGTGTGTCGTGATTCTTTTTGTGGGCACCAAATTATTTTTGCACATGTATAATCATCAGAATGGCATAAAATGTAAAAAATACATACATATAAATGCACAAAAATGATACAGGGCGATTAACCCATGAATACGGAATTCATATTTCTCGTTGTGAGAATTTAAATTATTTTTACCCAGATTTTTTTTGGTGGGTGTTATTAAACGAATAAAAAAATTTTATGCAGTAATTTTGTGCAGGTTTTCATACCAGCGGAAATATGTACTGGTCTGTCCATAAAATAAAATAGAGCGGACGCATCAGACGACGAGAGATGAATAGGATAGACTGCTCAGTTGGTGAAGATGCTTTTTGTAAGTGGGAAAACAACTTTTGAACACGCATCCATGCTCGCTCTGGTTTTTCTCTCCACTTGATTACTTTTAATAAACCGTGTAAAACGGACGTAAAAAAGTAGCGAAGCTAATTCTTTACGTTCGTTTCACTTGGCCCCATACTCTGCGAAGTTGGAAAATGCATGAAAAGGAAAATCATTTTTTCTGGCCACCCCCACTAGTGGGCGTGCCCATGTTCGAACTTAATCTGTGGGACACCTACCAGAATAAGATGCAAAAAACGGAAATTGAAAATCTTGAATAGGAAAAAAGTTTTCCAATCTTAGTTCGTTTTCCCATGTAAAAAAAATTGTCGTGAAGCCCGTTTTGGGTCTCCGGCTAACTGCTCAGAATTTTGTACCCGCACGAGATACGGAGCGAGCCGAGCAGAATGATCTCGCAGGTGGCACTTTTTCCCACTGCTCTCCCGTCGAATAATTACACTAGAGAGTTAATTAATAATTATAACAAATGTCCCAACTAATTAATTAACTTCACTCTTAATTAATTAACGGAAGAATTATTCCAAGGCCTCCCTATTGATGGGGGAATGTGATACATCAAAATATCGGGTTTTTTATGCTGATCAAGAATATACAAATTTTTTGACCAGCAAATGCATATTTAGGTCACAAGTGAAGGTCAAAGGTCAAATTTTTTATTGCATTTTTGGACGTTTAAAGCTATTCTTAGACTTTGTCTCACTTTCCCCCATAGCGGAAAATTATTGGGGTATACTGAGATTTGTCACCTTACCTAACCGTGCGGAGCGCTAGCGATCTAACCGCACGGAATCCTGGCTAGCTAGCCCAACTAGCTAGCTCTACTAGCCATCTACTAGCTAACTCTACTAGCTAGCTTTGATAGCTAGTAGGGCTTACTAGAAGAGCGTACTCTAACTAACCTAACCTGCTCGCTCGCTTCGCCCAAAAATCTCAAAGTACCCCAACAAATTTCCGGCCTGGGGTAAAGTGAGACAAAGTCTTAGAATTGCCTGCAACGTCAAAAAATGCAATATTTTTTACATTTGACCTTTTCTTCTGACCTTAATAATATATATTTGCCGGTCAAAAAATTTATATATTCTTGATCAGGATGAAAAACCCGATATTTTGGTGTATCACATTCCCCCATCGGCGAGGAGTCCATTAGCTTGTTTTATACCGGGAATTTTATTATTTTTATTTTTTGAGAAAAAAATGAAATTGGTCGATGAATTTGAATATACCTATATCGTTATTTTGATTAAATTATACCCCATGCAGTGAATGATTTTCGTTCAGATCATTTATTGTATTGCAATATGATGCACACTTTTCTGTGTGGACGTGCTCTGGTGCCAAGTGTTGGAAGCGGCGGTGCACCGCCCCATGTTTTGGTGAACTGGGCTATCTATCTTACAAAGGAACATTTCTCATCGTGTGCGGACGCATTATTCTCTTCATTCAACCCAAATTTCGTACAGTACTTTGTGAAAGAAGCGGATGTTAATAAGGATCGAAAAGTTAGTACGGAGGAAGCAATTGCATGGTTTACGAAGGCGAAATCTGCGCTAGAAATTAAAAAGTGTCCTTACTTATGTAGAATTGATTTGAAATTACTTGATTGTAACGGTTTAACGTTTAAAATTTAATAAATCAAGTAGAATTGAGCAAAATATGGAGGAAAAAATATCTCATTATTTTAAATCACCAGGTTAAAAATAAAAATAATGAATAATAGTTTGACAAGGAAGTTTTATTAGAAATGTTTAGATTTGAAATTTAAATAATGTATTTTTATTTCCAGCTGCGTTCCAGCAAATAAATAAATGGATACGATGCCATGCCAAAAAATTGATACGCTTATCCAATTCTCTCCACTTCTTTATTTCGCAATTTTATGCTCAGCCTTGATCCGGATTTTGGTTAAAAAATACTATATTAAATTTGAATGATTTAAATCGTTGTTGGAGGACATATTAATTGATAATATTTATTATCTTGCAAACTATCGAACACATATTGTGGATTTATTATAGCCGGTCACCTTATTTGCATATTTTGACACATTCGCGAGAGACATAGAGTTTATTCAACATGGAAAGCCCGTATCGCCGAAAATGGGCATAGTGAGATTTATGCAAATGAGGTGACACGCCTAAGTAAAAGGATAGTACAGTCGTTGTTCTTCGTCAGGCAAAGTATTATCGATAAACTAGAAATCATATCACGTAAATTCAATTGTGGGATGTGTAAAATTGTTTGCTGACTATGCACATGCATGGTTACAGAGATCACAAATCAATATATTAAATTATTTTATAATAATTTATATAATTATAAATAAAGAGCGTACACTAAGGTTTTGGACAGGTCGATACAAATCACTGCAGTAGCACGAACAGTGAAGGACGTTCGAAACAGTTTGCATATGTTTATTATCCAACCCTTAGCTATTTAATGTAATTGGTGCCTAAACATGCCACACACCCCATAATGGATAGTTCAATTTTGTTGCTGGAATTTTGAGCAAAAACTTTTCGAGTCATTTTCGCATCTTCCACTCTTTAATATTCATTTGAATTTTTTGAACATATCGTGCTTACCTTGAGGCCACAAATCAGCTGACTTAGAAAATGTTACAAATTTGAAATTATTACGAAATTTCATCATATTTAGCTGATAGCTGAAAGTTAATTTTAATACATGTTAACTAAAATTTAAAATTGTGCTCCCAACAGCGGAACAAATTTTTATTAGTAGGTGCAACTTCGGAAAACTCTCCATATGGGTTGACAGTGTCAACTTGACACTATGTAAAAAAACTCATTTTTGAAATATTCAAAGCCCCTAGTGGGACGTGGTCCTGAACTAAAATAGTACCATGAGTTTCAAGAACTATCTTAAAATAATTTCTCACATGTTTACCTGTGTAATTCTAAAATCTTATGTAAATATGTAATAGTTAAGAACAGTCAAGATCAAGACTAGGGTTGGTTATCCGACGGATCGGATCGGATCGGATCGGATAGACAGTCCATCGGATCGGATAGACAGTCCATCGGATCGGATCGGATCGGATCGGATAGACAGTCCATCGGATCGGATATTTCATCATGTCGGATAATCCGATCGGATATTAGGGCCGATCCGATCCGAATCCGAGTAATCCGACGGATATCCGATCGGATCGGATAATGATCCGTACATTTTTAAAAGACAATCAAATCCGTTAATTCATTTTTTTAATGAATAAACCGTTGCAAACGAAATGTAGCAAATGGGTGAAAACACACGTAAATGTCCTTGTGGCACACCCACATCGTCTTCCAATACCTTCCCGTCATTTTCCCCAATTATCTCACATTACCCCACGTCTCATTTCGCCCCGTTTCGACATAACTCCCGCGTACTTTGAACGTACACGACTATACCTTTCGATAGACACCCCACATGGCATAATTCAAGTGGCGTCGTCTACACGGTCACACGGTCATCGTTCGTCAAAATGATGTCGATTTTCGAAATCCCCATCCCAAAATACGTCTAAAACCGTCGAAACAAAAAATTCGACACCTATTCGACACGGCGTCGTCGCCATGGCGCCGTGACCTTAATACCTACAATGCCCATCTTCGAACTCATCCATACTTCAAAAATTAGAAATACTTTGGCGAAAACCGCATCTCGATATTCGCATCCGTTCTAAAGTTATCGTGGATACAGACAGACAGACAGACAAGACATTCCCATAAAGGGGTTTTCACCCCTTAATAATTAACTTATTTAGCTAAGTACTGTAATAATTAATTACAAAAGCACATAATTATTATAAGCTAGGTAATTAATAACAATTGTTTTGTGGTATGGGAGCTGTAATTGATGACGAGATGGAGGTCGCTAGGATAATTTCCAGTATGATGGACGAAAAGTTTCGCCAATTTCGAGAGGCCTGGAGGTCAGTTGAGATTGCGAAACAAACATCAGCTCTACTTCTCTCCAGGTTGAAAACCTGGGAGTTAGAAGATGGCGAGACGTACAAAAATGCTTCACATGTCGAAGAGACATCAAAAGCATATGCAGCCAAGAAAGAGCGACCAAAGCGAACCAGACAAGAAATTAGTGATCTGAAAAAGAAAACTAAATGTCACATCTGTAAATTAAAGGGCCACTGGAAAAGTGAGTGCACCTTCAAAGATAAAGATTCTGCAAAGAAGGAACAGAAATCTGATGAAAAATCAGAAGGAGCTTATATGGCTGGTGGGCTAAGTGACCTTTGGATAAATGACTCTGGTGCAAATCGCCATTATTGTGGGCGAAAAGACTGGTTTTTCGAATATACAGAATACCCATGCCCAAAATCGGTCAGCATGGCCGATAACTCTCTCATGCTTGTAAAAGGCGTAGGAGCAGTGAAAGTGAAAGCACTTATTAACAAAGTTTGGGTAGAAATAACTATTTATCAAGTTGAATATGTGCCAGGGGGGGGGCAAATTTACTGTCAGAAAATGTTCTTCTCGACAAAGGCTTAGTAGTAAGCAAAAGCGGAAATAATCAAATTATTTATTATCGCGATGGACAGCGTGATATTGAAGCCGAACGAAGAGACGGTCTTCAAATAATGAAATTCAAGCCAATTGTAAACAGAGCGATGGCCTGTATCAAGCCTGTTGTATGGCACGAGAGATTAGCTCATATTAATTCCAAGTTTCTGAACGATACTAAGGACAAAGAGGCTGCGTATGGCCTGGAAAATATGAAGCGAGAGGATGTGAATTTCAAGTGCGAAATATGCATGAAAGCAAAGTCCAAGAAGAAGAGTTACGTTACAGTTGAAAAAACTGTAAAGTATTTGCCAGGAGAATGCTTACATTCCGATCTTGGTTATGCAAATGCAATTTCGAAAAATGGAAATTCGTACTTCCTTGTAGTAAAGGACGAAGCATCAGCTTTTAGACAAGTATATTTCCAAAAGAAAAAAGGTGAAACCGCAATGAATGTTATAGATGCGATTAACTTCATGCGTACTCAGACCGGAAATAACGTGAAGATGTTCAGATCGGATAATGGGGGCGAGTACAAATGCCAAGAATTGGTATCCTTCTTCTCTAAACGAGGAATACGATTCGGTCTCAACTCACCTCAGTGCAGTCCCAGTAATGGATTCGTAGAACGTGAAATGCGAATCGAACAAGATGCAGCGAGGTCAATGCTGATCCAAAGTCAGCTGCATGAATCGCACTGGGAGGATGCAATCCGAACTGCATGCTACGTACTCAACAGAACCTTGAGTACAAAAAATACAGAAAAAACTCCATACGAACAAGTTATAGGAAAGAAACCTACTTTACAGCATGTTCGGATTTTTGGGAGTAAAGCCTTCGCTCACATAACAAATGGACAAGGAAAGAAATTCGATGACAAAGCTACAGAATGCATTTTGGTTGGTTTTGATGCGCATTCAAAGAACTATATTTTGTATGATCCAGCGGAAGGAAAATATCACTACCAAGCTAAACATGTGAATTTTATCGAAACAAATGCTTCTCGAAGAGAGAGCATTACTAACGATGAACCTGATGAGATTATTACTACATTTTCTACCAAAGAAGTAAGAAATGATGAAACTGAACAAACAGACGGGGCAAGTGAGACAGAGGGTGAAGAAGCTGAGACTTATTCGTCAGCAAGCAATTCTCCGCAGCAAACTAACCCCAAAGTTCATCAGCACAACGAAACATGGGCAGATGAGATACAATGGGAAGCATCACAAGAAGACCGTAATTTTGTGAACACCTCCCTCCCACCACAGCCCAGTTCCTCTAAACCCAAAAGGGAGAGGCAACAAAGGAAGTTTTATCAAGCCGGCAGCGCAAATGTAGCTATGCACGCAACAAACACCGAGCCAACAACTTATTCAGCAGCTCTCAGCTCTAAATATGCTGGAGAGTGGAAGGAGGCGATGGATTCTGAAATGAGAAGTCATTCTGAAAATGGAACATGGAGACTTGTAAAACGACCCGTAGGAAAAAAGGTGCTGAAAAACCGGTGGGTTTATAAAATTAAGCACAATCCAAACGGTGAAATTGAGAAATTTAAAGCACGCTTAGTGGTGAAGGGTTTTAACCAAGTCAAAGGTGTAGATTACACTGAAACATTTGCACCAGTTAGCAGATATGAGACGATCAGAACTTTGTTGTCTGTAGCAGCAGCAAGGAAATTAAAATTAGTACAATTCGACATAGGAACAGCTTACTTGAATTCAGAACTAAAAGAAGAAGTATACATGGAACAAGCTGAAGGTTATGAAATCGGATCTGATATGGTCTACATATTGGACAAAACCTTATACGGACTGCCACAATCAGGACGGGCTTGGTTCGAGACATTTAGCGCAAAGCTGAAAGAAATGGGATATGTACAATCCAAAAGCGACAAATGTTTGTTTATGAAAACAACATCCACGGGAAAAATATACGTAGTAATATACGTTGACGATGGACTCTTTGCTGGTAAAAACAAAAAGGAGTTGCTTGCAGAAATTGAGAAGTTAAAAGCTTCATTCAAAGTTACAATTCAACCCCTTGTCAGATTTCTCGGCATTGAAATCTTACAAGTGGAGGAAGGAATATTCTTGCACCAGATTAAGTATATCGAGGATTTGCTTGAGAGATTTGGAATGCAAGATTGCATCACACTACCAATTCCTATGCAGCCTGGTTTGCAGTTTGACGGGAGTGAATGTGACCCAAATTTAGAGTTTCCACAACTCATTGGTTCACTATTATTTCTAGTGCGATGTACACGACCAGATATTGCGTATGCCACGCATTATTTATCCCGGTTTTTTGGGAGCTACAACAAACTACATATGAATGCAGCAAAAAGAATCCTGCAATACCTAAAAGGGACAAAATCTCTTGGTATTATGTACACTGAAAGTGAGGCAGACCGAGACGTCGTCTGTGCGTACGTAGATGCAGATTACGGCTCCGACACAACTTCACGGAAATCAACATCGGGTGTATTATTCACTCACAACAACTCTCCCATCGTGTGGATGAGTAAGAGACAAACCTGCATAAGTTTATCCAGTTGCCAAGCTGAATATGTAGCTTTAGCTCTCGCTGGAAAAGAAGCGGTCTGGGTAACCAGATTATACTTAGAGCCAGATATGATTTCACTGGAAAATGAACCTATCTGTCTAAAAACGGACAGCCAGAGTGCAATTAGACTGGCGAAAAATGATGAATTCCACGACAAATCAAAACACATTGACATTAGGCATCACTTCATCCGAGATCTGGTTGAAACAAACCAAGTCGTATTGGAGCATTTGCCTGACAAAGTTCAACCTGCTGATATTTTAACCAAATCAGTGGTGAGGGAGTCGTTTGAGACGAAAAGATATTTGATGGGAATGGTCCCTCCTCCTCCTGCAAAGGGAGAGAAGAGAAGAGCACTGTGCAGTGTTATTGTCAACCCAAAGCGACCCAGTTTATTGTGGAGTTTTATGGCTTTATTGCTCTCATTTTTAACTATTGGAGCAACCGATTTACACAAAGAGGGAAGTCCTGTTTTGTGGAGAAAGAGCTATGAACCAGTGGTGATCGGATTTCATGCGATAAATATGAGAATCGCTTTAATTTCACCATGCGAATTTTTGCCATTGGATGATTTGGAACCCAGAATTGCAAACATCATGAAAAAACAATGTGAAAAAGCATATGACGAAATATTTCTAAATAATTTAGAAGATATTTGCTCTCCACCACAAGGGAGGCGAAGACAAAAAAGAGTAATTCCTGTCGTTGTGGGATTTATTCTTGTCGCTTGTGTTGGAAGTGCTGGGATCGGACTGGGCAGTTATGCAATAGCAGAGACACACCGACTAGAAACTCGACAAGACGAACTAGAATTTGCTTTCAATAAACTTGAAAGACAAGTTTATGAAGACCGTCAGCACATAAAAGTTCTAAAAATGGAGATAATTAAAGTTGGTTACCAAGTCCAGCAAACAATGAATGATTTAAACAACTTTAAGGAAGGAGTTGTAACCATACAATATTTAATCTCTTACCTCACAAGTAAATTGGTTGAGGGGAGAAAAGTGATTTGGGACACGAAAAAAACATGGAAGAAAAAACAAATGACTCCTGACCTTTTGGAATATCTGAATTTCACTCTGCCTTGTGGAGACGAGTGTCCAGTGGAGTTTGGAATATTTCACTTATGCCAAATGAACAAGGAGAGAACTCAAATAAATTTGGATTTCTCGGTGCCAATAGTGAACAAAAATCTCACTAAACTAACAGCAGATCCGTTTTTCTTAATGTTGAAACGAGATAATTTAACCTGTCGTATGGAATACTCAGGCCCGACTGTTGCCACATTGCATGTGGGAGAAGAATGTGTGTATGAGACTTATTATGAAAAAGCTCACAACAACATTGAAATGACGACTTCAAACAAGTGTCGAAATGAATCGTCCTTCTCAAACGGAGGAAAACTCTATAAGATTGAGAAGTGTCAGATTTCGGCAATTGGAGATGAAAAAGAGTTTGTACAAGTAAAAATACTTGACAGTCTTTATCATGTATATTGTCCAGGAGGAGAGTACTTGGTGGGCAAGAGGAGAGTAAAATGTCCAGACAAAGTATTCACATTGCCATTATCTTTGACATTCACTCTGAACGAGGTTGAATTCAAGGGAAATATATTACGTGTCGTCTATAAAGAGCGAGAAGATCATCTTTTTTCTGAACTCGTAAACTGGCACTTGAATCCGCGAGTCAATTGGAGTCATTTAAGTGAAGACTTAAATGAAATCTGGAACACAAATGACGAACGGATTCAAAAAGAAGCCAGGAATCTGCAGGTGTTCTCATTCAGCGATGACAATTGGACAGCATCAGAAATAACAGTGTTAATTTTAGGGATATTATTTTCACTAGTAGTTTTTCTGTGTGCAATAGTATTTCTTGTCAAGAAATGCAATATGTGTCCTAAACGGATTCAACGCCAAGCTGAGGAGCAGCCTCTCAAGGAGATCAATGGACCAAGCAATTATATTATTATTCATACGTAAATAATTGTTAAAGGGAGTGTTAAAAATAACCCTGATTGTGTATGTTATAATATGAATTATGTCGCTAAATGTGCAATGATGCACATACTTGACCACCTAATATTATGGGTGGATAAATGCATGCATGAAAAGTTGAATGACTTAGATGATGATCTTATATGTATGACAATGAGCTGCGTTTAATAAATCAGTAGCTGAAAATACTCCAACAGTCGAGCATCTCTCTCCTTATATTTTGAACAAGGGTCGCGGATCCTTAAGTTGTGCGTTTCCTCGTCCGGCGTAAATGGGAACGAGTAAGTCAGATCGAGCACCCTTATCTCCTGTTTAACGTAGCCAGCAAGCTTTCAATAAGCATTTTTATCCTATTTTATTTTCGTGACAACCCTTCTCTCGAGTCTACGATGAAAAAAACTACTCTGATTGGAAAAAATATTGAAAACGACCGACTTATCGCCAATATTTAATGCTGTATACATTTTTGTACGAGAACAATGTATGATTGGGCTGTGTAATCTTCATTTCACTACACTCTTGGTAAACTGGTAATAAATTATTGGTTGTGGGAGTAACTACAGGGTGGTTAAAATGTTTAGTTTCAATGAGAAAGTTTAGAAATTCTAGACATTCGAAAATATAAGATTTTGAAATTCAGAGTTTGGTTTGCCTCTAATTTCAGAGGTAACTATGGTTGAATTAAATAAAAGAAACTAATGTTTGAAAGCTTGCTAACCATTCTTCCTCCTCAGTGACCTCGTTCGGATTCAGGTGACCCTAAAATTGCGATCCATTTCTCTCTTTGCAGGTCTGGTTCAATTAATCGTGAATTTTGCGTCACACCATCTCACACCGAGGTCACTGAGGGGCGACGATGATGTCGTTCTACATTAACAAGAATGTAATTAGAATATCCGTACTCGTCTTCCAAATTATGAGGGATGTCATTCTATCAAAAAATGTATCATTTCCCATCCCTACTTTCAATTGATAACACGATTTAATAAATTTGACTTCCCACTTGGAGCAATTTATTATTCCTTTACGTGCGAGTTTCATTACCTTAACTGATCGTGTGTAAGGGTAGGACATAATTTTGAAGAAACACTGAATCACGATGAAACAGTCGATCGCCACAACGAAAAATAGTCCCAAAATTGCTAAGGTGATTTCGGTACCTAACGTCACAAGAACGTAGAGCGATGTGCTTTGTATCAATATGATGACCATAATAACTGCTGGCATAATTGGATCCTTAAAAACATTGTTATGCAGACGACTTAACAATTGAAATCTTCTATATTGCCGAAGTAAGATTGTACGATTACGGTTTCCTGACTGCAATCCTCTGCAAGACAAAACAAAATAGACGATTTTGTCTTATTATAGATCGATAAAAATCAAGATGGTGAAAAATACTGGATTTCTCGTTCGCAATGAACAAAAATATTTAAAAAATAAAAATAATAATACACAATCGGGTTGAAAGTCGATTTTCTTGCTTTCCCTTTACCTTTTAATGTTTACCTTTTAAACTCCTTTAGGAGAAGCAGCTGTATTTCAACAGGATACACCAGGAGAACGATCATCGCAAATACTGACGTACTCGATACCAGTGCGCCAAAATACGCTCCGAACATTGCTAGAATAAAATTTGCCCAGTATTGCTTTGGAGCATCACTCCAGCCAGAGCATGGAAACAATGCCATCGACATGAACGCAGGTGGCATACAAGGGTTTAGGAGATAAGCGAAAAAAACTCCGACTGGTTCTATCACGATAGTTTGAATGGCAAGAAGTCCAACTCCAAGAAAGTAACGAGTAACGTAACCACGGAAACCTAGTTTAATTTTATGACGCATTGTATAAAAGCTATTAGTTACACGACTTAAATTATTACTGGTGTACTACGTATTATATGTAACTTGTCTTGCTAGGAAAGAAACATACGTGTCAACAGGGTTTAAGCTCGCCATTTTTACCAAAATGAGCCAAACACACGAGTTCGTATATACTTGTTTGCGAAATTTATGTGCAAAATTCAGTTGTCATTAACATCAACCTAACGCTATGTCTTATCGAGCAACTGATACACACAATGATCGAGGGGTTGTTCCCGCTGGGAACAACCCTTCGTATTTATGGGAATTAAGTAAAAAATAAATCGGTTGACAAACAGTTTGTTAATAAGAACATGTAGTTCCAGAAATTTACTTTATTGTTAACAACTTCTAGCATTTCAAATTCAACACTTCAATAAGTGACATATTGAAAATTATGTTGACTTTACAGTGACGAGTTGAATATACCGGTGTGTAAATTTTGGTATTTCTAGCGACAATTAACCTAGCTCACACCTCGTAAGCTTCTTTACCAAGAGCAAATTCTAACCTTGTTTTCGATATTTTTTTTCCATATCGTCAGAACTATTTAATAGGCAAACAGCCTCGTTACGGACCCGCAATAAATGAAACAAAATAAAAACCACCGCTGTAAAAATTCCCAGGAAAAATGTGAGTAGGATTGGTTTCCAATTTTCCTCTTTAGTTCCGCCAATCGAATGTGAAAATTGTAGTTGTAAGCAAGCAAAACACATAATCAATTGGAGCAACATTGCCCCAAGAGCGAAGATGCATGGAAACTCACACTTTGAGTTGTTGCGGAACACATATTTTGTATCCAAACTGAATGGGAAGGCGTGAACTAGGAAACACATTTTCGAAAGTACATGGGCAACTGAAGTGTATGAGCAAACCGAAGAAATATCGCTAAGTTGAATAAGAGCGGTAAACGTGCGAGTTTTTGGGAACAAATATGCACCCTGTAGAAGTGAGATTAATTCGCGGTACATGGTTCTATATGATAAATTCTATAAACACTTTTGCGGAAGAATTTTACTCACTTTTTTGTTAACACATAGCAAGTTTCAAACTCCGAAACGGTATCCAGTTGATAATGGATTAAACTCCGTCAAGAAATTTGAAATCTAATTTTGAAGAAACCTGGGTTTGAGGATAAATAATTAATCAGTAAACCACAGAGGCACAAAATTGTTTACTGATTGCTCCATTCTGATCCATTTTTAACGTATGATTGATTTATATGCCATACTGTAATTTATTCTAAGAGCGCAGACAGTGACATCAACAACAACAAGAAGGGCTACAAAATATTATTAAATTAGGACCGCCAGGTGAATTAGAATTTGCACTAATGAAAATTAAATATTTAACATGAAGATTGGACGAGTTTGATTGAAATTGAGAGAAGTTCAACTTTGCCCTTGACATATACAAATTAACTGGCGGTCAGCCAACAATCTTATCGCTATTTTAAATGTACCAGTTCGCTACACAATACTTGCTGCGTGGAAATCAATGTCTCATCCAAGCCAGGACGGGAAGGGTAAAAATACCTACACAATTCACCACCGGTTCGGCGAATCTTAAATTTTCGCCAGTATGGTAAAAATATCATGAAATGGTCAAACTAAATTATGCAACGCCGTTAACCCTAAAATTGCAATTGACTATTCATCAAATTCGAGTTTAATCTTGCCTAATCATGTTTTTTTATTAAACTATATATATATAAATTCTTATAACATAATTACATAGATATTTCAATTTTAAACAGTTACACTTATTTAATAGGGGACCGTACCCATCATTATCAATTATGTAGCGTGATATTTTTGGGTAATGATTTAGGAGACGTTTGTCACCGAAACCGGAAACCCGCGTACAAAACAGACCTCGTTTTTTTAAAAACATATACAACGTCTTAATTTAAATAAGAAATTCTTTTACATGCAAGTATTAATTATTTTTGGCAACAACATCCTGTGTTTTTAAACACAAGACGTAATTTTCGTTTACGAATTTTCTCCGTAGTTCCCACTGGGGACAAACGACTTCCGAATCTTACGGGTTCAATCTTTACCCATAATCATTAAAAATAGAGGATAGTACCTCCGCGGATGACAATTTTTTGCCAAATTATTTGCATCGAGTTTCATAATTAATGAACGGCCCCTACCCTGGATGACAAGATTCTGAAGCTATGTGCTATCGTCATGAGTCATGAGATATTTGTCAATTTTCCCACAATATGACATGATTCTCGCCAAAGTGTACTTTTAAAATATTAGATCTAAAGTAATGTAAACAGGATTAATGAATTTTGTCGTTCTGTTTCCAAAATTCTATAGCAGAACTTTTTCGCCGAAGAGATATTGGCCAAACTGACAGCCTTCCATTCATACATATGCAAGGAAAAGCCGTATTTATGAATGTAAAGCCTCGCTTCCATCTGACCCGCTTTCTTTAGCGTCAATACATACATACGTTGGTGATGAATATTTCTCCTAAAATTTACTGGAACGGATTTTCATGCACGGAGAACGAGACACTAAAAACTGAATTATTTAGAAACTTAAACCTCACTGTGGCTGTATGTGCAATTTCGACTTGAAATATTGACCACTCCGACATAGAATTTTTGGTCGATTGTATTGTTTTAAACTTCAATATCGTCGCCGTAGACCCGTAAAGTACAAGGCTGTTTTTGAGACTTTTCAGGATAGGATAAAACGGTTATTTTTTTATTTTTTTTTAAGGAATCGAAATGCACGCAATAATCCATATTTGCACTGTTAAATGGTCAATGTAAATTTAAAATTCATCCAAACAATCTAAAATTTTGAACATTCATGAATATATGCTTATTCATAGTTTGACATCAATTCCCATTCCATCTTGTCAAGATTGACCATCTTGTCAAGATTTTTGGAGAGCGAAAAAGTCAATTATTTCACATTTTGGGCAGTTTTGAGCTTTAATAGGTACGTATCTCCAAAAGTATTTGATCAGTTAAAATATCTCCGGCAAACCTGTGCATTGGCAGAAAGCCACATTTGCAAATTTAATATTAATTAAATTTGTGCTCGATTGACACTAGTTTCCTCCAAATCTGTGAGCATACGTTGGAAGACCTCCATTATTAATTATTATCAGTATTAGCAATATGTTGCAATACTATCAGCTTAGTATTGCAACATAGGATTTTTTCCCTATCCTGCCCATATTGGCCAGAGTTACCAAGTTTACAAATAGCCCCTAGTGAACGAAATGTAGCAATTATAGATTGAAACCCCAAAGGATTATGTGACCTCGAGGGAGGTTCGATATATCCTAAAAGTGATAAGGGATCTCGCTTATCTTGATGCGTTGAATTATCTATCCCGATGAAAAGCTTTCTCCCAATTAGTGACCCCCTTCCTCCCCGACGACCTCCCTTTTCGACCTGGGCAGCCTCTCCTTCCCCACCCTCCCCAATCCATGGGCCACCTTCAAGTGCTCCGTTAACATGGTCTCCAGCACGAAGCCCTTCCCACACTGCGCGTGCGTGCAGACGAAGGGGCGCTCCCCGGTATGCGCGGAACGAACGTGACCCTCCAGATACGACTTGCGAGGATACTCCTTCCCACAGTGGACGCATTTGTGGGGCGTTTTCAGGACAAAGTTGGCGTTATGGATGTGCTTGACATGTTGACCTCGGGTGCTCCGAGTTTTGAAGGACTTTTCGCAGTGGGGACAGGGAAAGGGACGCTCGTCCGAGTGGGAGGTCATGTGCGTTTTTAGGTCCTTCGTAGAGAAGAAAAGAGTGTGGCAAACCTGCCCAGAAAAAAATGAGATTAATTTACAGGGCGAAATCGTCACACTCTAAATAAATTTGCCCCACTTTTGAGTAGAATAAAGGATGCCACAACAATAATATGTTTGCAATATTTTTTAAAATTGTATACAAACTTTGACAAATTTTACACAAATTTTCACAAATTTGACCCACAATTTGACAAATCCCATTTATTGTTACGTCATCCTCTACTTTGAATAAATTTTGCACAACTTTTTTTGAGGGCAAAAATGTTGTCGAATTCGGTAATGAATTTAAATTTTTAGTTAAAATTCTTACCTCGCATTTGTGCTGTTTTATTGCTCCGTGTCTCTTTTTATGTCGTCTTAAGAAGAGCAAGGAGGTAAATACGGCTGCACTAAATATTCGGAAAAAATTTTCCATTGCACAAAATGTGCGCACTCTTAAAAATAATGTCATCTTTTTGAAAAGTTAATGCAGTCAGAATTCTAAATTAAGTAAACTATCCTAAATCCAGACACTAAACTTGAGTCCTTATCAAGTCAAAGGGTTTACTCTGGGTTTACAATAGTTTAGAATTCAGAGTAAAGGACACCGTACGGTCAACATGGCACAATCTCCCTCAGAGATTTTTTCGTCATTTTTTGATACGTTGTAGATCTTTAGTAGCAGAACAAAAGTTAAGTTACCCTCAAGGAGGTCAAAATCGACCTCCTTGACCTTGTTTGACGGGGGTCTAAAGGTCGAGAAAGAACTGGAGTTTTGAGTTGCCCAAAATTTAACACAGCAGTAGATTGGGAGCTTACATATCAGTAGATGGGCAAAAACTCGAAAATATTCTTCGGTCTCTGAAACATCAGGGAGTGGTTTTAGACCCCACAAAGTATATATATTCCGAATCCCCTCCCCGAGACCTTTCCAACGAGTCCCCACTTGTGGGGTTCCGTGACCTTTGACCTGCCGACCTAAACAAGGTCAAGGAGGTCGATTTCGACCTAACGGGTAATTTAACTATTGTTCTACTACTAAAGATCTATAGCAAATTAAAAAAGGGCGTAAAAGTCTCTGAGGGAGATTGTGCTATGTTGACCGTGCGGTGTCCTTTACCTTTCAGAAGGGTAACACTATTTTTAAGAGTGCAGATTTTAGACAATTAATTTTTAAAAAAATACAAAACATATAAAACGGTGTAATTTCATACCACACTTCACAAACAAATGGATCCTCGCCATGAACTTTGACGCGATGAGCTTGATGTGCATTTTTATTGGGCAGCATTTCCCCACAGGTTTCACACTTGACCTGGAGTTTGCCCTCGTGGATGTAGAGATGGGTTCGGAGGTCTGCTTGGAGATAAAACGCTTGTCCACACACGTGACAAGTGTGGGATTTTGTGCCCACGTGCTCCCGGACGACGTGTCGCTCCAGGGTCAACCTGTCCATAAAGGTTTCCCCGCATTGGTCACATTTCTCAGGTTTTTCTCTCGTGTGGGTGCGGATGTGCCTAAACAAAAAAAGTATGAGTTGTCATGGTGACCACGGTTTTAACCTCTTTCGGA
The DNA here is from genome assembly GCF_002217175.1 of Folsomia candida. Classification (NCBI taxonomy): domain Eukaryota; kingdom Metazoa; phylum Arthropoda; class Collembola; order Entomobryomorpha; family Isotomidae; genus Folsomia; species Folsomia candida. The sequence continues at coordinate 5,784,893 of NW_019091197.1, forward strand.
TGAAATTCACAAATATTTGAGTATGCAGATTATTTTCCGTTATGCACAAAAAACATATAAATACACATTGCAAAAGTTATCAATTAAAATTTCTAAAAAATAAAACCATTTTATGAAAAACTCTATGATAAAAACTAGATTTATTTCACATTTATCTTCCCAAATTTGGGAATCTTCCCTATATCGACCAACGTTGAAAATTGGATTTTTCATGTTTCGTAAAAAAAACTCCAAAAATTGTAAACTTCCTGCAAAAAATATTTGTCCTATTTAAGAAATTATTAAAATTTCAGTTATATTTGAGGGCGTAATTATGATATCAATATCTCCCCCAAGAGAAATTTCATATTTCAAAAATCAGCAGAGGTTAACGAATAAAAATCACCTCACCTATTCAAGTTGTTTTTGGAAGTGCACCCCGTTCCACAATAGGAACACCTGTACTTCGACTTGGCGTCATGATGCGTCTCGTGATGGGTAGCTAGTCTTTCCTCGTCCTCAAATCTGGAGTCGCACACCTCACACACGATCGGTTTGACCTGCTCGAGGTCATGCAGGGTCACGTGCCGATTAAAATTCTCTTCTAGAACGAACTTCTTCCCACATTTTCCGCAAGAGAACGTCTTCTCCCCAATTTCATGGTGAACAACCATATGAATCGCGAGCTTATTCCGGCGACGAAACTTGTTTCCGCAGAGGGCGCACTGGAACGGCGCGGCGGCATGGTGCGCGCTCCTCACGTGGTCGTCCTTTTCCTTGGACGAGGAAAACGTGGCGGGACAAGCGGGGCAGGGAATGATGCCATGGGCGCGGCCGAGGTGACGGGTCAGCGCGCTTTCCGCGATGAAGGATTGGGCGCAGGAGGAACATTTGTACGGTTTGGGGGTGGGTTTCCTAATTTTGGGGAGCCGGGTAAGGGAAACGGTAAGCATCTTTTTGCCCAGTTTTTGAGATGGTTTTAGGACGGTTTTTCGTGTTCGGGTCGACGACCTTGTAGGTTCCAGGGGGCGAGATTGAAATTTTCGGGGTATTTTAGAGCTACCTTGTTTTTGTGATGGAGGTGGTGAGGGCCAATCTTCTCTTTTGCGTTTACTTAAAGACAAAAAAAACATCCATTTTTGCACATTTTACGTTTGATTTGATACACTCAAAAAAAACGGATGAATGTCATTCTTTTAAAAATTAGGCGCATTCTGAAATCTGAATTTTAAATTAAATGAGTTATTATACACACAACAAAACCAGAGCAACGTTAACTTGGTAAAGGTTAAAGCTGGATTTAGTGCAGTGTACTTAAGTTTGAATTTAGACTTCAGAATGCAGTTCATTTTCATAAGGGGCGCCATTATTTTTAAGGGTGTCAAAGTCCTTATTTTCATACCGTGGAACTACAGCCTTGCCATACTTTTTAGGCCGTCCTCTCCCTCTCTTTTGTGAGTGTGGAGTAATGCAGAAGGAGGAATCGTCATCTTCAAGATCTTCTAATTTTATACGGTCCTCTGATTCCACCAAGTTCTCGGGCGGCGAGTAAGTAAAATCGTCGGGTAAGAATTGGTCGTCTTCACCACGGCCAAGGTCGTTGTCATAATTCAGTTCCGGTTCCACTTTTACCGGAAATTCATCCCCGGTAAAATTGTACTCACGTTTTTCCTCATTCTCGCCTAAATTATAAGCCAACAAAAAATTAGTACTACAAAAATATTTGAAAACTATCAAATACCAACCTATCACGCGAAGGATAAACTCCCTAATTTGCATAACCTCATCATCTACATATCGCGACGACAAAATTGTCTCCCTAATCTGACCAAGTTTCGCTCCAATTTTCCCCTCCAAGACGGCAATTTGACCTCGCACTTGTTCAATCTCGCTGATCACGGGGGCGCAGACGGGACAAAGGTCACAGTTCTCGTTGCCATCAATTTCCGTACAAATATTCAGCCGATTTCCAGCCGATACCAATAATTTGCTCAGGGTCGAGATCCGTATTTTTCCGGGGTTCTTCTCATCATCGATGAATGGCGGGGACTGGACGAGGTCTAGAGAGCAGATAAGGCACACCTTGCTGCTGGACATCATATATAACTGACCTGGAACAAATTTACACCATTTTACCAATGCAGTTCAATTAATTATATTGCCGCTGCGGACCTTAAGGGTCCCAGCGGATTAATTACATAAAGAGTTAGCTGGGTCGTATTCCATTTATTCACTTATTATCCACGAATCCAACACACAGCTGGCCTTAAACACTAGTTTAATAACTAGACTACATTACTAACTCTTACACACTAAACTAACCTATGCTAACCTACTGCTGCTTATCTCTCGTCCTGATCCTTCTTCCTGTCTCTATCTCCGCTCTCTCCTATTCACTCTTTTTGTCCGCTGTGATGCATCTCTCTTTATTCGGGTAAGAGCCCGGATCTAAATTAAACTTATTGCACACGAGACTATATTGGATGATGATCTTTCTCGTCGTCATCATTACACAGTAATGTGACACATATTTCGTGTACGGCGACAATTACATAATTGTAAATTATTGACCGGATGGAAAAGAGAGGTTAATTTGGTTTCTTGACTTGTAAAAGTATGAATATTTCTGTCTGCTTACTTTTTATTACGTCAGCAAAATACTTAACTTATAATTCCTCCACAAGATAAAATTTCACTCCTGAATTTATTAATTTTAACTGGAAACAATTAAACATTTACTTTCTTTCAGCAATGCAATGTTTACTTTTATGAAGGTTGAGTCAACCAGGTGGACTCAAATTCGTGCCAATGTTGCAACTCGGACAAAAATGAGACTCGGCAAAACAAAGAGAACTGCATGCATTTCCTTCTTCATGAAAATGCAAAAAACATGAAGATTTTAGGATGAGATTTTTAGGATGAGATTTTAGGATGAGATTTTAGGATGAGATTTTAGGATGAGATTTTTAGGATGAGATTTTTTACGTGCATAATTTTAGTGGATAATTTTATCAAAATTTATTTACCCAGGAACAAATGGAGATGCAAACTGATAAGAAGGTGAATGTATTTATTTATGCATACATGTTTTATTTGTAATTACGCCTCCAATTTTTAATGAAACCACAAAAAAATTATTTACATAAATATGTACATACCCACGGATTTTTAATAATGCTCATTTTAACCGTAATTATGATGAAATCCGTAAAGCAAGAATTTCCATTTTTCTCTCTCACGAAAACAAATTAGTATTAAAAAATCGATTATCAATTATACAAGAATACTTCCATTATAAATCAAGCACTTAGCATTATGACTGACAAATCCGAAAACAAGTGCTGAACTATTTATGTGACATACATTTTGTGCCATACACTCTAAACAAAATTTTAATGAATCATTACTCCGCGGAGTGCATACATGACTTTACCGCGATAGTAATGATTTGGTATTAAGACAATACTATATGGTAAAAAAAAGTAACACAAATTAGTGTTAAAATTATTACCAAACAGTGTTATTTTATTACTAAATCTATACCAACAAAGTGTAAATTTTTAATCCCGTAGAGTCATATATCTACTCCGCTTGTTTTTTATTACCAAGTTGCTAAGAGGGTAATTATCGTACTTTCATCCGAATCGGAGCGAGACCCGTGAAGTCATTGGATTGTTCATCTTACATTATGTAAGTTACATACTTACGAAGGACCGTACATGGTGCATGTCATAAATACGGATAAATGTGTTTATTTAAATTGTACCGCACATTCCGAGTCACGGTGACTCGGAATCTTAAATACAGTGGGTGGCTCAGTCACCCACTGTATTTAAGATTCTATTTGGATCCCTCATTTTTGCGGCGTATCTTATGCAAAGTCCCCCTTTTTATATTCCATTCTCTGCTTCCTTGTTTTTTTAATCGTTTATTAAACAAATCGTAAACACTTTCGTAAATTGAATCGAGGTCAAATTACGTACCTTCTTTATTTCAAAGCCTGCTTTGAAATACGTGCAACTTAAAGTGTGAAGGATTAAATTGTTCTTCTCCTTATGGAAATTTGGTCGTCTAGAAATTTTCATAATTTCCCTAATCCAAACAACTTTTCGTATTGAAGTATCAAAATAGTGGGTCTAAAACTAAAAATGTGTTTTAAAAGATCGCCTTCTCGTTACGAAACCTGGGTGACGTGGCCATGTGGTGACGTGGAGGACAAAACTTACGTAAGTTTAGGATGTTCGTGATTAACATATGCAAATATGTCTCATTTTGTTTAGAATTATGTAAATAAATAAATAAAGTTATCACGCCACAATACAAACAAATTTGTAAAAGCTAGTTACCATGCGCCAAAAATAACGTCACAGGAAAACACAAATTATATAAATTCGTGTCCTTCAAAATTTCTTTTCGGGGGTAAAATGCCTTTAATTTATCCATAAAAACATAGTGGTAGGAACTTGACACGAATTGATTGCAAATAAATTTGAAAAGAGTAAATTATTTAATAGCATTATTTTTCGTGTCCCAATTTTTCACAGAATTCTTGGGGTCGTGCGCGACGAATGGGTTACGTGGAAAATAACCATTTTCTATTACCAGCTATGAAAATTCATAAAAATTTTCATCCTTGGAGGAATAATGAAAGTAAGAAGAATAAAATAATAAATTGGCAGGATACCTAACACGCTTATCAAATTTGCGTAGAAAACGGCGAGAATTTCCACTAACGTATTAGACGAGCATCAGCATAATTGCGGACACTGTTATTGCATTAGGCAAAAAATACAGGTAAAATTAAACAGTGCAAGTTTCTCCTTGCCTTTTTCCCAGCTCTGTAGGTACTTATTAACCTTTATTAATTAATAAATAGATTCCGGTGAAGATGTAGGATTTCAAATGGACACACCGAAAACGTCTCAAAATTTACGTCCATGTTACCGTTTAATTCGTCCCGTGGAGTCGAGATTAAGTTAAGATGTCAGGGTTTAATTAGACTTTAAACACTTCTGGTTTTAAGTTATTACTTATATAATTTCTATCAATATTGGCTGATCTGCATATTAATTGGGCGTACTCACGTCAAATGTCTCACATCAATAGAAGTTTTCCGGGTTTTCGCAAAAACTTGGGTGGAAAACTGTTCGATATTCTCTCAAATTTATTCGGCCACTCGGCATGTTTAATTCGCAAAATTCTTCAGACATTCGTTGAAAAAGCTTTGACAGTTTTGCAAATATTCATTATTGCGAATCTTCTCACTCACAACAAAAATCAGGTAAATTTCCTAAATGAATGGCGATCATATATAAATACGGGTTTGTGTTGAGTACGCTCAATCTCATTTACTAAAGTTTATTTTTTACCAAATTTTTTTAACATAACGTGCGAATTTATTCCAATTAATTAATTACTCATCAAGTACATATCAATTTTATCAAAATGACTTAAGTTATAACTTAATATATATATTAAGGCAAAGGTTTCACGGTGTGCTACATATAAGTAATTTAAATATTTAAAAAAACACAAAAAGTCGAAACTCGATTGCACCTAAACTATAAATCTGACAATTACTACTTACAAGGGACACTCACGACCTGTCGTTCGTGTCCAGGGTACCGACTATGTTTTTTCGAATCTACTAGGACCCTAAATGAAGGATCCATTCTTATTTCCGTGTAAGACTCATATTTGGCGCCGTGGCGTGGCGCCAAACTTAAAAATCTGCGTTTTCGACCATTTTCAAACCTCCATAACTTTTGCAGTTTCTGTGGGATTTTCAAAATTTTGGACTTAAAATGATCACAAAGGTCAAAATTTGAGGACAAAAATAAAAAATGTAAAAATTTTATTTTTAAGAGATTTTTAAGATTTTTTTGCCGAATTTCTACGTGTAAAAAAAAATCTCAAAATTTTGACAAAAATTGAAACAATCAATATTTTGAAAAACTTGATTGCATACTAAAGTTGAACCATTTTTCATGATATTTGGAAATTTTGTTGAAAATCCACCCAGGATTTCAAAAGTTATGGCGGTTTTAAAAATAAAAACCTACAAATTTGGCGAATTTGGCGCCACGCCACGGCGCCAAATATGGGTTTTACACGGAAATAAGAATGGATCCTTCATTTAGGGTCCTAGTAGATTCTAAAAAACATAGTCGGTACCCTGGACACGAACGACAGGTCGTGAGTGTCCCTTGTTAAATATAACATTGCCCTGCATGTAACCTGCCAATGTTAAGGTTTTTCAAAAAATGAAATAATCCAGTTAAATAACTCCGAAAAAATAAGGAAAATCTTACAAATTTTTCAATCATGATTCAATTATCTATTTGTAGAGTTAAATATTGCGATGCTTTATTTATTAATTAATTGTAAATTCCAGATGAAATCTAACCAGACAAGAGTCGCACATGTATAAATGCTTCCAAAGTTTTTACATATGCGACTCTTACATATGTATTTTCAAAGTATTGACATATTAATCAGCTTCTTGATTAAAGTGAATATTAATCAGCTTCCTGATTAAAGTGATTATTGTGTGATTATTGATGTACTAAACAAAATTTTAGAATCTTTCAGTTATTAATTTAGTGTTGGAAATTTTGTCAGAAATTCCTCCAAATTTCGCTTGGTAAACTAATCTATTCAACAATCTGCAAAGGTACATTACCATAACTTAGTTCTTACATGAAAACTTGGTCAGATTTTTTCTTAAATTGGTACCAAAAAAAGTCTACGTTTCAGACAAATGTAAGTTTGAAATATCGTAAACAATTGCAAAACCTTAGGTGAAATAGAACCTAAATTTTCTCAAATTTCTCGCACAATTTGGGGAAAAACTTCGTATTGAGCCGATACGAAGCTTCGTAAACGAATCAGTAAATAAAAAAATTCCCAACCCGATGTAGCAAACAGGTGAAACGACACGAATTTGGCTTTAAGTTGAAGTTTCACCTGTGCTGTCAGTGACCTGGTCACTTTCATTAGATGTGGACAGAAGAATTAATGACGATGTCTCCTGTGGCGTCAGGAAAGGCAGTGGTCCAAGTAAGGCGGACACATATTGTGTCCTCCTGTGCTGCAGATCGTGTCTTCTTTTTTCCATTAATTTTTGTACCTGAAAAAAATACAAAATATTAGTTTTAATCTGTGACCTTAAGAGAGGGAATGAATGTAAAAGAGAAGTTTACTTTGTCCTTTATAGTAGTTTGGACATTAATGGAGTTGCTCATATTTTCGATGAAGGTCCTAGACATTTCCGTAGGAACTCATAGTTTCCTCGAAGCACACAAATATGCAACTTAGGTGATTAACTTATGCAATTCTTAGGTGAGTTTTGCACTCAAGTTTCTTTGCTGAAGCTCCCACTCTCCATTTCCATATTTTACATTGAACCGCTGAAAGTTTGTTGCAAGTTTAATATAATTTGCATAGCCTTCAGCAACATTTGTATCAAGAGAGGTTAATGAAACGTTGCCGTTGGCAAGTTAATCTATAGTAGCATACATACATAATCCTTCCTTATTTCCTTAGACTGAGCGACAGCCTAATTAAACGTTCTCATATTTAGCATCCTTCTATTAACTACAGTTAATTTATACGGTATTAAATAATAACTGTGCCACATGGGCCTCATAACTGTAACTATAACTGTAAATATTTAAAATAACTGTTAAATTTGCAAGTTGACGGCAAATAGCATGAACTCTTGATGCGCTTAATATTTCCTGGGTTGATATACGCAGAAAAAATGGCTCATGTTTTTCAAGAAAGAATGTCATAAAGTTGTCCATTTAGCCAAAATTGGTGGTATGCTTAATAGCTGCGAATTCTAACTTCCGGGTTCTGTTAGCATGCTGATCATCTTTGATGAAAGGTTGATCGTTATGGTTGATTTTCTATCCACTCAACTGTCTGGTTTCGAATGGTGTTTAGTTATTCAATGCAAATGTCAAACAAAATGTAAAAGGACTAAATGCAACATGTAACTTTCATTTGTTTATATTTCGTATTCATACAAAAAAAAAGAATTTGCAGAATTTTCGGATTTCCGGAAATTTCTGGATTTTTGTTGGCATGCTGATCATCCGTGGTAAAAGGATGATCGTCATGTTGATTTTCCGGTGCATTTTTTAACGCATCGCGACATACTTTTTTTCTTCATAAAAATTAAATAACTTATAAGATAAGAATAAGAATAGGAATTAAATAATAATTAACCAAGCTATTGTGAAATTGAGGTGGATGATCTCACAATTACTTTATATTTTTTTAGTTTCATTTTATTCCCATTCTTTAAGCGTACTCTGGGCGGATTTTATTGTTGATCGAGTATTTGTTTTGTACGGATTGTTTATTCTTCGGCAAAATAGCAAACAATTCAAGTTTATTAAGTAAACAATATTGATTTCGAGATTATCTAAAATTGTGAAATACTACTAAATTATTTTTTTGTGTATATTTATAATGCATACATATGTGGACTTTAATCCTATATTTTATGTTTAATGTAACAAAATGTATCAGTATGAGGATTAGTCTTACCCGTGGTGCCAACTTGGCACTGCCAAGTAATAGTGAGATCAATGACTTTCCAACATTCTGCGAATTGCAAAGAATTTGCAAGCGATACAATTAATGCCATTAAATTGAAAGGCGAGGACATACGTTCTTTCAAAATTAAGATAGAATCTTTCAAGTTCCTAATTTAAATAGTTCGACATCCTCAATGAAAAACAATAGTGTAATTATGTCCGCTACAATTTCATTTATAGACAATTTATAGACAATCTATTCTTCACTTACATAATTAGATAATTGAAATAATTTCTTCATCCTCCTTTTCCGCTGGGATTATTATGTTATTTCTCTCCTCGCTATATTTCTCGATAGATACAAGAATATTCTTCTTGATTTAATTTCATAATTTCTCTCTGTTAAACTTTATGAAAATAGGTAGATTAATTAGTATTCAATAACGTACTTCCTGATTGTCTATAGGTAAAGGACAAACAATTTGAAGCCTAATTAAATAGCAAACAGGGTTGCAATCAAGATTATAAATCAAACACGTGTCACCAGGTTTTTAGTTGATGTATTCCTCCTCTGATAAGGGACGGGCACTATTGAAGTGTGTGTCGTGTCCAGTCCAGGTCACGCACGATGTTGTTTAAAAGCTACTAGGACCCTGGATGAAGAATTCATTCATATTTACATGCAAAACTCATATTTGGCGCCGTGGCGTGGCACCAAATTTATAAACCTGTATTTTCGACCCGTTTCATACCTCGATAACGTTTGCAGTTTCCGTGGGATTTACAAAATTGTGGGCTTCAAATTATCACAAAGGTCAAGATTTTAAGAAAAAATTAAAAATACTTTTATTTTTCAGATATTTTCTTTAAAATCCCAAAATTTTTAGTTAATCAATAAGGTCAGCGATGTCATGAACATATGTATTGTTCAAGCTGAAGACAAAAATTCAATTTTCAATTGATATAAGACAATTTTAAAAAATTGACCATAAATCGAATTTAACCTTCACCACAGATTACACATGTATGTACGTCAAACAATTAAAATACTGCTTTCTTAATAGGAATGTTAAACTATATAAAACTCCTTTGATTAAATAGGTTAAATAGATTTATTTCTCGAGGAAAATATTTGTGTAATGATATTTTCTTCCAGGCCGCCATTTGTTTGTATTCATGTAGTTAACCAAGACCTACAAATCGCCTTTTAGCAAGGTCAACTCAATAGTTTTTTTTAGGAGAAAAACTATTTATAGTTAATGGACACGACTACCATGTTCATGTCTGCGAGGAGCTCGTCGACGGTTCCTGCATAGGAATTCATCAACTCATGTTTCAAGTTCTGGCAGACATTTTTTTTTTAAATTCGTGGATTTGATATTAACCTAGCAAATATTCGCGTATTAAATTCATAAGCTACTAATTATACTAAATAGTTTGGGGGGTTCGCTCCACCAAATTTTGTAGTAACGATTTCCAATGCGATCGTGTGACACTCCGATTGTATTGAAATTATAAAATTTAGTGGTCCATCTCCACCCAAGCAACGATTCGTGTTCGTTGTAATCCAAATATTTGAGGTCGAAGTTTAAAAATGGACAATTTTTCGCTTTGAATGAAATGGAATTGGGCTTGTATTCCCTGCATCGCCAATTTTTAAACTTTGAACTAAAATATTTTGACAATTTTGAACTGAATTTTTCCTCTATTGTTGTTATAAACACGGTCCCTGTTTATTGCAGATTTTAGCTTGAATTATCCTAAGTTTTTTTGAAACAGTGACATGATTTATTTCGTTAAATTAGCCATGATTTATCATGGCCGATTAATGGTCGTGATTGAATTATAGTGCGTCCTACAGAATCATAACTTCGAACTCTTGGAAATTCTACAAATTATAATAAGTTCGTCTTGTTTATGTAGGTATTTTTTTCTTAAGATAACACACTTATCTCCTTGGAATTCGTTGAATTTGCCTCGGTACGCTCATGCTCACTACGAAAAATATGACCATTTAATTTTTAAATAATTACTTGTAATTTATCAAATACTCGCTGATTGTTAGTTAATCTCGTTTACAATTTAGAGCTGGTTTGCGATCAGGACCGAGTTCAATGTGTAGTTTTTGGACCTCAAATTTGTATCTCGAGTGAAACTCTGGAATTTGTTTGGTTATGTTTTTAGCTGGTTTCTACTAAGGTGGCCGCGGGTAACGGGTCGGGTACTCGTTACCCGCTTACCCGCTAATATTTCGGGCACCCGTTAATCAGCGGGTAGCGACGACAAACCGCGCGGGTAACGGGCATTTCAATTTTAATTGACTAGCTCGCTCTGCGCAGTATGCAAGGGGTTGATTTATCTAAAAATTGTAAAGCTATTTTGTCAGTTTATTTTGTGCTATTGATTTATAATCAAAGCATAGTTTAAAATGAGCTTCACTTTCCGGAAAGTCTGAGAGAGCAGCAGGGCAGAAATAAAATGCAATTATGTGAAGGGTAACACTTTAATTGTGTTGCAGATTTGGAATTATGAGCTAAATACTACGAACGTTTCTTGGGGTAGTTTGTGCGATATATTCGAAAGCTATATTTCTTATTGTGATGCATTTTAACTGAATAAAATGATGGGGGTCAAAGTTTACCAACCGGAGGAAAAGAACTCCACATCTAAATATTTTCCTCTTTAATAAAAATCGTCAATTTTCAACTTTGATCCCAAATGCTTTTACAAATTCCAACCATCGCATAAACCGTCCCAAGAAATACATTCACTTGAACTTTCTGGAACTACACAATTCAAAGTTTCGGCATTATCGGAATTTTCTACTTCACAAAATCTAATTGTCAGCCCAGAAAATGAGGACAAATAAATGTTTCCCACAAATAAAGGTTGCCTGCTTTAAACTCTCAGTATTAATTTTACTATTATTTAAAGTTTAAATTTTAAAAATATATTTATCTTGGGCTCTCAATTTTTCAATACGATCTTCTGCGCGTAAAAATCGACTTGAAGTGAAAATTGAAGTTCCAAGGGGACGTTTTTTTGCAAGAAAAATTTCTTTCAGGTGGAAGTTCAAAAAAATCATGTCACGTTGGTTTCTTGATTAAGCCAAAAAGTTTTTTATTACAAAAACTCAATGAAATCAAGCTAATTATATCATTCAATATTTTTATATAACTGTCTGGACCCAAAAGAGCAAATGAATATTAACTAAATCGATTTAGGGTATTTGGTTAATGTATTTATAACTTAATTTTCATAACGGGTAACGGGTACCCGTGCGGGTACGGGTAGTTGAACAGCGGGTAGCGGGTCAGGTAACGGGTAACATTTTCGCTACCCGCGGCAACCCTACTTTCTACCCATGAATTATTTTGCACCGCACATTTTCTGAAGGCATAAAGCAACACTGTCAAAAATCCGGACGTAAATATGCGAAGAAAATGCATATTTTCAGTTATGCGTTTTTGCAACGATGTGCATTTTACTAATATTTATTAGTGATTCTTTCCCCAATTGTCTAAAAAATTTTGAGTGGTTAGTATGCGATCCATTTACTGATTTCCTGTGATGCGCAATTATGCCCCGGTGTGTGTGTCAGGGTTTCTGGACAGCCTATGCTTCACAATACATGCCAAAGCCAGTTTTGAAATTAGCCACGTGGTGATTTTTTTCTTATAGAAAATCGAAACATAAGACATTTTTGTGCTTTTATATTTTTCGAAAAAGCGACCGTGTGACCGGTTAAAAAACATTGCAATTTTACTATTTAACATGGATGTATACGTAAAATAGCAAAATAGCTGGGATTAGTAGCCCAGCTTCCTGATTTGTGTTTGCATGCTGATCATCAGAGCTACGAGTGGTAAAACCATGATGGATTTTCTATCTCCCAAATATCTAGTTGCTCCATTGGGTAGAGATGAGATCGCTGTACCAAATTCTGTACACACACGATCCTCTTAGTTTCAATCTATCGATTTCAACTTCCCGCTGCCGTCTGTTTGCGCTTCGGGACATAGATTTTTTTCTGCACAAAAATGAAATAGCTTACTAATACAAATTGTAAAATAGTAAGACACACTGTTGTCAAATTCAAATACATAATTTCATAAACACTTGAGAGAGGTTCCACAATGAAATCACGAATGGTTCATGTGTTAGTATTCTTGACAAGGTGAAGTTCATATTTTTGTCGAACAAGTTATGAGAATTTTAAAAATATTTTTAATTCCAAACATAATCACGTGATAGTTTGTAAATATTTATGGAAGGATTGCGCACTAATTGTGGTGGTTGTAGGCGCAGTTGTTGTCTGTGAGCATAAGATAACCAAGGTGGAAGGATAAGTTGGTTAACCCTTTGAGACGTGTGATTCACTACAAGAAAGTGCATTAATTCCGGCACGTTATAAGTATATTGTGGTCATCGTGCGGAAAGAGGAATTTAGCAGTTTTAGTAAAATCCAAATTTGCAAGAAATTTTACGCCGCAGGGAGAAATCGTGAAAATCAATGACCCAATTTCCAATGGTCCTCGTTACGAATTAAAGGGTTAAGTTATGAACTTCTTTACCCTTTCTGAAATACATTAAATATATTACATACATTATTTATTTACGCGGTTTCAAGTAGGATGACATTTTACGGTCGAGTGTGTCCTTGCCATATTGTCGTTCCAACTTCCAATGTCTGTATTTCTTCCGAATTTCACTGACTGTCCAAAACATATTTCAAACTTTTTGCAATGGCAATTTTTGATTTAATTGTAGTGACCCATACGTGCAGAATCATAATGACTCACATAACTTGCATAATGACTTATATAAAAAATATCGAGTAAAATTCACTCAATTTTGAGTGAAATTGCCACCAGGACAACTATTGAGTAAAATTTACCCAATAAAAGTTAAAATTTACCCAACTTTGAAAGATTTTTGCTCAACGTTGAGAAAATTTTAACTTTGGCGGGGTAAATTTTACTCAATAGTTGTCCTGGTGGCAATTTCACTCAACTTTTTTTACAGTGTATAATTTATAATAAGTGAGTACATCTTGTTTACATATGTTTGTATTTAGTTCTAGTTGCAAACACGGTACAATGATCAAAAACTTGTCAGCATTGACTTTGCCTGGGTGTACGCATTCTCAATAACAAAACCATCACTACTTCCTTTTACACAATAAATTGTAATTTCTTAAACACTCCGTGCTAGCTAGAATCCCCTCGAGCATTTGGAACTAGCCTGCGATCCAGGTTGAATTCAGTGTTTATCCTGTTGATCTTAAATTTGCACTTTGCCATGAACATTTCCTACATTTGTTGCTGGCATTTCTTCCATATAAATATATTTGTGTAACCATAAACTACAATATAAACCAGAGAATGAACTACAGATGTACTAAATATGTATGAACTGCATCCATAGACTTTATTCCCATATTTTTTTAATGTAACAAACCGTGCAAGGATAAGGATTAATATATTTCCCATGGTACAGAAATACTAAGAGATCTATGACCTCCTCACATTCAAAGAGTTTGCACAAAATACAATCCTACTAAAACCAAAAGTCTAGGATATGTACTAGCAATGCTAATATAGAATCTTTTAAGTGCTAAATTTAGTTAGTAGTGCTCAATGAAAAATAATTGTGCACTCTCCCCCTCAATTTCATATACAAGAAAAGTTAGCCTGTTCTTCATTTACGTAAATAACTCAAGTAAATTTAATCATCCTGCTTCCCCCTGGGATTATTTGTATTATATGTTATTCCCCTCTTCTTTCTTTATCTAATTCCATTATTTCCCTTTATCTGTAGCAACGCTAGTTTTGAATAATATACTTTATGATTGTCTACCGGAAAAGGGCACTCAATCCAAGACAATTTAGTAGACAGTGTGACAATCAAGATTATCAAATACATAGGCGTATCAAATAGGTACTGAGACTCCCATTTAACAGAGTCCTTCTCGTGTCTTCGAACGGTGGGGCTATAAAGAAATATACAAAAAATATTTTGTAACAAGTTTGAATTCTCAGATATGACGCCATCAGTGTCATTTTTGTACATTTCGTTCCAAAAGCCTATCTGGTATTTGGGCATGGATTCATTCTTTCACTACCAGGAAAATTTGTTATTAAGATTTGTCATTTTCGGGTTTAATGTAAGTTACATAAATGGATGAATTTAAAATTAAAGTTATACTAAAAAATAATAAGTAATGATAATAATTTTTAATTCAGCCTTATTTAATCCGAAGTTTATGATAATTATGTAAACATGAAGGAATTGGCAAATGCACATCCGTACAATTGAAGTGTTACAGACCTTACTCTGGAATTTGATAATCAATCAGATTGTCCACCATCCCGAAAAATTGACAATTTAATACTTAATCATTCCTCGTATATGTAAATATTTTGGGTTAACCTATAGTATTTCCAAGGTTTCGATCATAAATCGGTATCGTTTGCGAAACAAAGCATTGTGAAGATTAGGATAAGTAAAAAACTAAAGAGTTATGATTGATGGGGTTTTGCCTATAGGATTTTACGAGGTTTTATTGTAGAGTTGGTTTCTTGCCGTAACTTTTTAATGGGTGGAATTGTAAAAATGTAATTGGTTGCAGTAGAAGGCCACACAATTTCTGTAATTATGTACACCCAAAAATTGCTCTTTGTACTATCCATACATATATTTTTTTTACAGTGAGGGAGTCGCATTTCTCAGAAAGTTGCAGTTCATCGAATATTTGTTTTTGCATACATACACTCTTAGCAAAACGGTGTTGAATCATCACCGTTTGGAGTGTATATATGCCTTCACCGGCACGGTAATAGCGGGCATCACCGTATAGTAACAGAGGTACACCGCATTGTGTAGAAAGTACACCTTTGTGGTGATGAAAGCTTACAACCCAGAATCAAGCTATCACCAACCCGGGGAGAAATTATCACCAAATCAACACCATCACGGAGTGTATATATGACTTCACCACATTTTTAAGAATTTTTAATAGTGTAGATGTACATACGAGTAGATTCGATAGGATCGATTGACCCATAAATTAAGTCATTGCAATACACAATTATGATGTGGCTTTATGAAACTGTTAAAAAACTAGCAATATTCCAAATTGATTGGTGGCAATCGTCACGATGTGCGAAACTGGAACGAGTTTGAGCGTAGTTAGGATGTACTTTAGGGCCAACATTTAACTATTCATGAGACCGTTTGCTTTACTTCTGGAGGAAAGTATTTGTGTAATAACACTTTCGTCCAGGCGCCTATTTTTTGTACTGAATAAATCCCTTTTAATCCTGCCACACAATCCCAACTCAGTGGATTTTTTTAGGAGAAAACTCTTTTTAATTGATGGCCACGACTATCATGTCCTTGTGAACGAGCAGCTCCGTCCCTTCCTTCCCGGTGAATTCAGGAATCTAAATATTTCCCACTTGTCAAAAGCGTTTTAAATTTGTAGATTTGTTATTTACCGAATAAACATTCGCCTCGAAATGGTTAGCGGTGCTACGGATTTAGTCGTCCAATTTGTATCTGGGCGTTTGTATGTACATATGTATTTATTTCACACACAAACCCAGTGTCTTATGAACCTACATCATTAGCACATCATAAAAGTCGACGAGCCACCGTGCTCCTTAAATAATTAGTTAAGAGATTAATTAAAAGAAAGCTGATTAATTCCGATTCCACAATAATTATCGTATCGTGCAGAAAGGTGACAATTACCGTCGGCTTAAAATAATCCAATCCTTGCGAAGAATTGATTAAATTGATCTTATCTTCTAGTTATTTTACACTCTTGAAATATTGTTTTCCCGGTTTTAAAGTAGGGTTGAATTTTACAGGGAAGAATACGAGCCGGGAAAGAATTTTCATTAAATTTTTGCTTTCCAAAAATACCCTAATCAATTGTGAAACTTTAGTTATAATTTTCTCACAATTTGGAAAAAACGCATATACATAAGTACGTAATCTGGATCTGTAACCGGTCCAAATTTTTAAGTTTGAATTTAAATTTAATTTAAATTTAATTAAAGTATAATTTTTTTTTAATTTTGTAAGGATTTAGTGGCTGTCCAAGTTGTATTTGGGCATTTGCACACTCTTCCAAAAGACAGACACGCCTTCCTATTTAGCAAAATAGAAAGGTCAAGTAGCCTCCAACAGTGCAAATCCTTTCTTGCCTTTACAAGTGAAAGTTCACAAATTTGTATATGATTTCGCAATTCTTGTCGTTATTGAAAGCTCGGCTTGTCTGCCACGGATTGAGGGTTAAATGATTAGATTAGTCTTCTTTGGCACGTTCCAAATACATTTTTAATCCTTTTAAAGTAAGCTAAAATTGTACAGTGAAGTGTTCCCATGATCTTGTCATATTGTTGTCCTGACTTCGGATTACTCTCCTTGTATTTCAAGATGTGTTGAATTTTTTGCACAGGTTTCGTATCCAAAATGAGGAACGTGACACTTGTTTTGGGAAGGTTGAAAAACTTTGAAATGCTATCGTTTCCCGTAAAATCTGGAGAAGTGGAATTTAAATAGTTGTTACATTTTAACGTTTGGTTTTTTTGCCAATCGCACAATTTTTTGTAATCTTGTCTACAGGGTGTTGATTTAATTCGATCACCTTTTTTGAAAAAGCCTTGTTTTTCAAAACTACAAATACCACCAGCCCCAAATTTTTTTGTGAGATACCTTAGTCTTTCAACCGTGCACTTTAACCACGCCCTCAACTCTTTGGTTTATTTCCTGTGTAAGATCACTTCCACCGCGCACAAAGTCCACCAGCTACCATAACTTCCAACCCAAATTTAAGGACCGTTATCAATGTCTACTTGAATTTTTTTGCGGTTCTAATAAAAACGTTGCCTCAAATAAAATCCGGTCATGAGCATTTTTTGGGAGAAAAATGATATTTCTTAGTTACCCTGCAAGTTATGCGACCACGTAATGCAGATTCGACCATAGTTTTCACCACAATGGGATATTTATATCGGGTTTTCATTTAATCCGTCTTTACGTTTCAAACTCCCTTTGACGTTTTGGACAAGAACTTTTCCTTTTCTCATGAAATTTAAGAAGAATTACTATTTATTTTTCTGGTAGATGGGACCCTTCTAGGTTGTTCAGGTGGTTTTTCGTCCCTTGACAAATTTTGGTCGTGCATTCCCATGAAATTTTTGGTTGATTTTTCTTTTCATTTTAATTTCCCGCTTCTTCGACCTATATCTCAATGTTATAATTAGCACTAGTCTTCATTCCACCCATGGTAGAAATTTAAAGGAAAAGCCTTAACGGGATCAATAATTAGAGCTAACTTTGTATCGAGCGGAGGTAGGGGATCGAATTAAATCAACACCTTTTATGTAATCATTTACATACCACATTTACATTTAATTCACTGCTAGCCTTGAGTTTGCCCCGGTACGCAAGCTCAACACGAAAAAATATGCAGTAACAAATCGACACACCGAATAATTTAGGCAGTGCCCAAACTAGCCAGGCCCGGCCCTGGGGATTTCTCTGGGCCCGGCCCCATGTTTTCTTGACAAATTGGGTTAATTCTAACAATGCGAGACTTTTACAAGTAAAACTCAGATTTGCATGGGACCAATTTTGTTTTGTTCATCACAATAGATAGGCTTACCCGTATGTTTGCATTTTTTATAAGGCGCTGATTTAAGCGCTAAGCGCGAATTTGAAACTGTTTACCAGTCAAAACCTCGGGTTTTAAAAATCCTATAACTTTTTGAACTTTGGCAGAAATTAAAAAAATCAAGCACACGTTTCTTCAAAAAATCTTGCAAGTGGATTTTTAGTCAGGTAGGTCATTTTCATTGTCATCTGTGTTTTACACTTAAGAAACTTGCATTGTAAGTATGTACCGAAATTATTATTACAAAACCGAAATTATAGCGGCAGCGGTAAAATCAGAGGTCGCTTTTTACTTTCTCGCCAAATAGAGTTTATCATGGTGCGTCTATCAAAGCCGTATATTTTTTGCACACCAGGCACAGAATAAAGCTTTAATAGATCCAGCGAAATTTTAGAAAAATCCCGGGTTTTAATTGATAGTTAACCATCCATGCGGTTTATTGCGTATTTGTGTAGTAATAATTTTTTTAAATTGAAACGTTTCAAATGCAATTCCAACTAATAATGCCATGACGCCAGCAGGGTTCGAACAACCCCAGGATTTTTGTGAGTCTCTGTAGATGTTGGGGCGCATTAAAGCATATTCTTAAAATTTCATATTAGGTCAAACTAATTCAATATTTGAATGCGGCACGAAATTTTAAGAATTTTTATATCGTCGCTGCAGATCTATAATGTGCCAGGTTGAAAACCAGTTGTAACCATATAGTACTAATTGTAAGACTGTTTTGTGGTGCATTGCAATTTTAATTGCTAATTATTCGTCTGTTAATTCCGCACAAAGAGCTTTTGTAGTTTTAATTGGCTATATACTTTCGGAGATATTCAATTTCAAAACTGGTCAAAATGTGAGAGACTTGGCTTCCTCATTCGCCAAAAATCCGGGCAACATGTCCAGTCTATGCAATTTACATACTATATAATAATTAATTCAAATTTAAATCGTATGCGAACAGTTTGAAATTTGACACGAACATGTAAATATATTATAAATCAGAATATGGGATTGATTCTCGTTTCGACCGCTATTAATTTTACAGGAAACATCAAAAACCGAAAAAATTCGGTTTTCAATTTTGGCTGAAAAATTCATAGCGGTCGGAATTGATGTCATATTATAATTAATATATTACTCATGTTTATGAGAAATTTAAAATCGTTTGGATGAAATTTGAATTTACAGTAAACAATATATAGTATAAAGATCGGATCAGTGTGCGTGGATGTCGATTATTTCAACAACAATCACATGGTTTGGGTCTTTGCCGCTCTCCTGAAAAGTCGCAAAAAGAGTTTTAGTAATTTATGGTACACTCTCAATAAAGTTGAGTGAAAATCGCACTAACACGATCAGTGGTGTAAATTTTAGCCAACGTTGAGCGAAGTTCCTACTACGTTGACTATAATTTACTCAACCTTGACTAAATTTTACACCAATAGTTGTGTTAGTGCGATTTTCACTCAAAGTTGAGCAAATTTTAATCAAATTTATTTAGAGTGTGCCAATTGGTGTTCAATTTGGTACACTTCGGATCTACAACGACTATTCGTGACTTGAACTTTGTTACATGTATGACATGAACCTATTTGGTCTAATTGTAAACCAAATAAGAAACCCGGATCTGCTTGGAAATTTAAGTCTCACATGCAAATGTTCAAAATTGTGATTCGGATTTTGACGAAACAATAATTTTGATGAAGATTCACATAGATGATTAAAACATGTTTCTGTATTTTTCATGATGCTCTCAGTTTGAACGAAACCATAATGGCATACGAGAGAGAATTTCCATATTTCTGGTAAAATGTATTCGTTGGCGAGGAAAATGCTAATTTTTCTTGCTTACATATATATACCAATATAATTCCGTTCTGGCTGAGAGCATTATAAAAAATCCAGAAACATGTGCTTATCATTTATGAGAATCGACATAAAAATTATTGTTTCCTAAAAATCGGAGCGAAACCGCATGTGTCATATAGCATTGTAAGTATATTTTTCTGCATCAACTAAAATCGGTGATGAGGAATGGTGCTAATTTTGGAGATTTTAATTTGCATCAATTGATGCAAAACACTCGTTAACAGACAGACGGACGGACAGATGAACAAGAGTATGTAATTCAATTGCTCCCATTCTAAGCAGGGGGCTAGTAGAACCCAAGTTGGCATGAAAAAATCAAGTCAGTGTACCTAGCTAGCACCTATAAAACATAAAACTAAAACCCAATCAAACCAAAAATAGACCGTTCTAACGTTAGAAGTTGCTCGCCCTGTAATTGTTTAATACATATTTTTAGCATAATTTTGTACCACTAGTATAAAACGAATCCAAAATGTTAGCATGAAATCCTGACAAACCTGAAGTCAAAATTATATGCATTCCAGATGGTAGTTTAAACGGGACTAAAGAGATTCAAAGAGATTCAAAGTTTATCCAATCAAATGTTGAGAGCAAAAATGCAGTTCATAGTATTTAGCTTTAGCTTTTTTGGATCTTTCACACAAAGTTGGGAGACAATTCTTTACAAAATAAATCGCATTAAGATTGCAGGTGTTAAAATTAAAGGGAATACGATGCTGAGATTGCAATAATTATGAAATTTACACAAATCCTCGAGCTTCGAGTGTTTATAAGTTACGAACCGGTGCTTACGAACCTCGTGGATTTCTTGTTGTGACATTTTTAACTTTCTCGAATTGATTCGAATCACAAAGTTAAGTGTCATATAGCATAGAGGTGACATGCAATAATAACAAACTTAATATATTCTAGTTTATGTAAACTTTGTCAGGATTAAATTAAGCTAAAAACCTCATTTTCGTGTAATTTTTGTGGCGCCGGGCAGGCCCGGCCCCCTTCGGGGCCCGGCCCTGGGGAAAATGCCCACCTGGAAACCCCTCGTAAGGGCCCTGAATTTAGGTGTCGTCAACAATTGCTGAGAAAGCCGTCAATTATTAGGGTTGTTTTCGCAACTGGAATGAGTAGATTGATAGCATCCATTGGCCCATATATGTACCAATTCGTTAATGATGCTGCCCTCATTGTAATGCACAATTAAATATGTAACTTATCTATTGTGTAATTATTTCGCATATTTATTTACATACCACATTTACTTCCTTGTTAGCCTTAGAATTTGTTGAGTTTACCCCGGTACGCATGCTCAACAGGAAAAATATGACTATTTCTTAATACATAATAACTTGCATTCTTTTTATTAAACGCACTCCCCGATAAGTAGAATTGTATCAAGTATTTGGAACTGGCTTGCGATAACCATGCTTGTCTTTCTTACTTCCAATTTGTACCGCTTTCTGGACTGGAAATTTTGGTTTATGTCGATGTTTGTTTTTTAATTTCTGGACACGTGTCACTGTTGCACCGCACATTTTGTGAAGGGATAAACTGACACTGGACAATACAGAGATGCGATGTCACAATTTTTAAGGGTGCGTTTTATTTAGTCAATCTCTTACATCAATGGTTGTGATTACTGTGTAAATACACTGCAAAAAATCTGGTGTAAATTTTACACCGCACGGGGTGCATATGTGGCTACACCGGCATGGTGTTACTATTTGTCACCGCGTAGTGATAAAACTGTCACCACACGGTGACAATTTTTCACCATGCGGTTGCAATTTTACACTAGACGGTGAGAATTTATCACCAAACGGTGTAGCCACATATCCACACCGCTGTTTTGCTAATATTTTTTTTGCAGTGTATGTAATCCATTGAGCCGCACTAATTTCCCGTAATTTACGAAATTATTACCCAGGGTTTTACAGTAACAAGTATTCTTTGTCTTTCTCCGACGAGGGCATCACTCTTAGCAAAATTAGTTACAAGTTCAATCTTAAGGATTTAAATATTAGCGACTCCTAAATTGATGGAAAATGTCTCCTAAATAATATACAAGCTGCCTACATGCAAAACGCCTCCTAAATGAAAAAAAAAATCTCATATGTATTTACATTTATCTCATAATTTGGTTATCTATGTAAAACCAATTCTTATCAGTTTCTTCGCTGTATGTTCCACACATCATTCTTAATATCCATTCTATCGGGCATCTCAAATCCTCCCATTTTGTACCAAGGTTTTATGTATCTCGTTTTAAAGTAATTTTAAATTAAAATGACATCCCAAGTGCTCCGATTTGAATCTTTTGAAATATGTGTGTCGAGTGTCAAAAGCGTGTAGCTCGAAATCAAGGATTATTCTCCCAAAAGATTCATTGAAAGCATCAGTCGAAAAGACAATTGCAAACCATGACCATGAGCCAAAACCTTCTCGTGGTAATGCAAAATTTTACTTCATATTTGATTCATGTTGATCTGACTCATGTCATCTAGTTTATATTAAAATATACATTTAAATATTTGCAGGTATTTCCGATGAAACAAAAAAAATCATAGATAATCTTTTTGAGATTGGAACGACGAAACCAACTACCATTAAAAGAGCGTTACAACAACAAAATATAATTATAAAGAAGACACAAATTGCAAACTATTTGGCATCAAAGCGCAGAAATCGGGGACCTAAAATCATCTCATTAGGAGAACTGCAAGCAGAGGCAAACAAATACAGTCAACTTCCTCACGACTTGGATGAACCGTACGTTGCTAATTCTGGATTTGAATTTGAAGAGAATCAAAAGTGGTTTGGAGTATTTGTATCGACAAAGAGATTGCTAGACATTGCGCTTCAAAGGCAAGTCATTCATTGCGACGCAACTTATAAATTATCATGGGAAGGATTCCCCGTACTGGTTATAGGAGTGTCTGACAAGGACAGACACTTTCATCCTCTTGGTATTTCCGTCACAGCATCAGAAACGACGAGGGACTTCGAGTTTCTTTTCCGTAGTATGGTGACAAGCGTCGGACACAACTATTCTCCCAAGATTTTAATTGCGGATGCAGCAGAAGCAATCACCAATGCATTCAAGACAGTTTTTGGAGATGACTTCATTCGTGTATTTTGTTGGTTTCATTTATGTAACAACATTGACTCGCATAAATCCCTTGTTAAGGATAAAAATTTGTGGGCGGATATAAAAAAGAATATGTCACAACTTCAACTGGCTAAATCTGTGGAGGAGTTTAATGTTGCCCAAACATTATTCTGCCAAAAATACAAAGAAAGTGCGAAGGATTTTATTGAGTACTTCAAAAATGAACACATTGCTCAAAGATGTGGCTGGTATGAAGGCTTGGCTCTGGGGTATCCCTCTACAAATAATGGTTTAGAATCAACAAATGGATGGATTAAAAAGCAAGGAACATTTAGGGAATGTTTGTCTATGGGTGACCTGTTTCGATTTTTCATGCAGCAATGCAAAGTTTGGTCGGATGAAAGAAATCCTTCATTTCATATCTGCAAGTGGAAAGCCAAAATTGAAAGAAGATGACATCAACAAATTTCTCCGAATGAACGAAAAACTATCATGGAAAAGTTTTGACACCTATCAACAATCTACAACACGTCTATGGAAAGTAACTTTCAAAATCTCTAATTGGCAAGAGTCAACATGTACCTGCCCAGTATTCATGAAAACATATGTGTGTAAACATTTAATAGGACTTGCAGTTCATAAGGGTTTATTTGCACTTCGGCCTGAGGCTAAAACTATTCCCCTAGGACGTCGGCGTGGTCCTGGTCGCCCCAAAAAATCAAGCAAGGCGTTGTTAAAAATGTAAATCTATGATAATAATATGAAATAAAAGATGTTTTTTATAAAAGAATTTAGGAGTTACTTATGGATTTATATGAGGCCGCAAAAAAAATAGTTAGAGACGTTTTGCATGTAGGCACCTTGTATATTTTTTAGGAGACCTTCTGCCATTATTTAGGAGATACGTTAATTGCATACCCAATCTTAATACCGATCTTTAACCTAAAAACAGAGTTGTGCCGAGACGGTAGTAAAACTTGTTACGAGGTTATTACGGTTATTTTATTATTAGTGCTGTATATGTTACCGCATTTGCGTACATAAATAATTCTTAATTTTATGTCTTCTGTTTTCCGCTGGGATTATTATTTTCTGTAGTCCAACGATATTTACCTTTTCTGAAGACTTCTACACTAATATTTACAGATTGTTTGACAGATTGTTGCTTCCATAATTGATACAGTTTTGATTTGCCAATCGGTAAATGGCAAACACTTCAGGCCTATTTAGTAAACAGTGTTGATTTTATGTACTCGTCCCCGATCTTCCAGTCAGTTTCATTTTTGACCGTTTTAGGCCTATTCGTAACTGGTTAAAAATTATTGGTACTCTAGAAACAATACGGGTGGGAGACACTTTGAACGCATTTCTCTATTCGTTGTCGCCGATTGTCAAGTTTTGCACCTGAAAGGTAAAAAATGCAATTCGATTCAGTTCCAATGATGAGAAAAATTGGGATGATCGGTTTTATTCTGACGATTGGAATTATGGTTGGGTTAACCTTCTAACCCGGCATCATTCTAGTAAAGCTTAATACAAAGCAATATGCCTCAATTTGGATAAAGTATTCTACATTTCGGGCTAAGATTACGATTTAAACGTTATTGGTCGCAATGACGAAACTTCAGCACGTCCCTGTGCTACGTTTAATTGGAAAACGGTCTGCCGTTTTAATTTCACCATCACTTCTGATCGGCAAAAAAATTAATTCCAAAATGCATCCGACGAGATGGACAATACCCATGATTTCTGCGGTAACCACGAACACCTGTACATTATAGATAGGTGTGGTCTATCTATGCTTAAAAAGCCGTCTATGATTAGTGTCGTTTTCGCATCGTTGTGAGGTGGAGAGACCAATTTTAGCCAAATCCCGAACCCATCGGCAAAAAAATTGGCGGATGTTCAATGTTCTTCCACAATTTGACGAAAACAATAATCTGGGGCCGTACACGGTTCAAATTTTTGGTGGAAATTTACTCGTTCAATTTGTATTTGGACGGTTGAATCTAAAACTTGAAATATTTGCGTTCGCATAATAAAAGAAGGGCCATGTATTTATAGCTCACGTTCTTTCTGGTTTTGCCACAATCAAGAAAAAATTTCATGAAATCAGATAAGGATTACGCCCTAATTGTCGTTGTAGTTAGTTCAGTTATTGTGGTTACTTTCGGCGAGAATTAGATAAGCAAAGCGCCAGGAAAAGTTAGTTTTTTAGTTATAGTTAGTATTTTCATGTACTTCGTGAAATACATTTTTTTCCGCGGGTTCAAATTGGCTACTATTTTGAGGTCAAGTGTGTCCGTGATTTCCTAATATTGTCGACTTCCAGTGTCCACAAAGTGCGCTCCTTCCTGTCTGGTAAATATACGTATTCATTTTTCGCATGAATTTTATCCGAAATTAAGAATTTGGCAATTTGGCACCATCCCAATTTTGTAATTTGGCAAATTTCTATAATTTCCCATAAAAGTGAGAATCTGTTCGTTTTTGAAGTTTTGACCACTATGATTTATGCGGGTTTTGGTACACAATTATAGTGACCCTATTTACATCATTTTAAACTTTTAACAATCAAATTACGATTTGTGTCTTAAGTAGGCTATTTATTTCTGAATAGATAATGATTTATTTCTGAATATTCGAAATAACCTCAATTATCCCCTTCTTAGGTTTAGCTCTAAAATTCGCTGGGTCTGCTTTGGTACGCAAGCTCAACAATAAATCCATCGTCATTTCCTACATATAACAATAAGATATATATTAAACTAATGCTATAAACTATGTATGGAATGTTCTCAATTTTGCCTACTCAAGTCTTCAATGTGACAAATGTACGTTACATTAATCTTAAGCATTTTTGGAATTTCTGGTAAATTCTGAATTTAAAGTATTTACGTACATTCAAATAAATTTTGAAGTAATAGTTTTTCTTAACTTGGCACAGGAATTTTACAAATGTTAAAACCTATTCAAACGCCTTTTAATTTTTGTTAAGCCCAACTTTATGCTTATTGTGTAAACATAAACTAAAAAGCAGAATCATCACTCAAATCAACGATTTGTAGGGCAAATCCATTCAATTTTTTATCAATTGTAGAGGAATACTGGCTCTGGAAATTAACATATTCTATAAGAGGAAAATGTACAATGTATTTATATTTCGTTTATGGCAAGTAATTGGCATAGATATGAACCTAATTTCATTCACCTGGTTCATGAAATGACCGCCATAGAGCTCAAGGTCACACACAAGTATCCCAGATTTTCCTCTGGAATCTGTCAATCAAATCATCCACCGTCCAAACAAGAGACAATTTACTATTTAAAATCATTCTTAGTATAGATATAAATATTTTGATGAGTTTGGGTTGACCAATCGTATTTCAAAAATTTCAAAAATCATAAATCGTATCCTTTTCAAATCAGAGAATTGAGAAGATTGTAAGATGTTGAGGGATGCAACGATTCAGACTCGGTGGACTTGGTGGATTTTTGCTGGGTTCGAACTCGGCCAAGTTAAAAAAAAACTCGCCCGACTTTAGTTACGTATTATTATTTTATTGTAAAATTAGCAAAATGGAAATGTAAAACTCTATACAAAATAAATAAATAAATACATATAAAAATGAAAACTAAAAAAAACTATTCAATAATAGTTTTTTGGCACGATAAATCCTTAAGGCCACAAAACCGTATGTTCATGTAAATAAATATTTATTTATGGAGTCGTCATAAATCTATATTCCAAATTTCTATTTTATCCACATGACAAATACTTATTTAGAGATTAATCAGTTCTCGAAATTATTAAGTAAGATATTTAAATAGGATATACGCCAACGTGACGTGTCAATGTTGAGGTTTTTAAGAGAAGGAAATAATCCAGTTAATTCTTTTCTGCAGACGAAATGCGGAAACGTCTTTAAATATCGAATTTTTCATTAATTAATCCCCAGTTACGCTGCAATGATGTACTTCTTCATGCGAAGGAGGTTAATTTGTCGCGATTTGTGTCATATTTTGTACTTCTTTGGCACCCCTGAAATACAATTATTTTACTCCTTTTCTAGTAGGACAATGTTCAACGGTGAATGAAGTGTGTCCTTGATCTTGTCATATTGTTGTTCAGAACAACTTGTTCTGACTTTGGATGTCTCCAAATTTTGTTCCTTGTCTTATTCATATTTTAATATGTGAACGGCTCAAGGCTAACTTCTTGAACAGGTTTCGCATCTAAAAGGAGGAATGCTACATTTTTTCTTAAGAGGGCACGATTAACTGTGTAGTTAAATAAAGTGCGGCAAAGCACGATACATAAGTAGCGCAATAATGCTTAGAATGCTGAGAATGATGAGAATTAATTTGAGCTATAAAGCTCAAATTAATTAAATTAATTAATTAAAGTAATTAATTAATTAATTAATTGATTAATGATTGATTAATTAATTAATTGATTGACTGATTGATTAATTAATTGATTAATGATTGATTAATTAATTAATTAATTGATTGATTGATTAATTAATTGATTAATGATTGATTAATTAATTGATTGATTGACTGATTGATTAATTCATTCATTGATTGACTGATTGCTTAATTAATTGATTAATGATTGATTAATTAATTAATTGATTGACTGCTTGATTAATTAATAGATTAATGATTGATTAATTAATTAATTGAATGACTGATTGATTAATTAATTAATTGATTGACTGATTGATTAATTAATTGATTAATGATTCATTAATTAATTGATTAATTAATTGACCACATGCTCTATACTGCGACATGTCGACAACACAGAAAAACATGTTTTGCCTAAATTTCATGCATATTGACCGCAAAATGCCGAAATTAGGGCATGCCGACAAAATTTGTCGCCGAAACCTCAATCGCCATATTGCGACATGTCGATAACACCAAAAAACATGTTTTCCCCAAATTTCGTGCCAATCGCCCAAAAAATTCTGAAATTAGGCCATGGCGACAAAGCATGTCGAAAAAAGTGTCGAAACCTTAATCGCCATATTGCGACATGTCGACAACCCCGAAAAACATGTTTTCCCCAAATTTCGTGCCAATCGCCCAAAAAATGCTGAAATTAGGCCATGGCGACGAAATTTGTCGACAAAAGTGTCAAAACCTTAATCGCCATATTGCGACATGTCGACAACACTAAAAAACATGTTTTGCCCAAATTTCATGCAAATCGCCCAAAAAATGGCTAAATTAGGCCATGGCGACGTTTTTCGACATGATGTCGACAAAGTGGCCACACCCCCTTAATAGGGTGTCACTCCACCCCCGTGAAGAACATGTGTTAAAAATTTCAGGTCGCTGCGACTAACCGTTCTCGAGTTTTAATGTTGACGGACAGACGGACGGACAGGCGGACAGACGGACAGACGGACAGACGGACAGACAGACTAACCGATCGCATAAAGTAGCTTGCGCTACTTAATAAACACCATAATGTAATTGTTACTTCAAAACTTCGTCACATTTATCCTTCAATTTTTACCAGAAAAATTGCTTTTCATAACTTTCAAATATTCTAAACAATTTTAAAGCTTTAGGTAAAATAGAATTTAAATTTTTCTCAATATTTGGGGAAAAGAGGAATCTGGAGCTGTATTTGGTTCATAGTTTTGGTGAGAATTTAGTCGTCCAAATTGTATTTGGATGATGAAATCTAAAAAAAACAGAAATGTGTGCCTTTTCATAATAAAAGAAGTGTCGCTCTTTCTGATTTTTAAATACATAATCACGCGAAAGATCATAAATTTATTGGAGGATTGCTCAATAATTGTCATGATGGTTGTAGGCTCAGTATTTGTAACTATTATCTGCGAGGATGGGATAAGCAAAGTGTCAGGATAAGTTGGTTAAGTTAGTATTTTCTTTAACTTTTGTAGCACGTTTGAAATACATTTTCTTATTTTTGACTTCCAGTGTCGCCAAATTTCCCTCCTTCCATCCCAATAAATATGAATTTCCGTATTAATTTTTTGCAGAGGCTTTGTCTGAAAATGGGAATTTGGCGATGTGAAACTTCTATCGGGGAAACCCACAAAACCGAGAATTTAGTTGTGATAATGATATTTGTACACAATTATAATGACCCTATTTACATAAGTTTAGACTTTTGAAAATCAAATTTCGATTTGTATTGTATTGTAAGGGCGGAATTTATTTCTAAATACCTTAATTAACTCGTTTCTAGGGGTGGATTTAAAATTCGTTGCGTATGTCTTGGAATACATGCTTAGCAGTAAGAATGTCGTCATTTCCTATATATAACAATAAATAGATAACCCGGACAATAACCTGCACCATATGTTTTTTTTTAAATTAATTAAGTATTTCAAACTTAAGTATAAACCATAAACGGATTATCTGTCCTACGTAAAGGGCAACTAACTCAAGTTATTAAGTGAAACGTGTTGCCGGCGAGATGATCAAACATGTTTGTGTATTAATCTAGATCGCATTCATAGACTTTAATCCAGTAATTTCGTTTAATGTGACAATATGTGCAAAGATTAGTCACTTACCCATGGAACACAAATATGAAGAAGTCAGTGACCTCTCCACAGTCGGCGAATCGAAAGAATTTGCACACAATACAATTAATGCTACCCAAATGAAATCTTTGATATTTTTCACTGATTGAGCCTGATGGTACCTGGTTCAAAATTATTAATACACAAGAATCAATGCTCGATGGAAAGCATTCTTCTATATTTCGTTTTATAAAATTGTCGAATTTGTAAAGTTTTGTAACTCGCACATATTCCTTTTCTAAGACGCTATGTCAAATTTGCCGGTTAACCTGCCTATGGAAGTCAGACTGTTGTTTTTCCCAAGCTCCTTCATTAAAAAGTTTTCCTCTCGTATTCATATCGTTCAGATTGGGCCTGACCTTGTTCAGTTTAATGGATGCGGTAATATGCTACCGCATCCGCTCAAATGTAAAATTTCAACATGGCATTACCATTTAGATATGTGTTCTTCCATTCAAGAACAAGATCAATCTCCATATTTTTCATTGCACAGCCTACAATTTGTTGCAAGTTTAATGTATGCATAGACTTGAGCAAGATTTATATTAAGAGAAGCTAATGAAACGCTCCTGTTGTCTGGGATGGTGCCAAGTTAATCCATATTACTATAATCCTTCCTTATTTCCTTAGACCTAGTGACAGCCTAATTACAGGTTCATACAACCTGCTTCTTTTACTTACAGTTAATTTATACAGTATTAAATATTAACTGTGCGAAATTGGCATCATCAGCAGTAATTGTGAAATTCTTAAGTTGCCAAAGACGACCGTGAACTTAATATTTCCTGGGTTGATACGCCGAAAAAAATGGCACATTTGTATGCTGCTTTCCATGAACGTTATCAACCTTTCGCTAAAATTAGTATTTAGTGTAGGTTTCTGTTTGCATGCTGATCATCTGTGGTGAAAGGATGTTCATCATGATTGATTTTCTATCCACTCAATTGCCTTGTTCCTCCATTGAGATGACGTGAGATCGTTTTACTAAATACTACAGCTTTCGATTGGTCTATAGGTACCAACGTTCCTGTTCTGGCATCGTTCCTGTTAATGAACTAGGAAAAAACCACACCGGGATGCTGCTTGTCAAAAGATCATGACATCAAATTAAGATTTCTCTTGAATTAATGGTTTGCTTAGCTGCAAATCCCAGCCTCCGAGTTTCTATTTGCGTGCTGATCATCCGTGGTAAAAGGATGACCGTCACTGTTGATTTTCCGGTGTATTTTTTTAACGCGTCGCGACATACTTTTTTCTGCATAAAAATTGCAAAACTGATAAGATAAGAATAATAACAGGAATTAAATAATAATTAACCAAACTATTGTAAAATTGAGATACATGAGCTCACAAGCATAAGATAGGCTCAACTTAATATTATCCCATGGCAAAATAACAAGTGGCTCATCTTCCGATATTTTGGATTGGTTGAAGACGCTTATTTTGTCGAACCATTTCAGGCTTAACAAACTACTCAAGTTTTTGAAGTATTCTCCTCCGAAACAGACCATGAGGGGGGTTTTAGTGACCACTCGATGTTGTCTTTCTTACCTTCAAGTGTTATCACTCCCTCGAGTGCCCTCCTTCACCTGGTTTTTCCTATGCCCAATTTGTATCTGGGATTTATTTCTCAATATTTGCATAGCATATTTACCTAAATATATGCCTAATTTGTTATAATTTGAGTGGATAATTCCGCATGTAGAATACATAACCGTATTGAAAGCTTGGGTTGAACAATCAAATCAAAATACCAATAATAATTTACTTTTTAAACACAATTTTTATTGTATTTACTGAATTTTAATTATTTAAGTCAAGGTAGTACTTCACCTAAACTATTCCAATCCTAATAAATGAAATATCTTCTAAAATAATTCTAAACACGTCGCATGCAAAATTTTGAGTCAACTTCTTTATGTGTCGATAAATATATAGTGGAAGAGCGTGTTCCAAATATTAATGACTGGTCGGGAGGAACTCTCGCTGTTCCGCACATCACCAGGCAGACTAATGTTTCGTTAAGTAGGACTTTTAACAGTTGATGATTTCATTTCGAAGTCAAAATTCACAAGTAATCTGCAAAACTCATTTGGGAAACTCTTACGAATAGAATTGCGTGATAGGTAATTGGAATTTGAGGTTCGATAAAACGTCCCACCATTTTTTTACTAGTATAAATATTCAAATGTTCGAGAATTTGAATAAAGAATAATTGTATATATTCTTAACTCGTGCAGACAGATACTTTTCAAAAAACGAAAACACCTGGTTTCAAATTTTTGCAAGCTGCAAAAAATGGTTAGCAGTAGAGATAGAAACGTGGAAAAATATTTCTTTAATTCATCCGTAATTGGTTGCAGTTGGTGGAGGACGCGCCAGAATAATCTGGCGCAGTCATTTTACCCCATGGTCAAGTTACCCCAATCCATCCCTAATTTATCTAGGTTATGGAAAAGGGATACAATGCCTGCATAAATTGGTTACAAAATACGCAATACTGCAAATCGTCCGACTAATTCTAAAAACACCTAAGGAGGACAACACGCCAAGGTGATAATGACAGATCCTGATGCCCTTTAGATATGTGGTAGTACCCCATGAGGGAACAAAAAGTGTCAGAGGGTTTGATGCCATGGCCCCATTTGCGCCCGCCACACCCCTTTGAAGGAGCGCCCAATGCTAAACTAGCCGCACTAAAACTTTCGCCAAAAATCCAATTTTGATCGGATTTTCAAAAAAATTATATATTCTTGATCCCAGATAGTTGCTCTATCATATTCAATAGCAAAATCAACTTTTCGGAAATTTTCACTATTTTCGAAAATTTCCTGAGCAAGGGTTTGACTTGAAAAAATGCGAAATTTCAAAAAAGTTGAGATTGATGTCAAACATGATAGAGCAACTATCTGGGATCAAGAATATATAATTTTTTTGAAAATCCGATCAAAATTGGATTTTTGGCGAAGGTTTTAGTGCGGCTAGTTTAGCATTGGGCGCTCCTTCAAAGGGGTGTGGCGGGCGCAAATGGGGCCATGGCATCAAACCCTCTGACACTTTTTGTTCCCTCATGGGGTACTACCACATATCTAAAGGGCATCAGGATCTGTCATTATCACCTTGGCGTGGTCTCCTCCTAAGTACAGTCGATTCTTAATTCGAAATCAGCCTAAGTGCACAATAAAAGCTACATAAAGAAACAGAAAATAGAAAGTACAGACGATAGAAAAGATAGTCAAAATGATTCTGTTTTTTGTTCTACTAGTCAGATCGCGAGGTGTTCAATTTGCCAGAAATTTGCACATCAGCAAAGGACTTTTTCTCCACCGGAGATACGAATCATTCATTATTTAAAAATGTAATATGTATAATTAGAATAATTGATTTTGTCTCTTTCTGGCTGATGTTCGCCTATTTCTTGTACGAGCTGAAAGTTCCCATCATTTCTATTTGTTCCAATTAAGAGTGGAATGCGCCTGCGCGTTTCAATATCATTTTTATCAGGATAATTGATTGGCAAGATTTCGGCGGGAAGCACCGATTTCTGTGTTGCCCTGGATACATACATAGTTAATGTATGCCGAGCTTGAAATGTGTTCACTATACGTATGTAAGAAGGTGCAAGACTCATTGCTGCAAAGTTAGGTATTAAGTACTTATCTAATTTTTATTTAAATTGGATAACCGCATTAAATATAGGTACATCCTTAATAAGATTATTATTTATTTACTAACGTACGCAAATCCGACTTGTGAGGGAAGCGTATTTATACAAAAATCACTAGCAATCTTTTACCGTAAATGGAGGAAACATCCTCGATTAGACCGGTGCACCTGTTAGTCACTGGAGTTATCTGGACAGCAGGATCCACATTGATTGTCCAGCCTGCCAAATTGTCGCCTGGTTGAAGGAGGCTTTGCAGAATTAATATTAACCGAAATAATTAAGCCTACAATTAAACTAAATAGTCTATACTAAAACTATGTCTGTGTTAAGCGTGATGCCGAATTTCCACCTTTTCCGACCTCTTTCAAAAATTTGGACGGGTAACCAAATGTGATACATACCTTGGAAAAAATTTTGATTTGACTTTGTCTCAACTTTCAGCTTTAAATTATATGCAAAAATACTTTCTTTAAAAACTAATTAATGTTAATGCACTTAAATATCTCAAATTCGGGTGGTTGAATGGCTTGAATTTTTTCCACGTTTAAACTCGTGTGATCAAAACAAAGCCAAAACAAGCAAAAAACATGCCGTAATTGTTTTTCGCTTTGAATAGAAAAAATCAATCCTGACGAAGCATGAAACGTTTGAAAATAAAATTCATATAAAAATAGTTGACATACTTAGCACAAAAATCTGGACATAGTATACGACACTCAAATTTCTCAAATTGTTCGACACTCAATTGTTCCTTCCTTGTCAATTAACCTTTTTCTAGTAAGCACACGACATACCGAATAACTCAGGTGTCATAAACTAATTAAAAATCCATCAACTAGGAATATCGTTTCTACATCTGGAAGGAGTAGATCGATTGACCCATAAACCAGTTCATTAATGACTTCGCCCTCATTGCAATACCCAATTAATGGTAGGTAATTAATGTAGGTAAATTACATAATTATTCACATAAATTATGTAACTGGGTTCCAACAAGTTATTCCAAATTCAACATAAATTGCCTTTTTAATTGTGAATACAATTTAACCAGTTAAATATTTCGTTTTGATAAAGGTATTCTTGTAGAAATAATAATTCGCGTCAGTGTACGATCTTGATCTTCAGGACGACAGCAATCCAGAACGTCGAGTATACCAACTTACATTTAAATAATATAAATAAACTATAATTATAATACATTA
This sequence comes from Folsomia candida, assembly GCF_002217175.1. Taxonomy (NCBI): domain Eukaryota; kingdom Metazoa; phylum Arthropoda; class Collembola; order Entomobryomorpha; family Isotomidae; genus Folsomia; species Folsomia candida. Next base: position 5,819,510 of record NW_019091197.1, read on the forward strand.
TTTATGATAATAAGGACTTTATGAGCCGCAGCGACGAAGCTTCAGCATGTTGAGAAAAACTCTGCAATATTTCATAAGTTTTATTTTCGCCATTAACTCTGGCAAGCAAAGCCTGAAAATTAGTTCCAAAATGCGTCCGACGATACGAATAATATGATTGCTATATGATTGCTATTCTTTTATTTAAAGTGGAATGCGAATCTCAATAAAGTCATTGTCGGGATGATTTGGAACAATTCTGCGGGAAACAGCGACGATTTCTGAATACCAACTTTGAAAAATGGCCACCAAGTAGGTGATACATATGCTGTGTTGTAAAATTTATTAGCGGTTGAAGTTTTTCTGGAAATAGGATGTGTAAATTGAATATAATACTATTATTTATTTATTTTTACGTAAAACCCAGTTGTGAGGGAAGCGTATAAAAAATGTCGTTAGCAGTTTTTATCTAGAAGAAAAAGCCTCAAGTAGAGCGGTCCATTCAAGTGCATAGGTTAGTTGAGTGCTCTGATTAACAGGATCCAAGTTAATTGCCCAGCCTGCAAGTTTGTCTCCTATGTGGAGAAGGATTTTCAGCAGAAAAGGTGTGCAAAAAGGGAGCCTTTTTGCTATTTTTATTTGTAATGGTAGTTTAGTTTGTCCAGTGGCGTACCAACGATGGTACACGGTGGTAACAAATACCAGGCCCGGGCAAGGTCGCTCGCTTTACACTAGATATTATGGTCCTCTTGTAGATTGACGATTTTACAAAAATACATATTTCTAGGGCCAAGAATCTAGGCTAATTATATTCTTCGAAAACGTAATATTGAGCTTACAGATTTTGTGTCGAGCGGTTCTTTTCAGTTTTGAGTATTTTGCCAAGCTTTTGAATTACTAAACATTGTTCGAGATAGGTTCATTTATTAATAGGTCGAGAATGTCCTTCTATTTTATTATAATTATTTCGCATTGATTTAAATTAAATCCGAAACAAAATTTGACCTTCCTGACTGGCCGATCTTTGGAATTGAAGCTTATCTCACAAGTCAGTTGCGAAATATTACTAAAACGACGTGCTAATTATAATTAAACAAAATGCATGCAAAAAAGAGTAACCTTGTTAATAATTTAAATTCCAATGTAAACGCTGTTTGATAAGATTCATTGCAAACGAGATACAAGTGACTGGGGAAAGAAAAATGTGTTTTTGTCTCACTTGCCAAAATTATAAATGTTCGACAATTGAAACTGGAATTGGCTCGACAAGAACTGCACCCGAATTTTAACTGCTATTTGTAGTTTCTTTAACAAAACGAAAAACTTAATCTGGTAAAATATATTTTTTTAATTAAAAGATTTTTGTATAATTGCAACGTTTCCATCCTATTTGGACAGAAACCGAAACTGACCCAAAAACCTCAGTCGCCGTTGATGAATTTGTTTTGCTTGTGTAGCGTGTTCACAAGACTTGTAGCTACCCAGGCTATATGATATAGCCTATATATGATATGATATATGATATAGCCTATATCACAGTTTCCATGAATTCATTGCCTTTCCTATATTTTCGATTGTAAACATATTCACCTTCTCGTTAAAAGGTTTCCGAAAAAGCACTCAAAATTAAAACTCGTCCGAGTTTAATTGTTAGTTTTGGCATTTGAAACCAATAAAAAATCTAAAGGAGTGGCTTCAGAATCTTACACGAATATCTGGGAAATAAGAATGATCGATATTCCTAACTTATGTTTCAACCCGGCTGCATGCTGGGTTGTTTCTCGAAAGAGTTTCGAGATTAAGTTATAAAACGTTCGAACTTTGGTCCGTTTTTGACCTTTTCTATTAAAGTTTGTTATTGATGACTCTTCTCACATGCAGCTGAGATATTTTAACACCTGTTCCACTTTTAGTTTGGGTTGTAGGGTTTTATCGTCTAGTCAGAGCGTCGATTTTCGAAAAACGGTACGCGACACCTTCCTAGGGCGCTGAAACTTTACAGTCGATGGTAGTCCCGGTAATTTATTTTTTTGTTCTAATTCGAACGGAATTAAGTTCCTTAGATCCTGTGGAAGGGGAAACACGATACCCGGTTAATTTAAACTTCTCCACAATTTCCATTTGTGACAATCCCCCTTCGGAAAATTTATTTCTTACAGGTTCGACTTCTGAAGGCAATTTCTCTTTCATTATTTAACCAAATTGGGACAACAAAACGTTTTATTGATGCCCAGGAAGTACAGATCCAGAATAAAATTTAACAAATTAAAAAAAATCTTCCCGCGCAGAATTTGGTCGGTTTTCATTGCTGTCCAAATAGGATAAATAGTATTGAGTATTAACGTAAATCCAAGGGAATTTACCAAATATGAAAATTAGTTTTTACACATGACCCATCCCACGCCTCATGTTAACAGGACAAAGAACAGTTATTCAAAATTGTCACCGTCTTTTCAATCTAACCGTCTGGTGGAATTTAAAAATTATTTTTCAACAGAATGTTTACTTTTCAAAACTTTCAATCTCTTTGAATCTTTCTGTATTTTTAGAAAATAATAAATACGTATTCTAAAAATTTATTGAATTTGAGGAAGTAAGTTTTCCCTAATTCATAACTCCAGGGCCTTAGAATTTTTCAAAATAAAAAAAAGTATTTACTATATTCATTTTATAAATGAATTTTCTATTTCCCAGCTCTGCTTTTAAACATATGCCTGTGTTAAAAATGCAAGCAATTTTTTTTCACTATTAACCTCTTTAATAATACCGCATATATTGAACTTATGAAAAGGCCCGGTTCTCAAGACGTACCAGGCCCGATAATTTAGCGGTACGGCTCTGAGTTTGTCCACAAATAATGCCCTTGAAAACCTACGCTGTGAGACGTTACCGCATTATGGTTTCATTCCAAACAGGAATGAAATTGTCTTGGTGGGTTAGTCGCATTTTCTACAACGCCTACTAACCCTCCGTAACCAGGGAGGTTTATTATGACTCATACTTTAGGAGTATGAAATTATTATGAATGTACATACATACGTATTAGGATTACGGGTCTCGGTAAAGTCAATAGATTGATTTTGAATAAATAATTCTTGGTTACAAGAGTTTGTCCTAGAAGTCAATTTTAAAAACTTACAATTTGTACACCATTCCAGCCCAAATTTTCTTAAAAATGCTATAAAAATTAACTTTTGTAATGAGTTAGTTACTGGCAACACGGCAGTTAAAGTCAACTCATTTAGTGCAGTTTGGCTGCATTATTTAAGAATTTGTACCTACGTAATCAATTTTCCCTATTGGGGTGGTTCATTCCATGAAATCTTCAACTTGATCAGACAGCAAGGTCAAAACAAGCAAAAAACATACTGGAATTGTTTTAGGTTTTGAGCAGAAAACCCAATCCTGTTGAAATGTTGGAAAAAATTCCTCTGAAGATATTTAGTTTATGCATATGTGAAATAATTCTGGGCAAATGTTTCAGTCGAGTGTTCCGCCTCCTTTTCACTTAAGCAGAGAATAATTGAGGCAGTGTGAATTACTCAGGAATTGCATCTGGAATGAGTAGATTGTTATAATCGATTGACTATATATTGTCTAATTTACGATGTTATCTTCATAAGAACAATATAATCACCTTAACTGTGTTAAGATTATTGAAAGGTCTAAAGATTCCTGTTGATGTCCAACTTTTTAAGGCTCGGCATTAAACTTAAGAAGCTAAGGGAACAGTGACTTGCCGAAGGGTAACTAATATGCAGTCGGAACTCTAATAATTTCTCTAGCATTGTTGTATCATGTAGCAGAGAAAATGTAAACAATTCGCCTCGATGATTCCGAACGAATGTCAGGTCAAGTTTTTTCAGCCCAGACATCGATCGAAGGCTGAAGATGTTGGCCAGCTTGTGATACGTGCCGTCCGTTATCTCACTCCTAATCCGCTTAATGTCGGCTTTTAATTCTTCCAAGTGCAAGCCATCAATGGCACAAAGTTGCTCCAGATCTCTCGAGAATACCCATGATGTCTTACTAGTTTTAATTATTTTTAGTTTTTTTTGCAAATTGTGAAAGCGACTTTGCTAAAATGCTGATACAGTTGCAAAATGCAACACAACTAATCGTGAAGGAAGATAGATTTTCAAATTTTTTGAACAGCTCGGCCCAACTCTGATTTACACAGACGGAGCCTGAAAAGGATTTAATTTTCGGGAGTGGATTCGTAAAAAGTGTGTCGGGTAGGGTGAACAAGTTGGAAGTAGAGTTGGGCCTACAATTAAATTCCACCAGGTTCGGACACCACTCAAGAAGGACGGTTTGCACAAAGGATCCTGCCGTATGTTGTCCAGGTGAGGTTGGGACAACCGCATTGTAGGTCATTGAGGTCAAATTGAGGCCGTATTTTTGAAGAAAGTCTGCAGTCTGGTGTAAGCAGTATTCAGCTCGATGTTGTTGGAGAAAGTGGCGAAATGGGATACGTCCACTGCTTAAGAAGGAGTCGAGGGTTTCTTTCATTTTCACAATTTTAGTCTCCCCCAGAAGTATGTCGAATAGTGATTTGGCTACAAATTTCTAACGGGTTCGAAAGGTTAGAATTGAGGCGAAATCCCATTCTTTGCAAACTTGACGAAAAATCTTGAGATCGTTGAAATCCAGATATTGGCTTAGTTTTTGGGCGATCTGAATAAATAAATTTTCAAAATACAAACATTATTCAGATATTAATTTTTTCTTGATAACCACACTTACAAAAAAATAGTAATATGAGTATGAAGAAAATTAGGGATGGAATGAAACAGAAATGAGATATGGATTTCGAAGTAAGATAAGATGGGGCTTATCTCCTTTCGTCTATATTACAACCATGATAATAGATACTCAGAATTTTAAAAATTTATACTTTAATTGGTATTAAATATTTACAAACGTGTCTCCATCAGAGACAAATAAGTGGAGGACCTGAGCAAAATAATTAAATATGTAGAGCTGTTACAATGAATGAATACTTACCGGCAGCTGAAGTAATGGATTCTTATAGTTTTCCGGATTAGTAGTTGCCTCGGACCCTTGTTCTATACAAAATAAACCAGCTATTATACTTTTTTAAATTTGTGTTAGTAGTATTTACCCCTTGCATATTTATGCAAGGGGTAAATGCTCGGAGTGATTCCCATCGGAGTGCCTCCCATTTTCTTCTTAAATTTCGTTGTAAAGAACTTTTGTTAGAGTGTCTGTACCTTTACCGTCTGGGTTCGGGTCCATTTTCAATTTTTAATTGAGAATACTGCTTCAAACAAAAATTAAAAACATAAACTCAAGGATCTTACATTTGCTAAGAAGGAAATTAAGTTGTGAAAGTGAAATGTATACTTTTCCAAATGGAACCGTCATATGACCGACACGTGACATTTGTGCTCCTCATATATTTAGGGAGGAATCATATCCTTCTCGTGTATTTGGCATGGATGTGAGCAAATAATACAGAGAGGAAATTCATACCCTGAGGGACGGAATGATGGAGAGGGTACTTATTTACACCGACCTTCTTTCAATTATCCCTTATATACGGCCATCATTTTCTAGCGTACATAAACCTCCATATGGATTGGACTTTGCCTGCCAGGGGTACCTATTCTCCTCATCCATCCTTTGTTCATAATGCTACGCATTATTATGTTGGCAATGTATAAAAATGCATTGAAGTAATTCGGTCAGATGATATTGCCGACTCAAAAACTTGCATTTGTGGATAGCAATAAAGCACTTTTTCCATATCATCTTCGTACGTAATATTAATCCAGCAACAGTGTTTAAGTATTTTTAGGCGCACAATGTTATCTTTACGCATAATGGTAAAATTGCATAAAGATGAATAAATGTGCATAAAATGCTTAAAAGTACATAAAAATTGCATAAAATCTATAGAATGACAAATGATTTTCAATATGAATTTTAGAAAACTTTGGAGGTCGTTAGAATTTTATCATATCCCTATGCAACTACTGAACAGCTGCAGCAGTTGCAGAAAATTCAAAATAAAAACACAAGGTTTACAAAATTAAATACGTTTTACTAACAATGCAGGTTTTTCTCATGAAATTGGTATTAGCAAAGCCATTATGTTAATGACATCGAACAGAAGAGCCAAGCAGGTCGTGATGATAATTTCACGACGGGATGTGGGTTCTTGACCAACGCCCTGAGGAATAGGTAAAGTTTAATTAATTAATTGATAACTTTCTAATTATTAAAGAGCAATATCCCAACACACTTAGATAACAGGGATTCCATTTTAATAAAATACGGGACCATACCAATTAAATTTAACATCTGCCCAGGTACGTGGTCACATTCGAGATCAGCTCGGCACAAAAATCCAAGTAAGAATCCACACGTAAGAGTAATCCCACATACTATTTCGGGCAAGCTTGACGCCATCGTTGCCACCGAGACTTCTATCACATATCTCTTATAAGCCTGTATTTGTTTGGCGAAAAGTTCCTCATGTATATTTTATAACGTAAAATAGTATATTGATTAGCTAATTTTTATTCGTTCTTTATCAATTCTATCAATAAATTAATAGTAATGCTCGGCTTTTTTAAAACAACTTCACGGCTTAATATCATACAAAGGAACAATTCATACTTCATACATATTTATAAATTTTAACTGCAATTCACTATTGGAGTAAATGTTCGTGTCCACGCAATCATTTGAAATTTGATAGGTTTGAATAAGTAAATCTGGTTTTACAGCGAACAATCGTACCAATGATTATTTCTTATTAAAATTGTTCCTTGTGAAATATTTTATATAGAGATTGGAAAATCCCTTGATTGGCTTGGATTAAAATATTTATACTTACAATGGAAGGTCCCGAGGCTGTCGACGCCAATTTTGATAAAATTGGTATCATTCGATCACAAATCTTCTAAAAACAAGAAATGGTCATGGAACTATCTGCAAATGGCTAGTAGGTGTCGGGAAAGGTTGACCCGAAGAGGTCACGAACGCAAATAAAGGAGAACCATTTCAACTTTTCTCGACACCCACTGGCCATTTGCAGATAGTTCCATGACCATTTCTTGTTTTTAGAAGATTTGTGATCGAATGATACCAATTTTATCAAAATTGGCGTCGACAGCCTCGGGACCTTCCATTGTTAGTAAACTAATCCTATCACTTTTAATAAATAAGTATGTCTAATTTCTTTTATTTGGATCCATTCAAACCCAATAAACATATAGATTGGACTGAAATTTTTGTTGAAAATTTAATGGATTTTTCTATATTGCGAAACCTTTCGTATTAATCCATACATCTTCGCACTAGAAAGTCCTAGTCAACGAACTTTCTAATGGCAGGATAGACTTTGGGAAAAATTTCTCGCTTAGGGTTCTTTTGCCAGAATCCTACTCGTTTTCACATAAATTCAAAGAATGATGATTTCCGCTCTTAACTCATTACTTCAATTAAAATTTCCTTCATCAAACATCCCAATAATTCTAATTTCATCAAAGCTGACCATGTGCTTGAACCAATTTTTATTCAAATTGCACAAAGGACAGTTTACCCATATCATGTTCAATCGACGGATACGTTTTCAGCATTTCTTAGCCATTTTTCTATTCCTGCTCCATTGCGTCCTCCCGTTGAAATGGTTTTTCTTCAATTGGATGTTCCCATCAAATCCGCCCGTTGCAAATTGGGAGCTTATCATCATGGGCTACAGTTTCTGTATATTTTTAGGTAGTCTTATAGCAGTTGACCAATTTAATCGACTTGAGACGGAGACTCGACTATTGTTAAATTCGTCGATGAAAATTGAAAAGGATTGCAGAGATAAAGGTGGGTTACGTGGGGTTTGTTTGTATTACGTAAATTAATTTCTGCACTTAATTTCTTGATTTTACATTTCTACTACTAGGCCTGCAACTACGAGCGAGAGTGGACGTGGCTCTCCAGCCAGCTCCAGGATTTCAACTGGATTTCTCCCATCTGAGTTGGGGTGTGGTAGGCAGTGGGATCCCAAATAAAGAGAACAAGTCCCTCCACAGTGAGCCTCGCCCCCTCACGTTCCCTGGCCCCACTGCCAGTCCAATACCACACCCGCTCAGCAACGACAAGCTGCTTATCGTCACGGATGTGCCACCACCATCTATCTCCATCAGGCGCCTCGCTCGTAGACCTGCACGGCGAACTCCCCCCAGGTGAGGCTTTTGTATGGTAAATTGGGGTGGTGACCTAAGGGGGCGGTGATGGAAGAGTGAGTAGTGTGTCGTGTTGGTGGGAGCGGCTGGAGTGGTCCTACGGGGTTTACGAACAATATATAATACCGGAAATAGGCTGCAGTGCACGATTTGTACCTCCCTATTATGTATATTTCAGTGTGACTGCTGTTTAAAAGCACCTGCACAAAATTAGTGCATAAAAGTGTTTAAAAACGTTAAAAAACACCCACCCAAAATCCGGAAAAGTGCACAAAAGTGCAAAAAAATGCAGAAAATTTTTTAAATGAACATAAAGTAATGCAAATAATATTGCATTTTTCGACATAAATATTTGATTCGTTAAAACAATTTAGTGATATTTCCCAAAATTCCTTCATCAATATTCTTTATGTAAAGATATTTAATTTTTTGCAACTTCGAGTTTTAATTTTCATCTTGCTAAAGTGATTAGGGCAGCTCAAAACTTGTGTATAAATAAAATGAGAATGATATGACTTTTAGAGTTTTTAGAGTCATATTGAGCCTAATTTTATGCACTTTTATATATTTTTATGCATTTTTATGTATTTTTGTGCATTATGCATGCATAAAAATTATTTTAGGCGCCTAAAAGAAACACTGTCAGTTATCCTTCTTGTCGCTAATCAAGTTTAGCTCTTAATTTTGAAATTAATTAATCAAATGCTATCAAAATGCAATCTTACATTTTCTTTCATGAACTAACTTTTGCCTTCACCTCAACCGTTCTGCTCATCAAAGTGGCGTCAGTTCCAGCAAGAAGTGATCTAGCTGATATATCGACTTTGGAAATGGTTCAAATTGTGAGTGGAAAATGTTTTCAAGGATCTCAGCTTTTAAAGATAAAAAAATATCAAATTTGCATATAAAAGTGAGCCGAAAGGTAAAAAATCAGATTATGATGTTCTTACTGATCTTTAGTTCATTAGCGGTAAGTATAAAATTTTGTGGCGATCTAGCAAAATTCGAATTTTTTGATTGGGCAAAAAAATTGAATCTTGATCGAGTCCGCATGAACAAAATAACACCATAATCTGATTTTTTCTAGGGAAGTTGAGAGCCCCTAATACGTAACAGTCTGTTACTTGACTAATTAAATTTTCTGTAGATGTTTCGACCCCCTCTTACACATTGGCACTACCCGACCGACCCATGGAACAATGTAGCCATTTGGAAAGACATCGCGCCAGGGTTTGGCGAACTGACATTGGTAATCGGTGCGATTTTATCAAATTTTAACCTCACCTATAAGTATAGGCCTATCGCAGGTTGGGAAGCGTCAAGCGCTCGAGTTAGGAAAATGGCTGCGATTTCGTTACGATGGTTTCCTCAGCAGCTCTCACACGAGGAGGGAAGCCATCTTTAAAACATCCGGAGTGGATCGAGCCATCCAAACTGGGCAAGTAGTCGCTGCTGGAATTTATCCACCTGCTCCGCACGATCCAAAAAGTGATTGGGATCCCAGCAGAGAGATTAATTGGCAACCAATCCCGTTTCACGTTGCCCCTGATAGGGTAAGAAACATACTCTTTACGTGTAGTCACAGAATGGTAACAATAATTTTCGATAAATTCGAATTTGTCACCCTCGGTGAAGAAATTTTTACCGAGCATTCGCACGGTGACAATTCATTACCAAACTAAGAGAGTAAATATCCGAAAAATTTTGAACGGTATTTCTTTTTAGATCATGCATCCCAAGACCCTGAGTGAAACTGAATGCCCGAGATTTGTTGCAATGAAGAACGCCTCCTTTACCACGACCCCTTTAGCCGTGATGATAAACTCTGACCCCGAAGTGGTCCGTGTGTGCACCGAGATATTGAAACATTCCGGACTGACCATGTGCCATTTCGGGGTTATTCACAATCTCCACAAAACACTGGCAATTCAGGTATTAGAAGAAATCAGGGGACCGTTCCCAGACAATTTTTTTGGGGATCTGTGATAATTTCCGGGAGACTTGTAAAAGTCCTCGCCAAGTTTTTTCCCAAATTTAGTTCGGAATTATACACGGTATCCACTGGGGGAAATAGACACGGTGTATCATAAAAATTAAAGTGATTGAAACTTACAGGAATTTTAATCCCCCCAGCGCAAGTACGGATTGCCTCTGCCGGCCTGGACAGATTCAATAATGGACTCCATGCGACGAATCGCTGTTTATCGAACCGATCCGCGCGTCGCCGTACCAACGACGGAGGCACGACGGCTAACATCAGGACCAATATTGACTGAGCTAGTGGGCGACATGGAAAGGAGGATATTTGGCGGTGGTCTTGTTCCCAAAATGACGTCCTACTCATCCCATAGCACCGCCGTGGCTGCCTTGCTAGGAACGCTGGACATATTTGAGGCACGTCATGCCCCAGAAGCTTCAGTCGTCGCGGTAGAATTACACAGATTCAGGGGAAACAATCACGTGGTTCGGGTAAGGAATATATTTCTAATTGTGTGTATACACATTAATCAAGGCTTGTTTTAGCGCACCGAATTCATAAAAATTATGCCACGATGCGATTCGAACTATTAATGAATACTTCAAGTTTGTATTTATTTAATTTCAGATTTTTTTCCGGAATGAGACAAATTCACCACCGTATGAGTTGGAACTACCGAAGTGCCGGTATCCCTGTACTTTCGCCAATTTTAAGACAACTGTTTCTCCGTACTTACTAAGTGATGAGGAATGGTGGTGGGAATGTAGGCGAGGTGTTGGGAGAAGTGCGAGAGGGGAAATATATCACAATTCAATTAGTTCTGATCAGAATCCCTCCTTAGTTTAATGTGGGCCGAGTTAAATATTTTTGCAGCGTTTTTAATGAACTCGGTTGATAGAGTGATAATTGGCATTTCAATTTATATCACATATGTATGTAGTTAAAAACGTCACCAACTTGGAGAAGAGAGAACATTTATCAGTCCATGGAATCTTATTTTCAAAGTTGAGATACGACTTTAGAATTTTAAGTTGCACATCCAATATGACGTGTACTAAAAATCATGATGATCCGTCATCTCAGTCTTGCTCAAAAAATCGTATAACACAAAAACCAAATTTCCCAGGGCAGATTTATTAATTAAATAAATCCATGGTGCATATAAATACATGTCATGTATGTGATAATAGCATTATCCCACGATTAACATAATCATAAATAATTATAATGTAATAATATGTACATATAATGTAATACATAATGGTAATAAAAGTCTTCCACAATATGAAATATGAAACAATGAATTAAAATTGTAATTGAATTTGCATAATTTCATAACCAATTTCTAATTAGCGCTCCAATACATATTATAATTTTCGCACTGGATTTGATAAACTTCAAAGTTTGAAACCATGACCACCTTTGGTTTGAAATTCCCCGTATCTGTTAGTTTTAAATTTTACTCGGTATGAAAATTTGGTGAAAATGAGGTCTGTGCCGTGTAACATCCGTCCCCCTCTTCGTATCCATTACTCATCCCTACTCTCGGATTGACATGCAGCGTCCCCTCCACAATTTCCCCACCAGTAGGGTCCTGGTCCTTAATCAGCTCTATAATTCCCGCAGGACGAATATTCCTTACTCTATGCTGTTCCAAAAAACGCGCAATTTTTTCATATAGTGCCGACGGCTCGGTTATTCGGGGGACCTAAATATAAAAGAGGAAGAATTAAGGGGTATTCATGACAGATGTGATTAATTTTATAAAATTCAACTACACCATACACGACCTAAATTAAATAAGCTCAAAATTTTGCAAATTCCGCCGTATAAATTTATGAAAAATATTTTTTTCGCGAATATTTTATATCGAACCGAGGATTAAAAATATTTAATTATAACTCACGGCATAGTTCTGGGTCAAGTAAATCCCCACGTAGAGTCCGACGAGGAACGAAATCTGCAGGCAAAAATCGTATAAAATTCTGCGAAACTCAAAGTCCTTTCTTTCTCCCTTACGAATGCACCTACGAGGAGATGTGTCGCTATGAAGATCACCAGCAACGTGTTATACGTGTAGGTGAGGATGTTCCAGAAAATTTTCCCAAAGAAATATTTCTCCAAATAAAAATATTTTATTTCTCACAGAAAATCCGTCCCGATTTCTCCCCAACTTTGACACTTTAATTTTTTTGCCCTGAAATCCCACACGTTCATTCCTAATTATCTGCACTTTTCAGACAAAATGTGAAGAGAGGATTGTTTTTATTTTCCTCTGCATATCTTACACCCCCCACTGATCACAATTGTACCGCACAAGCCCCCAAAGACATGGCCAGATCGACCAGCCCGACCCAGATGGTGGACATCATGCTTGTCTCGCTCATATCCATACCTCTCAGGAAAACCAGTCCGGAGAAAATGGACACGTTTAGCAAAATCACTCCCAGCGTGGCACCGACCTTTACCAATTTATTGCATGAACCACTACCACCATGAGGTTTACCTAATTCCTGGTCGTCCAGCTGTAATAAAATTTATTAATTCCCACATCCTCAACAAATGACTTTCTCCGGATACCTTATTTTCCCTGGCGGAAGAAATCAATAGATAACACAACCTCACTAAACTAATCCCTGCTATTATTATAGCCTCACCGGAAACGATAAACTGCACGATGCACGATAGCAAGAGTCCGATGAACATATCACACCAATTATTTTTTTAATAAACTGTAAATCGATGTATTTCACAAACTCTACCATTTACAAGGCGACAAAAAATAAATATGCTCCGCTCCGATTTCTCCACAAACAGAATAGCGATGGATGCAACTCAATTTATTTTTAGCAAGGAAATAAAATACGTGACTCAAAACTAGGCATCATTGACACCCTCTCTTCATGCTCTTGTGTGCATTGCAGGACCGGAATTTTTACATAGCGGAGATAGTCAAACTCAGATCCCGTTATGTATTTTATGAACGTTCCACCACAATACGGTAGGGATCATCTCGGGAAAAAATTCCGTCACCTTTTTTCCTCAATTTAACCTCCACCAATGTCGTGCTTGGCATTCTGACATCCAGCCACATTTGTGTAGATGCGTAAAAAATATTTGTAAATGATTAAAAATTAAATCATCAAATTATCTAAATATAATTCTCTACGATTTGTTTGCAAATCTGTACATTTTATGATGGAAGATGGACTAAAAATTAAGTTATTAAATTAATTTACCCATTACGTTCTCCGTAAAATTACATACAACGTGACAATTTCACGGATGAGTACATAAGCCTCAACATCCTTGTTTCATTGGTGTCATAATCATGAAAAAATCGTTTATTTATTTACTTGTCCTCACTCCCAGATCGAATTATGTTCAGTAAAATGTGCTAATTAGGAACAATGTTACCAGAAATATGAGTATTTTATGCACTGATTCTCCACATTTTGACGTGTTCATGACATGTCCGAATATTTAGTGAATCGTTCTACATTTCGCAGATCACAGTCACCGTATTGGCAATTTCAGTGGCGGCGGAAGCATTGCTCCCAAAAAATTACAAGTCCTAAATTTTTGTTCCTACTCTGTGACTTAGGCCACATTGTCACCATTTCCCAAAAAATTACTTCCGAATCGTTAAGCAGCTTATTTACTTGGTAACAAAGTTTATTCATTACACTTCTAATGATGAATTATGCTTATTAACTGTACTCCTCGCCATACAAATTATACCAGACGATGCTCCATTTGTCCACAAAAATGAAGAATTTACCATTCATACCAATTTCACAGTGCTCTCTTTCATCCCGTTTTTGGCAGAATCAGCACTTTCTGGAGTTGTTTATTTAGGTTAACTCCGTCCAACGGAGTTGAATGGAGTTAGTTATCGTTTAATTCGTTATCAGGAGGACCCACGCATTCAGGACGGAATGACAATCTACATCTCAAAAAGACTAAAAATATGCGTAAAAGTTGACACATCCTACTGTAAAGACCTTCGAAGATTGTAATAGCTACTTACATGCTTATCATTCGTTAACATGTATCGGTCCGTCCAATTGTTATGTCATCGTTTCTCCTCATTTATGGAGCACAACCCGAAAGAAATTTCCTTGTTCATAATTAACAGAGATTGTTTTTTTCTTTAAATTCATCATAAATTCCCGTTTTGCTTACCATTTGTGAACAGCCCCACATAAAATCTGATTGATTAGTGAAATCAATGAAAGAAGTGTATCAAGTAATTACTTAAAATGACAAATTTAGCATTAATCCCTTTATCGAGAATAAATAAATAATTCCACAAGATGCCTCATTTTAATCCAGATCATTCCCACGAAAGCAGCTCCACAATATCTCATAATATTTCCAAAATGAAAAAACTCATATTTTCTCACTTCACCAAATTTATGGTAACGTTTTTAATAATATTTCTCCAAATGGCTGGATCCTATGGGGTAAATCATATCCCTTCCCATCACCACGGTAATTAGAAAAGCTTGTATTCATCTCACAAATTAATTACTAAATCCCTAATTATCCCTTTAAAAACTTTATTTAATTAACTAATCCCCAATTTCCAGCCCCTCCACCACACCCCCTCGACCCGTTAACCCCCTCCGAAATAAGGCTAGCCTCCTCCCTCATCAAAGCCCACTTCGTCTCCACCCCCACCCTCTACTTCTCCACCATAACCCTAAAAGAGCCCCTCAAATCGGTCCTCCTCCCCTCCTTCTTGGACGACACTGACCCACCTTTCGTCACCCGGACCGCATTCGCCAACGTTATCGACCCCGTGACCCAAACCGGGTATGAAGTCCTGGTCGACCTGACCCGAAAAAAAGTCACCAGTCTGATCAAACTTGACCCAGGAACGCAGCCAATGTACACCATGAACGAGGACCCCGACATCAACGCGGTCGTTTTGGCAGATCCCCAGGTCCAGTTGAGATTGGCGGCTGTCGGGCTACAAAATTTGTCCCTGGTCGTCCCGCTTTATTGGTGGGTGGATTGTGAAAAATTTTTTAAATTGTGTGTTAATCGGTAAAGAATATTTCGTAATTTTGAAGGGATTTTGGATATGCCGGAGATCGTCCGGAATACTTAGGGAGAAGAGTGGTCCAAGTTTTCTTCAGTTTTCAGAACGTTCCAAACGATAACAACTACGGTAACGTTTGCGGTTTTTTTAAATTCAAATTGGAAAAAAAAATTATTAATTGTTGCAGCCCACCCCCTCGGTTTTGTCGCCATCGTGGACACCTTAGCCCAGAAAATGCTCGCCATCGAAGACCTCCCCACCCAATTAGGGTTCGAAACTAGCCAAGCCCCCTTCGGCGACACTAGCGCCACTTTCACCATGGCGAACTATGACCCCACCCTACTCCCGGCTTCCTTCTTCCGGAAGGATATCCGACCCATCGCAATAACTCAGAAGAGCGGTGCCAGCTACAAGGTCAAAGGTTATCAGGTGGAGTGGCAAAAATTCAAATTCCGCGTCGGGTTAGTACGCATTAAAAAAATGATTTAGTAATTTGAAATTTTTTTATGAACTTAAATTCCTAATTTTCATAAATTTAGATTTAACGCCCGCGAAGGTCTCGTCCTGTACAACATCAACTATAACGACAAGGGTCACGTGCGACCATTAATTTACAGAGCATCGTTATCTGAACTTTTTGTCCCTTATGGCGACCCTAGACCGCCATACCACCGGAAAATGGTAACCATTCATACCTGCCGCTGTGAAAAAAAATTAAATTATGGCACAACTTGATAAATGAAGGAGAAAACAAATCCAACTGATTTCAAAAGATTTAGGCTTTATTCACCAAGCGACGCGTTTCGCAATATAAAACAGCTTCATCAGGCTATAAAGTTACAAATTAATGAATTAATAATACATAAAATAAAATAAATAAATTGTTACGAGCCATTAAGATTTTTCAAAAAATGAGACTATTATAGTTTACAATTATTTTACCTATTGGGTGATTTATTAAAATATCTGTAGTTTGCAGCAGTGTGACCGTGGTTGTTGAAGGTCAATTCTTAAATGTCAAATTATTTTGTGAGTGGTTTACAATACTTTTCTAGCGAGTTTATCTTTTTAAATGACATTATTAAATTAAGATTATGAACAATGTTTTTGTACCTCTCATTTTTACTTTTTTCCGCTTGCTCACGTATATACTCTATGACAAGTTTTTTGAACCCATACATATTTTTATAAAAAGGCATAACTATGTATACATTATTTCTTGATAAATAAGGATCACTAGTATTAATATTGTATTTGTTAAAAATACTTGGTTGATTTTGTTGTAAATGTTTTAAAACTAACTCCGTTTTTGGTATAAGTAAATTATGCCTATTCATTCCTAGTACTTTGTCTTTACAACTTTGTAAAATATTTCTAGGATATCCTCTCTTTGAAAATTTTTCGAGAATTAAACTTATTTCTTTATCAGCATCATTTAAATCAGAGCAAACCTTTTTAGCACGGAGAAATTGACAATATGGTAATGACTCTTTCAGGGATTTTGGATGATTTGATTGATAATGTAAAAAATCCAATACTAGCCTTTCCCGAGTTCGAATCTCGGTAGCGTCAATTTTTTGTTTATTTTTACAAAATTCCATTGATCACTTTTTAAAAACTCCCGCAGGCCTTCGACGCCGGCCATTACGGGATTGGTCAATCCACCCACCAACTCCGCCCCACGGCCGACTGCAAGGCAGGAGCGATCCACTTCTTCGACGTCACCGTGTCCAACAAGGCCGGCCTCCCCGTCACCATTCCCGCCGCGGTCTGCATTTTCGAAGACGACGCAGGAGCCCTAATGAAAAAATATAACCCGGTCGATCGCCGCTCGTACGTGGTCCGAAATCAGCGCCTCGTCGTCACCTTCACTTCCGGCTTAGGAAATTACGACTACGAATGGAAGTGGATTTTCCATCTCGATGCATCTATAAAGATGGAAGTCAATCTCCAAGGAATCGACAATCCCACGTTCATCTCCTCCCGCCAAGGCGGTGCGGGAACGCCTATTTACGGCACCGTTCTGACACCAACGCCCGGAATCCTGGCGCAGAATCATCAGCACTTTTTCACCGTTAGGATCGACACGGAGATCGATGGAAATTCAAATACTGCCGCGGTTGTTGACGTAGTCTCAGCAGGTTTGGAAATTCCCGATAAATCTTAACTTCCAACGCTTTTAAAATTTTGAAATTCCCTCTCCCCCAAGGCCCAACCGGATCTGCGGAAAACCCTTACGGTAACGGTTTTCGTACAGTCTCCACTATCCTTAAAACCCCCGCCCTCGCCAGAACCTGCGCTGATTTCGAACGTTCCAGGACTTGGCACATTTATGGCAACTTATCGAGGAAACACCCCTTTTCCCACACCCCCATGGGTTATCGTCTCATCGCGGAAAACCCCATCCGCCTCATGATGAACAAAGACAGTCCGATCCACCCCAAATGCGCCTTTGTAGATCACACCGTCTTGGTAACGCCCTACCAGGAGGACCAACTCTACGCGGGAGGCGCTTACCTCAACAACTCCGGGCTGCCAGTCTGGGTCGCCAACGCGCCAGATTCAAACCTCGTTGAGACTGACATCGTTTTATGGCACGTTTTCGGCCTCACGCATATCCCTCGTGTGGAAGATTTTCCTGTCATGTCGGCCGAGTAAGGGAAATACTAGACCTATTTTTTAACAATTTTCAAGAAATTGCGGTCATCATATTTGAATCGCACCAAATAATTTTCTTATTACAGGACCGTTTCATTTTGGTTGAGACCGGTCAACTTTTTTCTGGAAAACCCAGCCCTGGATGTCCCATCGTTCCTTAATATTCAATAAAGGACACCGAAATCATATCAGCCCAAACTAAAATCTGGTCAAAACTACGCAGACATACCTCCAATTAAATTCAGTTATATTGTATATCCTTCTTTAAATCAATAACTCTTGCAAACCAATATTTAAAATTTTTAATTTATATTAAATAATTAAATTAATTGCTTTAGATAAAGTTACAATAATAAAATACGTATTCTACATGTTTTTTTTCTCCCTGGACAGGTTTAATTTCGATCGCGGGGGTGGTGAGAGGATATGCATGTCTCTGAATTCCGATATTTTTCAGTACCCTGAACATGTGAATCTTGCCGACAATTAACCCCAGGGTCGCAAATTTCTCCACAATTTTTGTATGATTTAATTTATCTTTGAAAAACGCTTTAATTAGTGTATCGTATAGTTGTACGTCCATTTTACAATTAGGATCGATTTCTTTTTGCAAAAACTCAGAACACGTGTCGCTGCCTATAAAGTTGAGGATAGGCAGTATTTCTTCATGGACGTCCAAATCGGTTTGTGGGTGGTTAAAACAACTTTTGACAAGTGGAAACAACCGGTTTTAACCACTTTTATCTTGACAAGACTATGATTTGGTGGTCAAAAGTGGCATTTTTACAGATTTTGACTGCTGTTCTTGATAATTTGGTTTTAACAAATAACTCAAAAAACTGGGAATGATGCATAAAATTGTTATTTCCCCCACTAGCATATGCCACATGTTGGACTAGAAATTAAAATGGCCCAACTTACCGTACTCACTGTCTGTACGACAAATACATAATGTGAGACTAATAAATACTCATCATCCACACCGGCATTTCCTCCGTTGTCACTTGCCTTGAAACATATCACACCGCAGTGTGATTGATGATTGATACTAATTATTTTCTATGTCACATTAACATCCTTATCGTTGTACACACTTGAAACCTAATTAATTTGTTGTTTTTTTCCTTTTGACCATATGTATTCCAGGCTACCTGGCTCATTACTCGGCTTAAAAGCGATGATAACGTCAATCAGATTCAACTATCGTCACGCGTATTTCACAAACTCGTTAATTTGAAATCAGTCAGATACGAAATCAATCATTTCCATATCTGCGTACCTTGCGCTTCCTGCCAATAATGCTTATAAAGTGGTGCTGACGTACTTCCATTGGGCAGTATTCATAAAGCTGGAAGCCAGCAAGGAATTTTAAAATAAATCTTAACTCACAGCTTGTATTCAATTAAGCCAGATTTCTTTGACCATATTAAAAATCGCGGTCTTGTTGCTCACAACTTGCTCATTAGTTGACCCAACCATCGCAACGTCCTTGGTATTGATTAATCAGGGTTGTCACTTTAAATAAACTAATCACTAATCCACTTAAATCTTACAGACCGAGTTAATCCGAAATGGAACCAGACTGGAGTGGACGTATGAGCGGAACAGCGTCCTCCACTATATGACACCTGGCATGACAGCGAACGTGGTCGACCATCCTCGCGAGCGTTTCAACGTTTCCTACATCATTGGAAGAGATCTCGGAGATCGGCAGGAGGGAACAACGATAGCTCCGGACCGGCTGCGCACCACTTTTCGCACAATTAGCGACGGCTTTGTTACCGTGACTGGGGGCAAGTTGGCACCCACGGTGTTAGGCCCGAGTGAATTCTTCCTCATGCCAATTAACGATGCGGAGGACAATCTTTTCCACTTGGTTTACAGTGGGCAAGCCTTCGTCACCCCGAATACAAGCGCCCCATTCGAGTTTTACCTGAGTTCTAGGTTCCCCGCAGAACCGCCCGCCGTCTTTGCGCTGGTGCCGTACCAATTTCATTTAAATTCGTCCTATGGAGGTAAGCAGCTTAAAACAGGGTTTACTTGTCTAGGAAATGACGATTCATGATTTATTCGTGTCGTAAAATAGTTACGAAGTATACGAGATTTTAGCAAGCTTCGTAAAATTTTATTACTGCAAACCGCGTTACTAAGGTTACGATCATTACTAAACTTGACCTCTTCTTTTTTCTTCATAAATACTTTACAATACTAAGGATTCCAAGTAAAATCATGAATACCCTCAATATTTTATAATTTGCAGGCACTCGTTCCCGGATTCTCAGTACAATCCAAGAAATTGAGCTAATCGAAACGGAAGTTGAACGCACATCCGCATTTACTAGTCTGATCCAACAGATGATATCCTTCAACCATATCATTGAAGGGACGGAGATTTTCGTGCTGGGTGACGCCATTAAACGCAGGTCTGACCTCATATGAGAACACCGTCCCATTCGACATGTTACCAGAACAGGTTCAGTTTGTGACTCGGGGAGACGTAGACTCGTTTCCGGTCCAAATTTCAGTCATGGATCCCACATCTGGCATCACTACTCCGGTACATGATGTGCAATTTGTCAACTTCACGCGGCCCATGTACCCCTTCGAGTTGACGTTGAACGGAACCAGCTTCATCGTCCGGTCAACTTCCGGGCGGAACGTGTACTGGTATATGAATACCGTGGCACCTTACGAACTCATAACCTTTGTGACAAACAGGACTCAATTTTCGTTTCAATTTCCGTCCACCAGCCGCCCCGGTTATGGCCACTTTAACATTTATGAGGGTTCCGTCCTCCGCTACGCGACGAACAATCAGACGTCCAGCAGGTTCTGTAGATGCACGACGAGCCAACCGGTTGCTAATTTTGTCGTGTCGCGTTACGCCGTAAACGTGGGGAAAATGTATAACGGAGCGAGTAGAGGGGGTATTGTGGAGATGGCGTATCTTATCGCGAAATATGACTCGGGCTCGGTTAAGGGATTGCATTTTGGGGAACTGTTGGCGGTGATGAACCAAAACGGGTATATCCCTGGGAAGGAGATATTCTCGGTAGGGGCATACATGATGGCCTCCCTGGATGAGGAGGATCCCACTTTTGACCTACTTCCGGCAGCTGTTAGGACCATATTTATGCACAATTTATCCTGGGCGTTTTCTGGGGAGGACGGCATCCGCTACGCGATGAAACATTCGTACGCGTCGGATTTGCATGTGGACGTTGGGGCGTATAAATTTGAATATTTTGCCCCATTAGGGGACATGTTTGAAGCGGTGAGATTTGGGATTCTTTACGATTCTCGGGAATTGGGGGATGAGGAACATATTTTTGTGGATTCTGCGACGAAAGAGTTAACGCATGAGGGGATCCTAGAAGGTGGATTGACGTACGAGTTTGAATTTGAATTGATGTCAGATTTAGCGGGGTTGTATGTCTGGTGGGGTGGGGGCAAACTTGGAACTTTTGAAAATTTGCCGGATTTTTATTTTGTGGCGAATAACGAAACTAATCCGGCGCTGTTTAGGGTATCGGAGTTTGAGTAATGGTGTAGTATTTAAAATGTTAGTATGAAATTATGTAAGAAAATAAAATGTGAAGAAGGGGAAATAGATTGATTTGATTTTTGTGTACAATGTAAGTAAAAAAACCTTAGTTAATATGCACTCTAAATAATCCGGTAATAAATTATTCGAACTTATTACCAGAATGTAGGATTTTTTTAAATTAAAAACAATTCTTGCCAAAAGGTTAAGTGACCGACCTTGCAATGCCTAATAATACTGAAGTTTCAAATATGGAATAATTTTTTAAATTTTCTAATCGATTTTACAAATTCCAACTATTTTACACAGGGTACGCAATTCGGCGCCTTTTTGCTCTAAAAATTATGCCGTTTTGCCGAATTGCTGTTTTGCTATGCCGAATTGCCGTTTTGAATGAAAAATTGTAGTCGGATCATTAATTTTAGTTTCGAATTAATTAATACTTTTCAACTTCTTAGGATGTTGACGATCATCACGCAATGCCATAGTATAATTTGTATTTTAGATTTACTATATTTCCACCTTGCCAAATCCTGATCTTGTAATTATTTATGATGTAGTCGTAATGAATACGATTAAACAATAGTTCAAACAATTACGTGCTAATATTATTTCTAATATTACTATTATTTAATTACTAGCATTATTGCATTACTCAATTTCTCACATAACCCCAATTGAGCAAAACGGCAATTTGGCAAAACGGCATGATTTTTTGCTCGGCAAAACGGCAGTTTTCGGCAGTTTACGGCACGGCATTTGCCGGATTGCCTTTTTGCCGCGGCGAACCCTGATTTTACAAACCCACGACACTCAGGCAAAATACATATTGCCAGATTTTGAAATTTCTACCACACACACTTATAATCAAGGTCACAATGTCAGAAAATGTTAATTTTTCTCAACCAATTACCATGATGAAATTTGAACACTTGTCTGCAGATAAGCTTAATTCTTATGATTAAGTGTTTTGGTCATCATTATCCGTCAAAAGGTTACCAAATTACTCCCTCAGGTCATTGTGGGGGTTGTCAAAGGGATTGGCAAATATTAAGTTACGGAAATATTAAGTTCGTCGTCTAGTTAACTATTATGATTGTAAAATTGAATTTAAATTTTGAAATAGCACAACTTGTATTTGAAAAATGGAAGCTTATCAAAGCTTTGGCTGTTTTAAATGCACATATTTACTTACAATAAATGCAACTATTGTACTTTGCTGAGCAGATTTATGATGAAAATTAACCTACTTAAAACTTGTCTCAACTTTATGTGCATGCCTGCTACAAAGAAACATCATGTCCAACTAATTTGTTTATCCTTCACTGTGTACAGGAAGATATGCATTGAGGCAGCGTTTCGTAGATGTAAGAAGTTTAATCAGTTATATGTTTTCACAGATAACTGTATTCCATGCTGTCTGCTGGGTGGTTGCAATAAATGGGAACTCTCAGTATTATTACTGAAAGAGCCCATTTATATTTTATATTTATCTATCCAAATGAAATTTTCTGGTTCCGCAGGAAAGTAGACCATCCTCATTCATGTTTGTTTAATGTATTTAGCAAGAAATTACAATTCCACATTTAAGCTCTGACTCTTTTCAACAACTTTTAAAACTTGTTGAAAGTAATAGTTTTGTGTTGCATAAGGTAGACGGATTATTTAAGAAATATTTTAGCAAAATGCTTAAGTATGTCTCATAAAATATTAACCCTGACAGTATTGGCTGTCCGAGGCCAGATCATCGGCCGCAGTTAGAGTCTGGCTGTGTACACTCACATTACATATAGTCCAGATCATTGATCGTTCACGGATGCCAGAATCCGGCCGGGGCTCTGAACTGGCAAGGTTACAGCATAGGCCAGATCATTAGCCAGATCGTTAGCGGAAGCCAGATACTGATCATAGCTCAGTATGGAGATTAACGAACGAATACAAGTTAACCGGGAGGATGTTGCCACTGTCGATTTGGATGATGTCGCTGCAGCCCACGGTTAAATGAATAGAATAGATGCATGACGGACCGTTACTTTAATGGGTGCGTTAAGGACGGACTAAACTGGATAAGCATGGCAGTTAGTTAAAAATTTATGTGGTGCCACGGGCACCACAGAACCACCTAGTTTAATATGTCTGAATATATTTATTTAATTAATTCAATTATGTGATTAATTCAAATTAAATTATTTAATTTACTTTAAGATTTTGTTAAGCAGTCATGTATATTTTTATACTTGAACCAGTCTACTGGCAATATATAATTCAAAAAAGAGGAAACTCTTTGCGTAGAAAGACGTCAATCTTACTTTGGAAATTCATCTTTCGGGTGACACGCAAAATGAAGCCGTATCAATTAGAAACAATCAGATTATTTAACCGCCTGTACTCCTACAAGGTTATATTTCTGTATAGGCTCCCAATCCAACTAATTCAGGACGGGAATGGCGTCCGTTTCATAAAATCAGACAAACTTGCCCAGACAATAACTCCACTGGTCTTAACAACCTTTAGATTCTTAAGCATAGGATGGGCGATGTTTATAAGAATGGCGAACCCCGATGTTACACTGGCCGGTCGATTCATTATTCTAGCCTACCAGTGGGCCTTGGCTACAGAAGGGATTTCTTTCTTCATGTTTTCAATGATCTACATGGGATTTGACTATTATTTGGTGGAAGCTGGCAATCTGACATTGCCACTTATCGATAAATTGGAAAAAGGTGATTTGATTAATACACTTTTGCCATTAATTTATTAAAAACAGGTTTTAAGATGTTTAATTTTCAGCTAACTACTGCAAGTTGTCACGTCGCCCCGTCATGATCGACTACATCACGCGAATTCTAATGTGGGCTGGCATTGTTCTCCCCGCGCCAGGAATTCTTATTCTGACCCTGCTCAAGCTGAATCCAGGCTATACTATAATAGACTTTGTATCATCAAAATTGCAAGTATTTGAGGCAATTCGAGGTATCAGATTGTCACCCATCATTTGGCTTATCTTGAATATCCTCTTATTTCTGGGAAGGTATATGGTACAACTAATAGTGGTGATGGATTTGTTCCGTGGGTTCATCCTTCTTGCGATAGTATCCTTCTTTGGTATACAAGTTTTCAGAAATCTTGTCGATTTTATTGATTCCTACTTTGACCGAGTTACAGCAGTAGGAGGAGAAACTGATGTGACACATATTCAAATCTACCGCCAAATTGAAATCATTTACCGGGTACCTGAAAAGATAAATAAATCTGGAGCATTCCTTGCCTTAGGGATGATTGGGGCGAGTGCTGTTTTCTTCGTGTATGCCCTTGTACGACTGCGTTCAGAGAATATTAACATCTTCCTCCCGTTTTGTGGATTTGGTGTTGTTGTCTCGGTCTATATCCAGTTGCTGATTTGCAATTATGGCGCCCATGTAAATGAGAAGAGTACTAATTTGTTGGGAAAGTTCAAAAAGTGGGTGGCAAAGGTTGCTGAGCGGAAGAAAAGGAAGGATTTGGTGCAAACTGTCAGTAGTTTGGTGCCATTAGCCTTACTGGTGGGCGTGGGAGACGTAACATTATTTACTTTAGAGAAGGGGAAGAAAATGTTTGTGTTAAGGCAGATGTTGGATTACTCGATGGAAGCAATTTTGACGTAGGAATGAATTTTTTTTTGAAAAGATACAGCAATATGTATAGGCATGACGCTAATTCTATTAACCAAAGTTACTAACGATCCGGTAATAAATACAGCTGCACAATATAAATTGGTACCTATCAAAATGAACGTATAAAATATGGGAAATTATAGGGGACAGGATATTTTATCGAGTTTTTTTAATAATTTGGTTAAAAAAGGTTAACAAATATATATTTACTATATTTTTTGAATGGACTTAAAATAAACGGAAGTGGTCCTGAAATTCCTGATGAGACAGCACATTATGCTACTAGAAAGTAAGACTAGAACCTTTATCCTCCTCTCTCTGCGGCACTACAAATATCCAGTAGGGATGGGGAGATTAACCATCATCGGAGATAAACAGTTAACGATGTGGTATTGTTGGTTGTGCAATAGGTTCTGAACAAAAGATAAATGTTTGTCATGAGGACATGTCATCTCAGTTAACTGAATAACACAAATGGGGGAGATATTTGGAAAGCCAATAAAATTTCGATTAGGTACAACAGAAATATTTTATAAAATGTGGTCACAACGATTTTAGAATTATATATCCATAGTATACGTTGCGTGTTTTATACCAATCAGAATATGTAGGCTAGAATACAAAAGTAAAACAATTATTGTAAATATTCAATTAGCTATGAACATAAGTCCATCAGCTTTAAAATATGTTGGACAATTAATTAATTTGACACGTATGGTCCCAGGTTGAATTTTATTTCCATTAAGTTAAAGAACATGAAGATCATAAAATATTCATTCGCGTTTTTCTTTTGGTATACGTTTGATAATTAATCAACACTCTGTGGTTAAATATTTATGGACAAACCACTAAATTTTAGATCAACGATTACTTAGGTGGATGTAATAAAAACGATACATTTCTATATAATAATAATTTATTGAGTTTCGAGTTCAGCTTTATTTCATCTTGAATCATGATACTTGCCTTTATTACCATGGACTCTTACCACGCAGTTACACATAAGCAAGAAGTGTAAGAAAAAATATATTTAAAGGATGCCTGACATTGTTGCTTTTAAGGTGGTCAGAGTGGGTAGTAAATGAATATGGATTTATGTAGGAGTATTTTGCCTTAGATGTCGCCACTTACATTGCATGACCTAAGAATAACTGAATTTACATTGTTTGGAGCGACAGTAAATAATTAACAATGTGGCTACACGCTATGATTAATAATTTAGATAAGTATACCAAGCTATCATCGATTAAACCCCTCTGTAAGTCGTCCGTTCCGTAAGTATTCAAAGTATGCTAAGTTCGGAATATCGGAAGTATAAAATATTATGATCTTAACTACGGAATATTGTTTATACGTCATTTGGTATTTTGTCTAGTTGATGTATAGTTGAAGTATGACGTGGTTGTTGTAGTTGGTTAGCTTGAGTTTTCGATTACGGTAAACTTAAATTTAACATGTTCGAAATCTATGTTTTTAATTTAAATAGAAATTAAATTGAATTTATGGGGAGATACATATCTGTTGGTAGTTCTGAGCTACGATATTTGATAATTTACCATTCGAAACCTTGTCGTTAAATGAAGTGATGTATTTATCTGTATTAGTGCGAGGGGATAGGATTAATAAGAATTTGGTAAACCCATTACCACTTGAATTTGTCCTTCCAATAATGGTGAAATTTTAAATACGTATTAATCTGGCAGTTTGTATTCCTTAAGCTTCTATCGCGTTACTCATTCTTCTAAATAGATAAATGGTACTGAATTTACATTTGAACAGATCGAAAAGTCGAAAGGATTATCCCAACAATATCAGAAAGAATAATTACTTATTGTTATATCAGTGAACTAAAGTTGGCAAAATGCATGAATTTATTTCTCTATTTTTCTGCGTACTAATTGTTCGCCGAATTTTCACATTTCCGGAATATCACAACTTGGGCCAAGCTATGTTTGAAAATCTGGATTCCGAGTGTAACTTAATATTAGTTCATCATCAGAGATCGTATCGTTCCGAGATGTTCCCCCTCCCAGTCTCATCAAAGAAAGGGATGTATCTATTCCAGCTCCCCGAAATCAACGTTTCTTGGACAAAGTTTCTGCTCCAGTCCTACCATTTAAATAGGGGACCATCTAGTATCATCAAACTGCAGAAAGCTCAATTTCCATGTTTTATCTGCATCATCATAACTAAGAAGTCTGACCTTTATCAGAATCCCGAGAAATTTTCTAATCGTGAGTTCTCCTTTATTGCAAAGTATCAAATGAAAGCTGTGCGCAACCACTACAACGCCTTAAATCCGACAACAAATGAAAATTTAGTGATGGTTAATCCCAGAAAATTACTTATCATACGCGTTCAAGTTAAATTCAATCGCCTTTTAGCGTACGACAAATCTAATTATATCGATTTTGAAGGGTTTTTCACATTAATAGTGGATAAGGGGAGTCATACGTGGTATCGAATGAGTAGATACGCTAGTAATAAGGCACATTTAATGGATTACAGACAAGAAGTTGTGAAGATAATAGGGAACCATGACAAATTTTCCAGTCTGCTCGAGACTCCGACTGACTTGTACGTTGTCACTAGCCGGTCATCGTATCTTGATTTGAACGGGTTTTACGATCGAAAAGAATCTTGTGCCGCTTATTCTGCGGGTCCATTTTATGTAGTTAGAGAAGTGAGATATCGGCCAAGTGCTGCGATCTTCTTTACCCTGATCTGTCTAGGAAACTATACGTTCGGAAAGGCTAACCAACCTGTGGGTAATTTCCGAAATGAGCGTGGCGAAGGAAGAAATACGTATTTCGAAATAATCGAGGCAGACATGAATCCAGATATGGCATTATCTGCGATAGCCTATTTCAAAACGATGAGCAAGAAGTACTCTTTCATGACATGCAATTCTAGGGAATCGTTGTCATTCTTAATATTTGCTAAGGCTTTCGATGTTGAAGTGTGGATAGTTTTTTTGTTCACCACAGTAACTATTATACTTGCCTTAGTCTTAATTTTGATAACCAAGCTGAAATCGAGATGTTCGAAAGCTATCTCGTTCGCACAATTGGTCGTGATATCTATTGTATTTGAAAGACCTACTGCAATACCTATAAAAATTGAAAGGATGGTCCAGTTTAGGATTATGCTAGGCTTTTTGCTCCTATTAATCCAAGTATTAACGAATGGCTATCTTGGTCTAAGCATTACCTCGATATCGGCTCCACTGGCAGCAATATCAGTTACACGATTTCATCAGTTGGCTAAACCTGGATGTGACACGGGTAACCGAAAATGTCAACTTGATCGGCTGAAAAGGTACAACACATATATGAGAATGGTTGACGATCACGCAAGAATATTTTACCAAAGGTCTCTGAATACAGAGTCATATTGGGTAAAAGCACATGAGGAGTATAACCGTAGAACTAAATTGAACAGAAATCGGACCCTTGAACGCTTGCGAGAACAATCCATTCGAAAATTTGATTCTAATAAAGATTTTGTTTTACTGCCATATTCTCTGTTAGATAACAAAATTACGAAGAAGGTAACCATTAACGAATTCGTATATGAACTAAGAAGCTACTTAGATACAGCTGTGAATAGAATACTGGAAAAAATTAATCTCACTAGCAATGTAAATTATGAGGTATTGGTAGACACATTGGCACTGCTAGATCTTCTTGATCCTTGGCACATACCACACCCTTTGATTGGAAATTTATCAGACATGAAATTCATTAAAAATGAATGGGATATTGAACACGCTCTGGTTCAGTGTGGCAAGACTGCTGTAGTCTTAGAAGACAAAGAAATTCAATGGGGTATGCGTTACTTTGAGAAATACTACCCCTGGTTGAGGTTTTTCAAGTCTGAATCTGCAATTCTGCCTTCCGAATCAGGATGGGTGGTGAGGTATCTTGGTAATTCAGTTTCGTCAAAAATAATTGGTAGATTGTATGTAGCAGGGATTATCCAGCTTTTGGAGAGTTGGCCGATCAAAGTATCCCAAAAGAGGGAAAATATTACGAAGAAAGTTCACACCCTTGTGGAGCGGAAGCCGTTAGAAGCTAGAGTTAAAAAAATTTCATTGGGTGGGAATATTCAAATGATATTTTGGATATATTTTGTGCTTCTTATAGCAGGATTTGGAGAGCTTTTTGTATTTGAAATTAGGATCTATAGACAAATCTGGAAGGGTATGATCGCTTTGGCAGGATTGGTCGTAGTGATGTGCAAATACGTAGTAGACACTTGCTGGCTATTATTAATGACGATAAAATATTTAATTTTGAAATTGAGATCGGATTGGAACTAATCTAAGAAGTTTTGGTGCTTGGACTTAATTGATTAAAATATACAAAATATTTAGATCTGGTGTAGCGCTTTTCTAATAAATTGAGCCGACTTCTAGCATTATGTGCAGGTTATAACAAGTCAAAATTGGAAAAATTTGTTAACTTTTGGCGTCAGATTCACTAAAAATTTCTTCGTTTATTTAGTATATGTACACTAATTACAAGAATTATGATTGTTAAATGGGACAGCCTTTTGTTCCAGGAATGGTAACATTCTTATGTATACAAATATATAAATTGCATTATGCACATTAACATATACATTATGTATGTAAATGTAACCCAAGTTACAAATTGCATACAAATAAATAAAACAACTCTTGAGATAAATGTTTACATATTATTACTATTGAATGCTTTATTAAATGGCAAGTACAGTACTTTTATTGAAAAAACACGAATTTTTTAAATGTTTGCCTTGTGCCAAATTATACAGGTAGAGTTGTCACCTGTGGATGGTAGAGATAGCGGCTAACACCACAGTACTGACCAATATTCGCATGTCTGCTGTTGCCCAAGGCATGCGGGCTATGTATCTAAATATGCATGCGAAATGAATATATCACAAATTATGTAGTAAGAAAGCGATGTGAGAAAATAGTTCTTAAGAAATAGTTTAGACCAGCAGAGAGAGAGAATTAGTGGATTGGTTTAATGATTGAAAAAACTTAAATTAAGATTTGTCTAAGATGAAAATTTGCAAAAATGCGACTAACGAATAACATGTACATGCATGCCGTTCTGTTACGTAAAATGTAAATATATATTTATTGAGCACAAGATGATTACATACAAAATGACATTAATAATTTCCTCAAATCGAACAAATTTATGAGACATAATTTTTATTTGGTGACGAATTGAGTTATTGCTGACAAAATTTATGTATTATGTTATTTTATTTAATAGTTTTACATTTTGCAGATACCTCTTTACAGATTCTACATACTGATGTAACGACATAATACAATTTAATGAATTATATCACACGAATGTATGAACCAGGGCTATACCCGTGTTTATATTCTTGTAAAATATAGTAAAGTGCACGTAAAAGGCAATACATTAGCCTTTTGTGCGATAGTATAAATAACGGATCCATTATTGAAAAATTCAAATTTTTACCATCTACGTACGAATATTCGAAATGTTAATAGTAATTTAAGATTCTGAAACTATTCATAATAATTGCTCAAGTTTGGAGCGACCTGTTAGGGAATTTCTCAGGTGGCGATACAGATCGAGTCGCATACTCTATACTAATATAAATTATACGTCTGGTACATACGCTTTCGTCCCTATTTCTATTTTTGCTCTACGTCCCAGTACGCCTTCCTATCCGCATCGGATAGACAACGGTTCCACACGTCCGTCACTTTCGCCGATGCTTTCTTTTTTTGTGGGCAGGAACCATTGCGGAATCATTAGAGGGACAATGGAATTACAAATCCGTCGTCACAACAACACAAAAATGTGAATCCCTCTAATGACATCAACACCACCAACTTGTCAGCCCAATTAATTAAAAATATTGTCATAAAGATAAAAGTAATAAAAAAAAGTAATAAAAATTCCAAATTTTGAGATACAGAAAAGTTTGCATAATCACTTTCTCTGTATTAAATTGAGACTTTAAGTTGTAATAATTTAGAGACCTTTAAGAAATATGAGACATATGTGTGGTCAAATTAAGATTTTCAGAAAAACTTGAGCACTCGTCAGGAAAATGCACTGCAAAAAATCTGGTGTGCATATATGACTCCCCCGCCGGCGGTGTTAATTATCACCAGCCAGTGTAAATATTGACACCATCTGGTGTAAAATCGCCACCATGGGGTGTAAATTGTCACCATTTGGTGGAAATATTTACACCAGACGGTGTCAATATTTACACTAGATGGTGATAATTAACACCGCCTGCGGGGGAGTCATATATGCACACCAGACGGTGATGATCGTCACCAGATAAAATATTGTATACAATATTTTAGAAGATTTATTTTGGCTTTTATTTCCGACCAGTTGTGCCTTTAGTTATCATTGAGATTTTTACGCTTTGCATTACTTTTAGTTTCTAGATGGATTTATTTGATCCTTTAGATATGCTTCGAGAATCAAAACCTATAAACACTCCTGATTTTAATCCATACCTCTTCGTATTGAATCAATATAAATTATACAAACGCCTTCAAGATTTTTGCTCCTTTATGTGCCCTGAAACATTGGCAGTCAAAATAGTTCTTACTCATCTTCTAACAATTACTAATTTTCGGATATATCAGTCACATGAAATTTATACTTTTTATGATCTTCTTCATTCGCTTCATATTCGATAGAGGGTTAAATTTCAGTAAGGAAGCACCTAGTCCCATCCGTATGTAGTAATACCAGTCGTGGAGATCCTCTCTCAACTATGGCAACTTTGCTGAAAATTTGCCATTACCCTGGATACAGGTCACTAGAAATGTGACAACGTTATGTTACATAGCCAAATCGTAATGTCCATTCGATAGAGGGTTAAATTTCAGTAATGAATCACCAGTCCCATCCGTATGTAGTAATACCAGTCGTGGAGTCCTCTCTCAATATGGCAACTTTGCTGAAAATTTGCCATTACCCTGGATACAGGTCACCAGAAATGTGACAACGTTATGTTACATAGCCAAATCGTAATGTCCATTCGATAGAGGGTTAAATTTCAGTAAGGATGCATCTAGTCCCATCCGTATGTAGTAACACCAGTCGTGGAGCCCCTCTCTCAAATATGGCAACTTTGCTGAAAATTTGCCATTACCCTGGATACAGGTCACCAGAAATGTGACAACGTTATGTTACATAGCCAAATCGTAATGTCCATTCGATAGAGGGTTAAATTTCAGTAAGGAATCACCTAGTCCCATCCGTATGTAGTAATACCAGTCGTGGAGCCCCTCTCTCAACTATGGCAACTTTGCTGAAAATTTGCCATTACCCTGGATACAGGTCACCAGAAATGTGACAACGTTATGTTACATAGCCAAATCGTAATGTCCATTCGATAGAGGGTTAAATTTCAGTAAGGAATCACCTAGTCCCATCCGTATGTAGTAATACCAGTCGTGGAGATCCTCTCTCACCTATGGCAACTTTGCTGAAAATTTGCCATTACCCTGGATACAGGTCACCAGAAATGTGACAACGTTATGTTACATAGCCAAATCGTAATGTCCATTCGATAGAGGGTTAAATTTCAGTAGGGATGCATCTAGTCCCATCCGTATGTAGTAACACCAGTCGTGGAGCCCCTCTCTCAAATATAGCAACTTTGCTGAAAATTTTTGCCATTCCCGTGGACATAGGTCATTAGAAATGTGACAACGTTATGTTACACAGCCAAATCGTAATGTCCATTCGATAGAGGGTTAAATTTCAGTAAGGATGCATCTAGTCCCATCCGTATGTAGTAACACCAGTCGTGGAGCCCCTCTCTCAAATATGGCAACTTTGCTGAAAATTTGCCATTACCCTGGATACAGGTCACCAGAAATGTGACAACGTTATGTTACATAGCCAAATCGTAATGTCCATTCGATAGAGGGTTAAATTTCAGTAAGGAATCACCTAGTCCCATCCGTATGTAGTAAACCAGTCGTGGAGCCTCTCTCACTATGGCAACTTTGCTGAAAATTTGCCATTACCCTGGATACAGGTCACCAGAAATGTGACAACGTTATGTTACATAGCCAAATCGTAATGTCCATTCGATAGAGGGTTAAATTTCAGTAGGATGCATCTAGTCCCATCCGTATGTAGTAACACCAGTCGTGGAGCCCCTCTCTCAAATATGCAACTTTGCTGAAAATTTTGCCATTCCCGTGGACATAGGTCATTAGAAATGTGACAACGTTATGTTACACAGCCAAATCGTAATGTCCATTCGATAGAGGGTTAAATTTCAGTAAGGATGCATCTAGTCCCATCCGTATGTAGTAACACCAGTCGTGGAGCCCCTCTCTCAAATATGGCAACTTTGCTGAAAATTTGCCATTACCCTGGATACAGGTCACCAGAAATGTGACAACGTTATGTTACATAGCCAAATCGTAATGTCCATTCGATAGAGGGTTAAATTTCAGTAAGGAATCACCTAGTCCCATCCGTATGTAGTAATACCAGTCGTGGAGAGCCTCTCTCACCTATGGCAACTTTGCTGAAAATTTGCCATTACCCTGGATACAGGTCACCAGAAATGTGACAACGTTATGTTACATAGCCAAATCGTAATGTCCATTCGATAGAGGGTTAAATTTCAGTAGGGATGCATCTAGTCCCATCCGTATGTAGTAACACCAGTCGTGGAGCCCCTCTCTCAAATATAGCAACTTTGCTGAAAATTTTGCCATTCCCGTGGACATAGGTCATTAGAAATGTGACAACGTTATGTTACACAGCCAAATCGTAATGTCCATTCGATAGAGGGTTAAATTTCAGTAAGGATGCATCTAGTCCCATCCGTATGTAGTAACACCAGCCGTGGAGCCCCTCTCTCAAATATGGCAACTTTGCTGAAAATTTGCCATTACCCTGGATACAGGTCACCAGAAATGTGACAACGTTATGTTACATAGCCAAATCGTAATGTCCATTCGATAGAGGGTTAAATTTCAGTAAGGAATCACCTAGTCCCATCCGTATGCAGTAACACCAGTCGTGGAGCCCCTCTCTCAAATATGGCAACTTTGCTGAAAAT
This sequence comes from Folsomia candida, assembly GCF_002217175.1. Classification (NCBI taxonomy): domain Eukaryota; kingdom Metazoa; phylum Arthropoda; class Collembola; order Entomobryomorpha; family Isotomidae; genus Folsomia; species Folsomia candida. The sequence goes on from NW_019091197.1 coordinate 5,853,669, forward strand.
TTGCCATTACCCTGGATACAGGTCACCAGAAATGTGACAACGTTATGTTACATAGCCAAATCGTAATGTCCATTCGATAGAGGGTTAAATTTCAGTAAGGAAGCACCTAGTCCCATCCGTATATAAGAATACCAGTCGTGGAGCCCCTCTCTCAAATATGGCAATTTTGCTGAAAATTTTTGCCATTCCCGTGGAGACAGGTCACTAGAAATGTGACAAGGTTATGTTACACAGCCAAATCGTAATGTCCATTCGATAGAGGGTTAAATTTCAGTAAGGAATCACCTAGTCCCATCCGTATGTAGTAATACCAGTCGTGGAGATCCTCTCTCAACTATGGCAACTTTGCTGAAAAATTGCCATTACCCTGGATACAGGTCACTAGAAATGTGACAACGTTATGTTACATAGCCAAATCGTAATGTCCATTCGATAGAGGGTTAAATTTCAGTAAGGATGCATCTAGTCCCATCCGTATGTAGTAACACCAGTCGTGGAGCCCCTCTCTCAAATACGGCAACTTTGCTGAAGATTTGCCATTACCCTGGATACAGGTCACTAGAAATGTGACAACGTTATGTTACATAGCCAAATCGTAATGTCCATTCGATAGAGGGTTAAATTTCAGTAAGGATGCATCTAGTCCCATCCGTATGTAGTAACACCAGTCGTGGAGCCCTCTCTCAAATATTGCAACTTTGCTGAAAATTTGCCATTACCCTAGATACAGGTCACCAGAAATGTGACAACGTTATGTTACATAGCCAAATATGTCCCCACTAAGGTGCTGGAAATGGGAGGGTTCCAAAATCTGTGGGACCGGCAAATAAATCATATATCTAGGTTGAGAGCCATGAAGTGGCCATCGCTGAGAGTGGCGTCACCATATATTTCCAAAAACACTCTATCACCTTTTTTCATCACTGTGGGAATAACCTTAGCCCTGCTGGGTGTCCTTTTTATGGCGGAAAGTATGTGGATCAAACGAAAACCGGGAAATTACCAGGAGGAAAGAAAACCTGGAAGATTGCCAAGAAAACAAAGAAGATAAAGAAGATTACAAGGAAGAAAACCTGCGCTGCGCAAGTATGCATGTTGGATATAAGTGAATGGAAAATGAATGGTAAAATGTGTTGGCTATGGTGGTTATTAAAAATGCCAAAAGTGCGAGCATTAGCATAGTTCAAATATATTTATTTTTCAATAGAATAATGTTGCAAAAAGGAAACTTATGCAGTGCAAACTAATTTTTTGTTTGAAATGTTTAAGGCCCTGACCAAAATAATTTGCTCCCGAAATTAAAAATTTGACAGATGATATGTAAAAAATAGAAGTTGGTCTTAACCGAGAGAATTTTACCGATTTCTCATGGTTCGCACAATTGTCGCCTCCTCCTGGCCGTCGTTTAGAGCCTAACGTGAAGATAACGGTATGGCATGGCTCCATCTAGCAGGCATCAAGTTTCCATTCTTTTATCGCCTCATTGCTTGTGATCTGGTATTTCTGTTTGATAAAGTATGACAGGTCAGCAAGTGTGCTCTGCAAATAGAAATAATCGGTCATTTACTGTTACGAGGAAGATTTCGGGAATGTAAAATCATGCTAGACTTAGACCTTACAAAAACAAAACAAAGGGGAATGATGTAACTATTGGATTGGCGATGGTCTCCGTTATGAAATAGTGGTTGTTCTTGTATAATAAATGCTATTTTTAGAGACATGCTTAACTTTGAAATTAAAAAGTCGGAAGTGCAAAGATTATAAACTTTTACTCTGTATATGGGTAGGATTATTTTACAAATTTGAAAACAAGATAAAGAGATAACTTTAAATATGTGACAATTGAAATTTTCACTTCAATGCTTGAAGACAGGTGTGATGCCAAAGTGTACGGTGGTATTTTCCGCATAATTTTCCTTCCTGTATGAGTTGAATAAATTTTTGAAGAGCTGGTCTCGTACTGCAACACCGGCATGATCTACGGTCGACCATTTTTCGGAAAGTTCGCCTTTCGCAAAACTGACCTCTGTATGAAGGGATAGTTATTTTGGTTTATTTAGTTTATCTGAATATTGATTACACTCTAAATAAAATTTTAGCAAATCGCTACCAGACGGTGTCTATATATGACCTCACCGGTTTGGTAGCAGACGGCTATTGAATCGTAGGAGACTGCTACTGGTTTGGTAGTAGCCTCTTACCATCTGGTAGCAAGACTCCTACCATTTAGTAACAGTCTGCTACCAAACCGGTGAGGTCATATATAGACACCGTCTGGTAGCGATTTGCTAAAATTTTATTTTGAGTGTAGGCAAGTTTATTTTCAGTTTTTGTGCTCTTAAAAAATAATACGTATTTGAGAGAAGACAGCTTACTGAAAGTTGCGGCAAAACCGGCGACAGTAAGAATGGCTAAAACATATTTCATCTTCTTTATGGCTCAAAAACCAAAGATTTCCGACAACTGGACAAAGTTGGAATAAATTAAATTTCGCGTTTCCACTTGGAATATATAAATCTTGACCACGACTTGAGAACGTGACGTTGAATAGAAAGAATGGATCTCCACCATGTGTCGCCGGACCCAAATTCAGATCTCTAAACATTCTCCGACTTTATGTACCCCAAAATAGAGTTGGCTCTATAGCCAACTCTTATGAATAAAACTCCCAAACCCGACATCAGAAAGGAATCCAGAAGACCCGGATCAAGAGAGAAGAGAAGAGAAGAGAAGATACACACATTAGTTTAGGCTAGGTTAGGTAGGTTAGTTAGTCTGTAGGCTAGTATTTAAGCAAGTATGAAAGGAACAGAATAAATGAGAGCTTATAATTTAAAGAACTTTGTGTAGAAGTCATTCCGCTGGGGACCCTTCAGGTCTCAGCGGCTACACATGAGTTGAAGTACTCACATCATCACGAATTTTGGTATTAACCATTTAATTCGGATGGAGGACAATTGTCATTTTCTTTTAAAGGGTTTAATTCTGGAGGAAGACAAAAGTCGTCCTGAAAAAGTGTATGGTGCGGGAGGCAAACAATTGTCGTTTCTGGAAGGTCATTGATTTTCACCATTTTCTCAGCGCTGCCTAAAATCTGTCGTTATTTTGAGGGATTTTTCCTATGTCAACCAAATGTTAAATTTGAAGATTTACTTGCCAAAAATTTGGACATTTCCCACTAAAATGCAATGTTAAATTTTCGATGTTTCAGTTTTTCCGAGTTTTAACAAAACTGCTAAATTCCTCCACCCGCACCATGATTACAACATACTTATGTATAACGTGTCCTAATTACGGTATTTTTTGTAGTTAATCATACTCCTTAAATGGTTAACCATTTAGCATTGTTTGAATTGAACTTGAAAAAATTATGTACATGGCTTCTGCAAATAAATGAATATGCTCATATTACCAAGTTGCCATTGACTGAAGTTAACTGAGGACGATTTGGCTTTGATCAGTTTTAATTGAACTTAATTCAGTGTGGTTGTGAAACAGAGGTCGATCTGTGTTACCCGTCACCTTGAGACATTAAATATTAGCAAATCAAATAATGTACTGCCCATCACAACTTGAGAATGTCAAGTATACCAGAGTGAATTATTAATTTATGACAGATATGCATGCCAACTATTTGTTTGCAAGTGTATATTTTTCCTACTGCGGATAAGCAAATGTTTGATAACTAATGTGTATTTTGGGGCGATAATGTCCAACATTGCAGTATTTGCATACCCTAAGCAAGAGAGACTACGTACAGAGGTTCTGCGGAAATAGGGCGCTATTTTCTTCAGGAATTAAGTAGTTTTTACATATGTACGGGCAGTATAATAGTTAAGTCCAATTATTAGAATATCTTCAAACTGAAAGTACACATTTTTCCAGCTCGTCAATAATGGTTGGTTATTTATAAAAAGAGCCAACTTAGGCACAAATTTTATGCACAAAACGCGATAAAATTTTTATGCAGGCGATACAAGTTTTCATTTTGCATCTTGCAACATAATTTTAGTACACGCTCAGTTTCGCATCTTCTATATAATTTGCTAAAATTGCAAAAAAGTAATTTTCCATAACATTTTAAATATTTTCTTTCATCCAGACCTCAAACTTTCGACCTTCTGTCGCCATTGCAAAATATATGCCAATCACTAAGGTTTGTTTCTCTCCTTCTAGTTCTTCCTGGATGTCAAGTACTGCCCGATCCGCGGCGAGGACAATGTTTTCCTTAAGTTTGTCCATCTTGACGAGCGCCTTTTCCATCTGTCGGGACATTTGCCTACTGCGGCACATTCTCCAAAGTCGTGGGCAACTTTTTCAATTTCGCGAAGGCTCTGAGTCACATCGAAGGAAAATTCTTGCTCAATGTTGCGAATCTCGTGGCGAGTGTAGTTCTGGATTTGTAGTATTTCCTGGGCCAATTCGGTAGAGAATTTAATAAAGTTTTCCATCGTGGTATTGAAGCTGTGAGATAATTCGCCATGTTTTTTCTTCTTCCTTTAATGCCTCAACGTTGTTATGGAGTTTGGCCTGGTGCTCGCTGAAAGTGTGGGTGTTCGAACGGTTTGAGGCAGTGGTAACTTTTCTGAGCGAAGCTTGAGCAGATTTCACTACAGAGGAAACAACGGGATTAGAAAATTTGCCAGTTTGTGTATAAAATAAATATTTAATAAAATAATCAAAACTGAAATTTCTGAAAATCAAAATATTTAATAAAATAATCAAAACTGAGATTTCTGAAGATCAAAATATTTAATAAAACAATCAAAACTGAAATTTATAAAGATCGGAATTTTTCGAATTTGGAGCTTACTAAAGTCAAAGTTGAATGGAAAATAAACCGAAATTTAATTTACAAGTCAGTTTTAAAAATTCTGAAAACGCTGGTTTTTGGGAGTGTATGAAATGGTTTTTTGAGGTAAAATCATTCTGGAAAAATAAATTATTAAATTACATACCCAGCGTCGTGTTCCAGTCTGCGATAAAGTCTGCAACTGTCGATCCCTCGATGTCCACGCCGGCTGTGAAATGGATGAAAATTGTCAATTACGTAATATTACGTAATTACCAGGGGTGGGCAAGATACTTTGTTAAGATACAAGATAAAAGATATAAGATACAAGATAGTATCTTTATCTTGTATCTTCACCACCAAACTAGCAAAGTATCTTGTATCTTGTATCTTGAGTCGTTGACCAATTTAATACTATCTTTTATCTTGTATCTTACCGACATAAAAAATATCTAAGATACTTTTACACAAGATATAAGATACTTGACATATTCTTACATCTATCCTCGCAATTCCGTTCATCATCGAACTCCTCGCGGCCAGTAAGTTGAAATTATGTATACCGTCGTACCCTCCGCTTTGAACATATCTACCAGTGAATCTTTTTATGCAGTTGTTAGTTTTAGTTTAATAAATTGTAAAAATTCTGCAGCAATAGTATTTTAAAATGACCGATAGTGTGAATATTCCGTTTATCTTGTTGGGAAAATACTTTGAGATCGTAACACCAGAAAACAATATAAAATCTGATGTTGCAAAATGTAAAAATTATTGCATATTTTTGCTCTCCTTCTGCCAAGATTGAAATGTTGCAAAATTTCCAAAATATCAAAATGGCTTCCATGAAATACAATACTCCACTTCCGTCCTCAGCTCCTTCCGAACGATTGTTCAATTATGCAAAAATGGTAATGTGCCCAAAGCGTCGGGGAATGCCTGACGAAAACTTTGAAAAGTCGACTTTGCTTAAAGTTAATGCTTACCAACTTATTGGACCGTTAATAATAATTTGAATACTATTGATCTTGAGTCCTTAACTGTAGAAAGCATTTAAGTAATAAAACTGAAAAAGTATCTTATCTAATGTAAAAGTATCTTAAGATACATATCTTGTATCTTGTATCTTGACCACTTAATTTTTAGGAAAGTATCTTGTATCTTGGATCTTATGTACTTGAGCAAGATGTATCTTTTATCTTTTATCTTATATCTTATCCGAGAAAGTATCTTCATCTTGTATCTTGTATCTTACGACTAAAGTATCTTGCCCACCCCTGGTAATTACGTAATGGAGTATAAACGGTATGTAGTCCTGACCTGCTTGAAATGTCGGGACCAGGTGAAGTTGGGCGACGAAAAAGGCGCCCAATGCTGCTGCGAGGACCTTCATGTCAATCTTCCTCTATTCTTGCCGCGCAAAAAATTAGATGGCACGAAACTCTTGTCTGGTTTTTACCCGTATCGTTGCTTCACAAACTAAAAAAATGTATGAATGTAATTATTTTTATTAAGGTATTTAAATAATAGATAAGATTGATATCCAAATATCGGTTTTTCTATTTTTTAACAAACTACGATTGCTTGATTCATGAAAAAATTGTAAAACTTTCCAACATGAAAAGCATCGAACAAATACGTACATTTCTGAAAATTTTATTTGATTGTTCAATTTCTGCCAATCCCTGAATCGTCTTCTTATCTGAAACTGCTTATAATTGAAATTGCCTCAATTATTTGACATGTTTACAGGGAGGAGCAGCTAAGCACGAAGTGGAAGGTTTTGACAACCGTCTCACTTTGACTGACCTTAAAAGAGTTTAGGTTTAGAATTTAGTTTTGTAGTCGCAGTGGGCACACTCTTAAAAAATGTTGCCGTTTTTGAAAAGTTGAACGCACTTTGAACCCTTTGTTACTAAATCCTGTGTAAACTGTACTCTTTATTGGGTTAACGTTACACTGGATTAAGTATACCTTACTTAATGTAGAACCCAGAGTGAAGTTAGTTTTCATACGGGTTGCATTATTTTTAAGAGTGCACAAAGTGGATCGTTATTTATGTAAATAGTGTACCGTATTATTCAGATCACTTTGTGCAGAGCTAAAAAGAAATTCCGCCTTGGTATTGCCCCGTCCCACAATTTTTTTACGACAGCGAGAAGGGATGGAGAGTGACTAACAATGTGACGGTGTGAAGTGTAACTCTCCGATTTTTTTGAAATTTTAAAATTGAGTGGTCCAAGTCCATACAACCAACGTTTCCTGAGGCAGTTTGTGCGATGGTCGGGATTTCTCAATATATTTGAGGTCAAAGTTGATAAAATGGTCAATTTTGATTAGAGCGGAGGTAGCAACCTGCATTCATTTCAAAGGGAAAAATCGTCATTCTATCAACTTCGACCTCAAATATTTTGACAAATCCCGACCATCGCACAAACTGCCTCAGGAAACGTTGGTTGTATGAACTTGGACCACTCAATTTTAAAATTTCAAAAAAATCGGAGAGTTGCACTTCACACCATCGCATTGTAATGTAGCAAACCGTGAAAGGGTGAGCTCCATACCTTTACTTGTAGAAGGAAAGGACCCTTCTAAGGAAATATCCTTAAGAAAGGTCCTTAAGGAAGGGACCCTTCTATTTTAAGCTTGGCACAAAGACATCCGACTTTTTACGGAACACTAGTTGAGTGGGACGTTCAAAAATATGACACTTTTATTGTCAGACACCTGTTACACATACAGTGTCTGACAGATGTCTACGTCCACATAGTCGCGTCAATTTCATTTTCAAATTGTCACTGAACTACTGAACCAATTTTCATCATTGATATATCAAATTCTCACAAATTTAACGTAATTTCATACCACATTATTAGTTTTCCGCTAAAAAATTTATTTTAGGCCAGAGATGTATTTTAATTCAAAATGAAAACAATTGGATGGACAAAAGTCAACGTCCAGTAAGAGAAAACATACAAAAAAAACTGTAATTTATAAGGAATGTTATAACAATTAATTTTTAATATTTGGTTGGGCCTCCGTTCGCTTTAAGGACGGCTTCAAGGCGTCGAGTCATAGAGTTTACCAAATTCTTGGTCACATCTTCAGAAATGGTTTCCCAAACTTCACGAATTCTGGATTTAAGGCCCGGAATTCCTGAAAAAGATTGTTTTCTTATTTCTCTTTCAATGTGGTCCCACAGATGCTCAATGGGATTCAAGTCTGGAGATTGGGGAGGCCATTCTAGCTTCGAAATTTTTTTTTCTTGAAGTATTCCATGGTGGACGTGGCAGAGTGTTTCGGATCGTTGTCTTGTTGGAAGACAAATCGTCGTCCAAGTCCAAGTTTTCGAACAGATTCCTGGATATTGCCGTCAAGTATTCCCTGGTACTTGTATTGGTCCATAATTCCGTCAACAAATTCCATTTTTCCTGCCCCACCTGAAGCCATGCATCCCCACACCATTACCGACCCGCCGCCGTGCTTAAATGTGGGGTTGAGATTTTTTGGATTCAATGCTTCTTTTGGATATCTCCACACTCTACGACGCCCATCTGACCCAAAGACATTGAACTTTGACTCGTCAGTCCATAAAATATGTCCCAGAATGTTTGTGGCTTGGAAATGTGGTCTCTGGCAAACTTCACTCGTTTGGTTGCATTCCTCGGTACAATAAGAGGCTTCCGGACTGCTCTGTGGGATTTCAAATTTCCCTTGTTCAGTGTTCTTTGGATGGTCCTAGGACTAACTTGTTTGTCGAACATCTCCTTGATCTCGGTAGATAGCTTTGGAGCACTAAGTGAGGGTGTAACGTTGACTTTGTTGAGCACGTGGCGTACTTCTCGGTGAGCCAAAATGGGTTTTCGACCACTTCTGACCTTGTTTTGGACTGAACCATTAGCTCTAAAGTTCTTAATGATTGTCTGGATGGTTGTCCTTGCTAATTTATACTTGGTCCCTATTTGTCTCTGCGACAGCCCCCCTTTTTGTCCACCCTTCCAGTCCTGAATGACAAGATCTCGAATAGCGATAGGAATTTCCTTGCGTGTCGACGCCATCATATTTTTCTGGAAGAAAATTATTTAAAAATTAATGCGGCATATGTTATTGATAGATTTATTAAGTTACCTGATTCTATAAATTGGAGAGATTTTTGTTGTTGACAATTAAAGTGAAGTGGACGTAGACTTTTGTCCGCTCAAATTTCATCCTCTCTCGCTCTGCACTATGATTCTCAGTTTTCCCAGAATTTTCAGAAATAACTCATATGTTTTATGAAATTACGTTAAATTTGTGAGAATTTGATATATCAATGATGAAAATTGGTTCAGTAGTTCAGTGACAATTTGAAAATGAAATTGACGCGACTATGTGGACGTAGACATCTGTCCGACACTGTATCTCATGACATGCATATTTCCATACTAAAGTACATTATTGTGTCATTACAGATCAGATAAATTTCATACTTTGTGTGTTTTAACAAGTCCGGAATTCCTACATCGACAAAAAACAACTTGCAAGTGGACTATCATAGAACTCTGTCCAAGGTTGTTTCAAATCTCAAAATTTTCACGATTAGTTAATTTACAGATTGTACAATTTAGGTATCGTCTACTATAAAGTTATTTTCTTGAAAAATTATTTACCTTCTCGTTGACATAGTAGTTCCACCCGACAATTAATCTTCATTAGTGCCGCTGTTTCTTCTTCTCTCCAGTAGAGGACCAAAGACCCAAAAAAGATAAGGAGTCCCATCCCAATAAAATAGCACAGCATGACCAACCTCCACTCCTCCCCTTCGACACCATGGAAAGTGTGCCAGTGGACAAAGTACGTGAATAAATGCACAACTACGTTCACCAGGGCGGCCTTATGTACGAAATTTTGGAATGGGTGGTACTTTGTGTGGGTTGATACTCCTGTCGAGGGGTTTCTGGTGACGAGTAAGTGCAGAATGTGTGACCAAGTTACGAGACACAAAACGTCGCTGACTTTGAATATGTAGCTGGAACGGAGATGGGCGATAGAACTGATGATGTGGGATCGTACCATGGAACTAAATTGATAGAGATTCGTTTGAGATGGCATGGTGATCTCCGTAACGTTGGTGAATGCCGGAGTTAAGAATAGTTTCACAAATTTGGTCGAGTGTCGGTTTTATTTGTTACACGGCCAGAATTTTGGTGTACAAATTTAGCTATTATTTTTTACCACTTAGGATGGCATTCACTAGCGCTTATAGAATAGTTTTTAGGCTAGCTCATTCAGTCACTCTGGGTCGCCATTATATACAACCCGTTAAATGAGGCCATGAAAAAAATCGATATTAATTTATTTTCGAAGACACGTGTAATAAACAATCTGGGGTAAACAAATAAATTGGAAAAATTTGATTTAATACAGATAACTCTCGGTGACCAATATTGCAAGTTCCGAAAAATAATTTCGAAATTAATCCCGTAATATTTAGGTACAACATACAATTTGAAGCGCACGAATTTGTAGTTACATTTATCATTTGTTTTTTACGCATGGCATTCGCTTAATTTCTTTTGGAAAAACCATATCGCATAAATTAATTGGGATAAGATGAACCAGTTTAATCAAAACAATTATGCATAATTATTTATTGTCTATTACGTGACAACAATTACGTCTGCTTACAATTATCATAGGTTTTGTAGTCACTATAATTCTCCAATTCTTATCCACTCGCTTCTTCTGATTTTATTTGAATAAAACGAGTCCTAGTTGAAAATCCAATGAGTTCAAAAAGCTCAACATGTATTTAGCAAATCTATGAAACTTATGAATGCCATAAACCTGAGGAGGGGAGCTTCACCACTTGCCACTCACAGAATCCGATGCCCTTTGGATATGTTGTAGTACCCCATGAGTGTACTGAAACCCTGAAACGGTTTGACTCCATGGCCACATTTGCGCCCGCCACACCCACTCAAAGGCGCAAAAAACACGAAAAATACCCTGTTTTGGTTCATTAAAAAATCCGCCAAAAATCCAATTTTGATCGGATTTTCAAAAAAATTACATATTCTTCATCTCAGATACTTGCTTTATGATGTCCAATACCAAACTCAACTTTTTTGAAATTTTGATTTTTTCGAAGACAAACCTGTAGTCAGAAAATTTTCTAAAATATCCAAAAAATTAAAAAAAATCATTTTGGTGTCGGATATTGTCAAACAACTATCTGGGATCACGAAAATGCTTAAATTGCGGAAATCCGATCAAAATTGGATTTTTGGTGACTTTTTGAACGTGATGATTTTTCGCACCTTTGAGTGGGTGTGGCGGGCGCAAATGTGGCCATGGAGTCAAACCGTTTCAGGGTTTTAGTACACTCACGGGGTACTACAATATATCCAAAGGGCATCGGATTCTGTGAGTGGCAAGTGGTGAAGCTCCCCTCCTGAGTTGGTGTTGGATTGATCGTGTGGAAATAACCCGTTCTTCACTTAACGAGAAAATAGTTATTCTCGTCCCATTGAGGTGACTCTCACTTTGTTGTCGAACTATTTATACATTCACATCCGTGTTACATGCATATTTAACTTCAAACTACACAATCTCCCCCACCCAAGCACAATAAAGTTATGCTTGGCTTGTGCGTAATTAAATTCTGAATTCAGTTCACTCACAATGTTTGCATACACATACCAAAATCTGTTGACATATACTGTGTCCACAAAATTTACGTAAATATTTACTTGCAACTGTTTATCAAACCGTACTTCACGGATTGCTAAAAAGTTGTTTTAATACGGATAAGATCCCATAATCGTGTAGGCTCGAAAACATCTTTTTCACATTTGTGTGGAAAACTTCTTACTTATTTATTCTGAAGCTACAGTAATTTTCAAACTATATCTACTTGTGCCTCAGGTTATTTAGGACAGACGTAGGTTTTTGTTGTTATATAATTACAGAATTTGGCTGAGAAACTTATTAATCAGTTAATTGATGGACAGGAGCGAGGCGTCATCTCAACCTGTTGTCAAACCTGGAGACAAGCAGGGCACGCATACCGAAAAAGATGGGAGAAAGGGGGAGACGGGGGCAGACGTGAAGGTTGAAACAGAAAATTCAAAACAGCCCGATCCTCCGGAGGGAACAGGATCCGTCAGACGGATGTCGAAACTTGAGGAGGATTTTCTGTACTCCACAATTAGTTAGAAACACATTAATTTCATTGTACGTGAAATTTGCATAAAAGTTATACATGAAAAATATTTAGTTTTTGGTGTCAAGATGTAAGCAAATGTGCAGACTTAAAATAAAATATTTTAACGGTATTACTCAAATTATTCACATACTGTGAATAAAGTCGAGCAAAATTCCGACTAATTGTAAGAAAACTATTGTGTCAAATTTACTTATGGTAAACCATAAGCAAAAATACTTTAAAGTTGGAGAAATTGTAACTTTTCATGGGCAAATTTTACACAGTAGTTGTGTTAGTGGTAAATTTACGCAAAATTGAGTAAACTTTAATAAAATATAAAGGTCGAGAGAAGAAGGGAGTTTTCAGTTGTTCAGAATTTAACACAGCAGTAGATTGGGAGCCAATATGGCAGTAGATGACCCCACAAAGTATATATTTTATGAATCCTCTCGTTGAGACCTTTCCGACGACACTCCACTTGTGGGGCTCCGTCACTTTGACCTGCCGCCCTAAACAAGGTCAAAAAGGTCGATTTCGACCTAAAGGGTAATTTAACTATTGTTCTACTACTAAAGATCTACAACATATCAAAAAATGGCGAAACAATCTCTTAGGGAGATTGTGTTATGTCGACCGTGCGGTGTCCTTTATGTTTTTTAATTAATTAACAATTATTTGGAAATCTAATTACCGTAAAAACGCAAATAGTAGCCGGGGGCTACTATTTACAAAATTGGTGGCTGCGACCCGGCTACAACATGGTTGAGCATAAGGCTACTATTTGAGCAAGGTCACTATTTGAACAGCGGCTACTATTTGAGTTTTTACGGTAATTAGAATTGGCACTTGATTTAAAAAGTCTCAATTAGTTCTCAATTAGTCAATTAGATTCAATTGAAACCAATTATTTTCAATTAGAAATTGGCAATTAGTTTTAAAATGCCTATTAATTAGCTAATCAAGAATATTGTATGGTAAGGATTGTAATTCTGATTAATTTCTGGCGGCAGATTTGAAATTGCCTTAGTTGGGTAGATTCATACAGTACAATGCTGGTTAGAGTCAGAGATTTGAATTTCTGTGTTTGGCTAAAATTCTGACTAATATTTAATTTTCCCGCTGTCTTACAATCGCAAAGTGCAATCATGTACTCTTGCTCAACCTCTCTATTAACAAGATTATTATATAAATGTATTGCAATTTTATTCTTTGTTTAGTTCGATATTCGCTAGTTGCTAATTAAAGTAAAACTATGCAAAATGTTTACTATGTACATATTTCTGTACAAATAACACTGTTTCATATAAAACTGATCCGTCCTCATTACTCACCGGAGTAAATATAAGTATGACTCTACAAGCCCAGTACTAAACAAATATTACCGTATACATAACTATTCATGTGGTAATATTTTAGCAATGGAAAACCCCCACTCAAAAAGAAACTACTTATTAAGTAGTGCAAGCTGCTTTGTGCGATCGGTTAGTTAGTCTGTCTGTCTGTCCGTCCGTCTGTCAACACTATAACTCGAGAACGCATCAAGATAATCAAAATCGGTTTGCGGCATCATACACATGACCCCAGGGGGAGGATCCCGTAAACTTTTGGACCACACCCCCTTGGCGCCAGGGGGTGTGGTCGCATGCTTGCGCTACTTATGTATCGTGCTTTGCCGCACTTTATTTATTACCAACCCGGTAGGACATCATTACCAAATCAATACGGAATATATAAGTCATACATTTTAATACTGCGGTTAACTACTTTATGTAAACGATGTTTTGTAAATATGCTTTCCTAATTAGCCATAAGAAACTCGACATTCGAGTGAAAAACAAGTAACTGTCGAAATAATTGGATAAGTATTATTGGTAGTTCGTCTTCCGGCACATCTGATTTAATCCGAGATAACGCCACACAGTTTAATTATGGTTGTAAATACGCCTCTCCATTTCTCTAGTAAACTATCAAATACAAAGTTAAGCAGGACGTGTTAATTGGCGTGAAATAAGGTATGCATTAATTATTGTTATTGTTCATGTAATATCAAAATTGTGGCTGTCTCATGCACGCGCTGGATGTCATTATTGGGCAGATTGCGTCGTGAACAACGACTTTAATTCGTGCCCGTCCTTTCCTGACGAATTGATAGTAATCTTTACAATTTCGGTGGAAATGCGAATTTAGTGGACATACTACCGGATGTCATATTTGCACTCTTAAAAATAATGTAACTAAATGTATATAAAATAACTCTTTCGTAAAATAACTGCACTGTAAATAATAAGTATAGTAACCTTTTTTGGCAATAATTTATATTTTAAAAATGCTCTCCTGTCTACACCTAGTAGTACAAATTAAGTTTGTATGATTTCCTATGTAATATGACATATTTTTTAACCCGTTTCTAACTCCTGAATTTTTTTGACGAGAAACACGAAAAATCCACTTTTTTAATATAGGCTGGTATAGCAAAAATTCCAAGTTTTTAGAACAAAACTATCAAACACATTATCTTTTAGCAGAATACCGAAGAAACATATCTAGTTTTGAGCAATTTTGAGAAACATATTTTTTACACGTACTTAATTAACGTAGACCAAATCTAAGTTTGAAAAGAGTTAACATTATTTCTGAGTGTCGTTTATGTATAAATGGTTGAGCCTTGACACGCATTCTCCAGTATTTCCTTTACGTACATGGTTTGCTTGTCAAGAAAATACTCATATTACTAATTTTTTAGTAAATTTCGTCATGTACACGACCCAATTTTTTCCCCTGTTGGTTCGTCATCTTGGTCTTTGTCGCCTCTTGAAATCGGTTCCGGCCAAGTTTGATTCAAAATTGGGGAAAATTGTGCCCGTCGAGAATCCCAGGGATATAACAATCTTTCGAATACAATGCATCATTTCACTCGTGTATAAGTACACGGTCGCAATGTTTCTGAATTTATGCATCGGACCGCTCACCGTTCCGAAAAAGTTTCAGGGCGTCAGTTTCTTCTTAATTTATGTCCTCTTGTTACTCTCCAAGTGGAATTATCACTTGGATATCGCCCCAATCCAAGTGGTCAATTCGTGCGTAAAGTTTGAGAAAAAATTGGTGAAAGGTTAGGAAAATTTTTTTCCTTCGTATTTTTAGACAAAATAAGCAATTTTGTTCAGTTAATGACTTCACGTGATTTAATACATTTTTGGTCTCACTTTGCACCAAGAAAATTACCCCAATAAATTAAAACTTCTTAAATTCCTGCGATTTAATCAGTCTTCAGACGTTTTTAACACTTTGATCAAAACTTCGTGTTTTTGTGGTATCAATTTTAATCAAAATTAGCGAATTCATTTTTAAGGAAATTTACGAAAAATTAAAAATAACAAATCAAGTAGGGGAATTTTCTTCAAATCTTTACATTAAACTATGAAAAGTTGCGTCTATGTATTTTTAAAAAAGATGAAATTCCTGCCATTTTAAAATTTTAATTACAGAGACACTATTTACATAGGGGTGGAGCGAGATTAAAAATGTATCACGTGGCTATTTCATGCATATTTGTACTTATTTACCTGAACAAAATCTAATCGTAAGTTTTAAATTTCTTTTAATTTTTCTACAGGTGAGGAAACTCTGAAAATTTCAACCGAGTCTAAACTGATGGTCTACTTCATGCAAATTCTGCACTATTCAGTTACCGCCTATGCGGTCGGCGTCTTCTGCCTGCTTCTTTTGGATCCATGCTTCCCGCCGTTCCTCCTCTCCATGTCGGGGCAATGTGAGAGCATCAAATGGTTGAATTTGGGTCTAGAAATTCTTATCCTCCTGTTTGAAACTTGGATGGCGGCACAAGCCATGTACTCCGGGGCAATGTGGGCTTTCTACATCATGTTCGTTGGAATTACTTGTATCCTTAATTATCTACAAATTATCGACAGGTAATAAAATCCGGTGGTTGAGAAAACGAAGGTGCATAAATCGACTCTGATTGAATCGTATTTTTCCAGCTCAAATTTTTTACAGTTTTTATCCCTTTCTGATAAAGGTAGAAGATTTGTGCCGATTTTTTATAAACTCGGCATGTTTTCAAAAAACGTACGGGAGTATGTAGCGTCGTAGCTGGTACTATTTTAATTTGGTGCTAACTTTGGCACGTGGAACCTGACGTGCTTAATTGTGCTAAAACCAGTTTAGAAATGTTACTGAACTTGATATATCGCAAAATTGGGTAGAGCTATAGCTAGAGTGTGCAAAGGGCGCCTTTTCGCATGTTTTTTGCCCTTTTCAATGCCCAATAGCTTGTTTACGTGCCTTTTCCTTATCCACACTGCACGAACCACCTATATTATCTATATTATAATTTAGAAAAATCCGTCCCGTGAAATTTTCCGTGACATTCCTGCATTTTGATTGGCTGTTGGCATTCTAGCTAAACCAATCAGAGGAAGGCTACGATTCTTATGGTTATGGCTATAGTTAAAATTCACGTGCCTAATAAGCAAAAAGGCATTTTGGGCATGGCATGCCTTTCTTCCCTTGCACACTCTGCCGATACCCACCCGCACAGAATTTTGACAATAAATTTCAGTTTCTCAATATACCTGAAATATAAATTTTGCGTAATTTCATTTTCTCAAGCTGCCCCCAATATTATGCAGGCTGATAATTACGTATGTAACTAACTTTATGTCTGTCTATTACTAGCAAAATGGCCCGTGCAAAAAACCTTGTCGATCACAAACTCTGCATACGAACGTATCGAGGGGTACACATTTTGGAAAAAATGTCCAAGGCATTCCTCATGGCGAGGATTTCTCCCGTTGTCGTCTCGGTTATACCGACGGTTCAAATTATTGCGCAATACGTGTCTATAACAATGCATGACCAAATCGCGATACCAGGATTTCTCATATTTCCCCTCTTCTTGGTGGACGGATTTATCAACAATGTCCTCGTCTTTACCCTGGCGTCCTGGATTAATTCAAGGTCGAAGGATCTCTTGGAGCGATATGAGACGAAACTGGAGCACATGGGAGGGCGGACAGGTTCATACTTGAGAAAGGAAATGAGGTCGTTGAACTGTCTCGAAATCAAGTTTGGGTCAAACTTTATCGATCGTGGGACGCCGCTCGTCATCCAGAATTTTTGTTTAGCGCAAACCATGCAATTAATTGTGATAAAATCGTCGCGATAAATACGTAGGAAGGTTGTAAGTAGGGCAGTTATTCTGGTAGTTTTATGTAAGTTTTGCTTGATCGGTTTATGTACAACATGTAGCGTGTACTAGTGCGTAAAAATATTAGACTAAATATTTCCAAAAAAGTTTCTAGCGAAGATCGAAAACTACTAGGCGGATTTTAAAAAATGAAATATTCGGAAGTTTAATGTAAGATCCACGAATAATGGCCATAATGACAATTTGTATCAATTAGTAGATCAATTTTATATTGTAGTCAACTTAATTGATTTGTTTGATTTCAGGATCCAAAATCTGAATCCATTCTTTGAGACGGACCTATTCAGACGTTGACGGAACGGAAGCTAATTTACTATAAATAATGTCACACTATTTAATTTGTGGAGTAAATATATATGCAGATATAAAAATGTAAACAAAACTACGATATATTTGCAGTTCTCGTATTTCCTTGGTTGCATGCGTGGTATCATTGTATTCTGATTATATATGTCGTACACTCAAAAAACGAGTAATAATCATTACTGTTCGGAATGACTATGTGACCTTAAAACCTAGGGTGGGCGGGGTGAGCTTTGGTCATTTTATCGCTATTGTACGTCGTCCTTGCCAAAATTACTTCCAATATCTACTTTATCCCAACCGGTCGTACACGATCCCGTTGGATTACACGTCGTAGGCTCGTCAGTAAATTCCGAGGTAGATTCGTCCGTTGAACTTTGTAAACTTTCGAAATCTGCAAACTTATCCGAGAGGCATGCAGAAATCGCAAAAACTGAAGAAACTGTAACCCTTGGTTTAATGTGAGGACAAATATGGATGCATAACCTATAACCTACCTATGTACACGTGCCAAGTCCGCTTATTATTCGTTTCGTTATCACCAACGCCTGATAAGCCAGGTTATCTGACTCAACTTTACTCCCACGAGTATGTTGTAACCTTAGTGAATCAAGTTCTGACTTGTGCATTAAGGTTATAAGAGTACATACAAGAATCAAAAATTGGTGAACAACCTACCCTAAGCTGACTGAGCTAAATAATAAAATACCACGGTTGCTATGACAACCCATCATGCAAATTTAGTTATTCCTTTGCTTTACTAAGTATTTTAATAATGCTTTCATGTTTACTAATTTTTCTGGAAATGATGATGCAAAAATTTACAAGACAACGTTTATAAGCAACACGTATGCAGACACCTTTTGCGATTTACGACAACATTATTGGTTGCTAGGTTACCATGCACACAAATTCCGTAGTTACTCTATTCCTAGTCGAGTTTAAACTCTAGACTTATTATAAGGTACCATTTGTATAAGGTACTATATATAAACTTAGTATTTATCAGGCCCATTTCGAAATAAATTTTTGCTTAATTTATACGTACGTGCAAAATGTATACATATTACAGCTCGTTTTATTTATCCGCAATTATGAATGGGGCAGCTTATCTGCATAACACGTATAAAATATTCATAAATATTATCGGCAATCAGTTCTTTCAGAGGTCGACGCCGACAAATTTTCGGGGAATTTTCGGCGGCGCGGCGCGGCGCGGCGTCCCAATGTTGAAGGAATAGGAAATCAAATTTTTCGGCGGCGGCGGCGCCCAAAATACTACCGGCGTTCGGCGGCGCGGCGGCGTGAGATCGGCGGCGTCGACCTCTGAGTTCTTTTATACGACAAATTGTTCTCAATCAACTCAACTCTTCTTCATACATAGTCTTAATTACAACATATTCAAGAGTATGTAATTATTGTAAAAGAAATCCTGACCTGAAAATTTAAAGGAACAAATATTTAGACACTCTTTACACTCAACCTGACAAGGTTGACGGCTGGCATGGAAGTTGTCCAAAATTTGAGAGATGTGGGAACGAAAGTAGGCCACTTTCAGTCTCAAATCTCCCCTTCAGTTAACTTAAATAATTACGAGCATACTGAGTGGGGAATTTGAGACTGAAAGTGGCCTAGTTTCGTGCAAATCCCAAATTTTGGACAAATTCCATGCCACTCCTCAACCTCAAGAGTACATTTACAATTTTATGCAAAAACTAATTACCGAATCCCTCGCGTTCGGAAAAATCTCCGCCAATCGTGTACAAAGCGCGGCTCGACCTACTTCAAAATCATTTGGCTCTTCCAACCATCCCAAAACCTTGATTTCAACTTTTTTCACCGACTCAACAACAACGTCCCGACGACCTTCTGACGGAAGGAGGGCAGCCAAATAGCAAAAATCATTGGAGTTTGTGCTCACATGTAAATTCTCCAAGGCAGGAAGACACACTTTGTAATCAATCCCTCCAAACACTCCGGACCCGATGCCAGTTTCAAATTCTAGTTCGGCAAACATAACTCGTACAAATTTCAAGACTTTTCAAAACCGGAAATACTGGGAATTGCCATTGAAGCGTGGGCTGTCTATGGTCACTTTCATCGCTGGGATCGTCATACTCCCAGGACAGGACAATTTCAAGTGTTTCAAGAGTTAAGGAATGTTTTTGTAAAAATCTGTGCAAAATTGGTGGCAGCTCGTGTGCAGTTTGGACCATGGTTACGAGAGAAATTGGACCAAATACAAGTCTCTTTAAAGCGCCAGGAATTTTCAGCAGGGATTCCAACCCTTCAGCGCCCAGGTTCCCGCTTAATTTCAAGGAACTAAGTGATCTGTAAATTAGGAAATAATTAAATAGTACATTCTAAATAAAAATAACTAAAATTTCCCCAAGGTTGAGTAAAAAAGAGGATGACACAACCAGTTGGGGAGAATTTTTGTGCAACGGTTGGATAAATTTTCCACAACTTGGATAAACTTCACACAATGCTGGGGTAAATTTTCTAGGTAAATTTTCTAACCAACGGTTGTGTCATCCTCTTTTTTGCTTAATTTTTGCTTAGAGTGTAAATATTCTTGGAACACAGAAATGTCGAATCTCTGGCTTGTAAAGCAAAACTTACAAAGGAAATCTCGGCAACATTTCAATCTTTGAAAGTTCATATAAATTGCGGGTATCAATTTCAAGATGTTCCAAAGCCGGGAAAGCTTCCGTAATAGAGTGACCCATCCTCTCGCTGGATTTAAATCTGGCCAGGCGTCCATAAAATATCACGAGTTCCTTCAGCTTCGGAAAAACGAGGGGACGCAGGGCCGGAAAATCATGATACGTGTCCCACTGAAACTTTAATTTTTCCAGGATGGGGGCCGACTTGAGAACGATTTTTCGACAAAAGTCCTTCTGCCACTGTAACTCATGTTCGGTAATAAACTGGACAAAGAAATATTTTAGTTTTCCCACCGCGTCGTAGATTTTGGGATCGATGCGGGGTATCGTATACTCCTCGGGGCTGTATTTGTATGAAATCTTGATGTGAAGATTGACCGGGCCAAATTTCAATTTGTCTTCTTCTTCTCCTTTGAATGGGTCGCCTTCTGTATAATTTTCAGCATGGAGTTGAATGGCAATTATTGACCTAACTTTAAGAACAGTGGTAGCCCCATCATTCCACGATTTGCAGATTAGTCGACACTTCTTGATGTCTGAGATCCCAAGGAATTTGCAAACATGAGAAATTACCTGGAGAAAAATAGTGTGAACTTAGAATGGAGGTCGACCAACGTATGCTCATGGATTTGGGTCAAACTATTTAATATCAATCGATCATAAAATAGATCAATATGAAATTTGCAAATATTTGCATCCTAAAAGGGGAAAACGTGGGCAGTAATAATATGGACAAATTTTACAGGTTTCCAAGTTTGCTGCGGGTTTCTCCAATCTCCGCCAAACATGCCCATTGGGAGATAGTGCAAATATCATATTTGCAATCGATTGATTTTACTAGTTTGGTTCAAATTCGTGAGAATACGTTGGGAGACCTCCATTGTTAGTTTAAAGTTTTATTATTATTTGTAATTCGAAAAAATTAAGCGTAATCAATCTTACGTCGGGAATCAGAATTAATCCGGACTGGACGTCAGCAGTTTCATCATCGGAATCATACATGGGATCTCCTCCCTAAAAAATGCAAATTTCGATAATATGTATGTTTGCTAATTAATCACTGTGTCAGAGCGTAGCTGGACGACAGTTTTTCAATGCCCGGCCAGAAATTTGGAACAATAAAATGCCCAGCTTTAAGCTGGGCATTTTCGAAATGAAATTCGAAATGAAATTCGAAATGAAACTATCTCAGAAATCAAGAGATATTATCTCTTGATTGGGCGCGCGAAATTATTTTTATGTACGGTGCATAAAAATGCACGAAAATGCACGAAAATGCATAAAAATGAATGAAATTCACTTCATGCAAAGAATTTCATATTTTCAAGACATTTGATATTTTCCTGCCATGTCAACTGGGGGTGAAACTCGGTTATTTCAAACCTTACTGATTTACAACCTTTACAGAAACACCATTTTCTATATATTAAATTTCTTAGATGTTATATGAAAGGAGAAAATTGTTTGACACTAAAATACGAAGATGATGATGTAGATGTCATAAAATATCACAACGACTTGTTAATTAATCAATTATTTAGAAAAATTGTAATGTTACAATATTATTTGCCCTTCAATGATTTTTGTGCATTTTCATGCTCTTTTCCAAATTTATCGTAGGTGTTATTAAGCGTTTAACAACATTTTCGTACACTAAATAATTTTGTGCAGGTGTTATTTAACAGCAGAAACACTGCTATTTACTACATATTTCGTTATTTTAAGAAGTATCCAGTTTAATTTAAAAACTTACTTGAGCTGCCTCCTCCATCATCATGATCTCGAGAAAAGCAGTTACCAGAATTATTAAAACTTGGAGTTTATTTAGAATATTAATTTCATATTTTACAATCAACTCAATATTTTTTGTCAGACACTTGTGCAGTAAGTGTTCTTCCCAAAACCAAAACAAACTACAGATGTGAATTCTGGCTGAGAGAGTGAGAAAGAGAGAAATGGTTCGAGGCATTGATGATCCAATTGGAATTGGATCGAGCTGCAGCTCGACCCTCCTAGGGGACGTCCACTCTTGACGTCAACTAAAAATCCTGATTTTATGACGCTTAGTGAAATTCAAACAATCACAAATCAAACCAAATAATAACTTGTGGTTGCAATTAATTAATAATTTGTTGGTTACACATAATAATCAAAGGTGCACGGCACACTGGTATTCCCTCCGTATGCAAAATTGCTATGATATTCAATTTCAGATTGATAGTACGGCTATAATTTAGAAAGTAGCGCGTTCTGAAAAGAAAAAAATTATGTTTGTTAAAATATTGCAAAATAGTGATGGAATTTCAATATCTATATTATAATTTCGAAAAGTCCGTCCCGTGAAAATTTTCCGTGACATTCCTGCATTCCGATTGGCTGTTCGCATTCTAGCTCAACCAATCAGGGGACTGATTCGATTTTTCATTATGGTTATGGTTATGGTTATAGTTATGGTTATGGTTATGGTTATAGTTATGGTTATGGTTATGGTTATAGTTATGGTTATGATTACGGTTATGGTTATGGTTATGGTTATGGTTATGGTTATGATTCTGGTTATGGTTATGGTTATGGTTATACATTTGGCTATGGTTAAGGTTATGGTTACGATAAAAAAATCCTTAGCAGCATTCAAAAAGTTCCATATCAACGTTAAAAAATAGTCCTTAGCAACGTTAAAAAAATTCATTAGCAAGATTAAAAAAAAGTCCTTAGCAACGTTAAAAAATTCCTTAGCAACGTTAAAAAAAATTCCTTAGCAACGTTAAAAAAAGTTTTTAGCAACGTTAAAAAAATTCCTTAGCAACGTTAAAAAAGCGCTCAGCAACGTTAAAAAATTTCTTATCAACATTAAAAAGTTCCTTAACAACGTTGAAAAAATTCCTTAACAACGTTAAAAAAATTCCTTAGCAACGTTGAAAAAATTCCTTAACAACGTTAAAAAAATTCCTTCGCAACGTTAAAAAAATTCCTTAGCAACGTTAAAAATATTCCTTAGCAACGTTATAAAAATTCCTTAGCAACGTTAAAAATATTCCTTAGCAACGTTAAAAAATTCCTTAGCAACGTTAAAAAAATTCCTTAGCAACGTTAAAAAAATTCCTTAGCAAGATTAAAAAAATTCCTTAGCAACGTTGAAAAAATTCCTCAGCAACTTTAAAAAATTCCTTAGCAACGTTAAAAATATTCATTGTCAAAACTAAAAAAAATGTTAACTTAATTAGATTTACAATATACAGTTCGATTCGTATTGTCGGTCTTGATTCATGATTTTTACATAAGGATAAGGATTCACTGGCGGAATTAACCCGCGTGAATTTTGTCCGCCAAGTAGTCAGAAGCTGAAAGGTTTTTAGATGACTAAATGCATTTCTGCCAGGTAGTAAGGTCAAAATATTTCTACTCAAGTTGAAAAACAAATTCTTTGAACTACATGATTTCCCTGGAGAGCATCATGCAACTATAATATAATAAATATGATTGTAGAGGAATTTATTCTCAATTTAGAGTTTTAGCTGTATTGTGTACTTGAGTATTTTATAAAGCATTTCTTAAGCAAAACTGCTTTGAACCGCTATGATTTAATAATTTTCATAGTTTAGTGTCCAATTTTAAATGGGGCCCGTCTTTAAGACGGGCTTATAGGCTAGTTCTTCCATAAAAACCAAAAATCTCATTTCACCCCAAAAAATTTCCCGCCATGGGGGAAAGTGAGCCAAAGTCTTGGAATTCTCTGAAACATCCAAAAATGCAATCATAAAAAGAGTAGGCAGTTCAACTCTGTGTGTGTGTGTGTCTGTCTGCTTTTTTGACTCCCTCACTGAGATTTCTATGGCTCGCTCTCGCTCTACCCCGCGAGGCAGCTTGAGACGACGGGCTTATAAAAGTGCTGCTCGCAATTTGCGGGCTAAAAAGCTCGTCCCTAATAGAATCGGCTCGACAACTTTGTCTGTCTGCGTTTTTGAGCTTGCCCCACATAGTCTCACCCTGCCTCCACTCTATGATCTTTCCCAACACATGGAACGATGGGCTTGAGAGTTCAGACGTGACCTGACACTCACAACGGTCCCCCCTAGGGCAAATATTTGGCCCTTAAAGACTAGTAAAAAATAAAAACTTTGACCCGCCAGAACTTTTGAATGTGACATTTCCGCGTATCATATGACCCCATATCGCCCCGCCCCTATTCTAAATTTTTTCCAAATTTAGGAAATGCTTGTCGTTAAAAATTCTGAAACTCTTATTATTTTAGCTGAACCTTTTTAAATGGTCTGCAATGCATGTGACCCCACATTAAAATGGCAGACAAATCGCGGCACATGAGAGATAGATTCCAAACCCTGCTTCCCATATATCCAGCAAACTCACGACCCATTTAAAGCTCACATGAACGCCAAAGTCCCACACGAACTCGTCCCCATTTGCTGCACAATCAGGGAAGGTTGATCTCAGAAAATGAGGCATTGTACAAAGAACCATAACGGCCAAAAGGCCCATCATGATGGTTGCTATGAAGTGTGCGTAAATCAGAAAACAGAGGGTAAACCGGACTGGTTCCCCTTGAGAAACGTCACTGAACGGGAATTTTCCTGTAGAGATGACATCCTTCAGGTGGAGTTTGGCCTGTCGTGGCGCCTTCAAAGGGTCAGGATTTATTATGAGAATGCCGTTGAAGTAGGCCGCTATTTCGTCCGTTTTTCTTCTACACACGACACCCAATGTCCAGTGGGCAATGTTGGTAACGGAAAGGCAACAGGAAATGATGTGAACGAGAAAACTATTTTTTGGGACGTTGAACACCAGTGACAGCATTCGGGCAAGAACGACGACGTACTGGACTACAAACATGCCCAGGGGCAACGTGTACTTTAAGTTTTTCCAAGGTGTTGGCACAATTTTTTTTAATTTACTCGACCAGGTTACAAAATTACAGAAGAAAAGGTTCTGATAAAGGAGTTGGGTACGAATTAGGGGCAGGTAGTCGAAAATAGTTGGGGATTTTCGTATCGCCTGGGTTGGACTTCAGAGTCCTACTAGCCGAGAATAAACTATGGGACAATGTTTGTCTGCAAGTTAGGTCGAGTTGTGGATGTGCTTGTCACGAAGGGGTGCGTGACTAAGGAAGCATTCATAATTTAAGTATTCCAGGCTGGAATTTCCAGCTGTAAAAATTATAATGACTCGTTACGTTGTATCTTAGGCTGTATCATGGATGACACAATTTAAGTATGTACTGAATACTTAAATACTTAGGAGGGGAGCTTAACCACTTGCCACTCACAGAATCCGATGCCCTTTGGATATGTTGTAGTACCCCGTGAGTGTACTAAAACCCTGAAACGGTTTGACTCCATGGCCACATTTGCGCCCGCCACACCCACTCCAAGGTGCGGAAAACACGAAAATCATCACCTTCAAAAATTCACCAAAAATCCAATTTTGATCGGATTTCCGCAATTTAAGCATTTTTGTAATCCCAGATAGTTGTTTGATAATATCCGACACCAAAATGAATTTTTTTAATTTTTTGGATATTTTTGAACATTTTCTGACTATGGGTATGTCTTCGAAAAAATCAAAATTTCAAAAAAGTTGAGTTTGGTATTGGACATCATAAAGCAGGTATCTGAGATGAAGAATATGTAATTTTTTTGAAAATCCGATCAAAATTGGATTTTTGGTGAATTTTTGAAGGTGATGATTTTCGTGTTTTTCGCATCTTTGAGTGGGTGTGGCGGGCGCAAATGTGGCCATGGAGTCAAACCGTTTCAGGGTTTTAGTACACTCATGGGGTACTACAACATATCCAAAGGGCATCGGATTCTGTGAGTGGCAAGTGGCGAAGCTCCCCTCTTGAGGTGGATTCATTGAATCGGATTTTCTCTTTCACTTTTCCCAAATGTCTTTGCAC